>NC_064641.1:976718128-977021158 GCF_023864345.2 Schistocerca serialis cubense | reverse complement strand
TCTTCTTGTACTTAAGTCGGCATTGTGCATTTTGTATTTAATTCCGATGCAATATCTGTATTTCAACCTCAATAAGGAGGTCCAAGGGATACACTAAACATATAGTGAAGCATCGGAATCTAAAACTGGTCTCACAGGAAATGTTCACAACATAGTCAGTAAGAAGAGTCAGTCTTCATGTACTTAAGTCGGCATTGTGCCTCTTATATTTAATTCCGATGCAATTTCTGTGTTTCATCGTCAATACGAAGGTCAGAGGGATACAGTAAACCTGAAGTGAAGCATCGGAATGTATAACTAGTGTCACAGGAATGATTCAAAACATAGACAGTAGGAAGAGTCAGTCTTCTTGTACTTAAGTCGGCATTGTGCCTTTTCTATTTAATTCCAATGCAATTTCTGTGTTTCATCGTGAATAAGAAGGTCAGATGGATACAGTAAACCTGAAGTGAAGCATCGGAATCTATAACTAGTGTCACAGGAATGGTTCAAAGCATAGACAGTAGGATGAGTCAGTATTCTTGTACTTAAGTCGGCATTGTGCCTTTTGTGTTTAATTCCGATGCAATTTCTGTGTTTCATCGTCAATAAGAAGGTCCAAGGGATACAGTAAACCTGAAGTGAGGCAACGGAATCTATAACTAGTGTCACAGGAATGGTTCAAAACACAGTCAGTAAGAAGAGTCAGTCTTCTTGTACTTAAGTCGGCATTGTCTCTTTTCAATTTAATTCCCATGCCATTTCTGTGTTTCATCGTCAATAAGAAGGTCCAAGGGATGCAGTACACTTGAAGTGAAGCATCGGAATCTATAAGTGGTGTCACAGGAATGGTTCAAACAAAGTCAGTAAGAAGAGTCAGTCTTCGTGTACTTAAGTCGGCATTGTGCCTTTCGTATTTAATTCCGATGCAATTTCTGTGTTTCGTCGTCAATAAGAAGGTCCATGGGATACAGTAAACCTGAAGTGAAGCATCGGAATCAATAACTAGTGTCACAGGAATGGTTCAAAGCATAGACTGTAAGATAGTCTTCGGAATCTATAACTAGAGTCACAGGAATGGTTCAAAACATAGATAGTAGGAAGAGTCAGTGTTCTTGTACGTAAATCGGCATTGTGCCTTTTTATTTAATTACGTTACAATTTCTTTGTTTCATCGTCAATAAGAAGGTCCAAGGGATACAGTAAATCTGAAGTGAAGCATTGGAATCTATAACTAGTGTCACAGAAATGGTTCAAAACATAGTCAGTAAGAAGAGTCAGTCCTCTTGTACTGAAGTCGGCATTGTGTCTTATCTATTAATTTCCGATGCAATTTCTGTGTTTCATCGTCAATAAGAAGGTGGGAGGGAAACAATAAACCTGAAGTCAAGCATCGGAATGTATAACTAGTGTCACAAGAATGGTTCAAAACATAGACAGTAGGAAGAGTCAGTCTTCTTGTACTTAAGTCGGCATTGTGCCTTTTGTATTTAATTCCGATGCAATTTCTGTGTTTCACCGGCAATAAGAAGGTCAGAGGGATACAGTAAACCTGAAGTGAAGCAACGTAATCTATAAGTGGTGTCACAGGAATGGTTCAAACAAAGTCAGTAAGAAGAGTCAGTCTTCTTGTACTTAAGTCGGCATTGTGCCTTTCGTATTTAATTCAGATGCAATTTCGGTGTTTCAACGTCAATAAGAAGGTCCTAGGGATACAGTAGACCGGAAGTGAAGCATCGGAATCTATAACTAGTGTCACAGGAATGGTTCAAAACATAGTCAGTAAGAAGAGTCAGTCTTCTTGTACTTAAGTCGGCATTGTGCCTTTTCTATTTAATTCCGATGCAATTTCTGTGTTTCGTCGTCAATAAGAAGGTCCAAGGGATACAGTAAACTTGAAGTGAAGCATCGGAATCTGTAACTAGTGTCACAGGAATGTTTCAAAACCTAGACAGTATGAAGGGTCAGTCCTCTTGTAGTTAAGTCGGCATTGTGCTTTTCGTATCTAATTCCGATGCAATTTCTGTGTTTCATTGTCAATAAGGAGGTCAGAGGGATACAGTAAACCTGAAGTGAAGCATCGGAATCTATAACGTCACAGGAATGGTTCAAAACATAGAGAGTAGGAAGAGTCAGTCTTCTTGTACTTAAGTCTGCATTGTGCCTTTTCTATTTAATTCCGATGCAATTTCTGTGTTTCATCGTCAATAAGAAGGTCCAAGGGATACAGTAAACCTGAAGTGAAGCATCGGAATCTATAGCTAGTGTCACAGAAATGGTTCAAAGCATAGTCAGTAATAAGTGTCAGTCTTCTTGTACTTAAGTCGGCATTGTGCCTTTTCTATTTAATTCCGATGCAATTTCTGTGTTTCATCGTCAATTAGAAGGTGAGAGGGATACAGTAAACCTGAAGTGAATCATCAGAATCTATAACTAGTGTCACAGGAATGGTTCAAAAAATAGACAGTAAGAAGAGTCAGTCTTCTTGTACTTAACTCAGCATTGTGCCTTTTCTATTTAATTCCGATGCAATTTCTGTGATTCATCGTCAATAAGAAGGTCAGAGGGATACAGTAAACCTGAAGTGAAGCATCGGAATCTATTACTAGTGTCACAGGAATGGTTAAAATATAGACAGTAAGAAGAGTCAGTCTTCTTGTACTTAAGTCGGCATTGTGCCTTTTCTATTTAATTCCGATGCAATTTCTGTGTTTCATCTTCAATAGGAAGGTCAGAGGGATACAGTAAACCTGAAGTGAAGCATCGGAATCTATTACTAGTGTCACAGGAATGTTTCAAAACATAGACAGTAAGAAGAGTTAGTCCGCTTGTACTTAAGTCGGCATTGTGCTTTTTGTATCTAATACCGATGCAATTTCTGTGTTTCATCGTCAATAAGGAGGTCAGGTGGATACAGAAAACCTGAAGTGAAGCATCGGAATCTATAATGTCACAGGAATGGTTCAAATCATAGAGAGTAGGAAGAGTCAGTCTTCTTGTACTTAAGTCTGCATTGTTCATTTTTTATTTAATTCCGATGCAGTTTCTGTGTTTCATCGTCAATACGAAGGTCCAAGGGATACAGTAAACCTGAAGTGAAGCATCGGAATCTATAGCTAGTGTCACAGAAATGGTTCAAAGCATAGTCAGAAAGAAGAGTCAGTCTTCTTGTACTTAAGTCGGCGGTGTGCCTTTTCTATTTAATTCCGATGCAATTTGTGTGTTTCATCGTCAATTAGAAGGTGAGAGGGATACAGTTAGCCTGAAGTGAAGCATCAGAATCTATAACTAGTGTCACAGGAATTGTATCAAAACATAGACAGTAAGAAGAATCAGTCTTCTTGTACTTAACTCAGCATTGTGCCTTTTCTATTTAATTCCGATGCAGTTTCTGTGATTCATCGTCAATAAGAAGGTCGGAGGGATACAGTAAACCCGAATCGAAGCATCGGAATCTATTACTAGTGTCACAGGAATGGTTAAAAAACAGACAGTAAGAAGAGTCAGTCTTCTTGTACTTAAGTCGGCATTGTGCATTTTGTATTTATTTCCGATGCAATATCTGTATTTCAACCTCAATAAGGAGGTCCAAGGGATACAGTAAACATATAGTGAAGCATCGGAATCTAAAACTGGTCTCACAGGAAATGTTCACAACATAGTCAGTAAGAAGAGTCAGTCTTCATGTACTTAAGTCGGCATTGTGCCTCTTATATTTATTTCCGATGCAATTTCTGTGTTTCATCGTCAATACGAAGGTCAGAGGGATACAGTAAACCTGAAGTGTAGCATCGGAATCTATAACTAGTCTCACAGGTATGGTTCAAAACATAGTCAGTAAGAAGTGTCAGTCTTCTTGTACTTAAGTCGGCATTGTGCCTTCTGTATTTAATTCCGATTCCATTTCTGTGTTTCATCGTCAATAAGAAGGTCAGAGGGATACAGTAAACCTGAAGTGAAGCAACGGAATGTATAACTAGTGTCACAGGAATGATTCAAAACATTGACAGTAGGAAGAGTCAGTCTTCTTGTACTTAAGTCGGCATTGTGCCTTTTCTATTTAATTCCGATGAAATTTCTGTGTTTCATCGTGAATAAGAAGGTCAGATGGATACAGTAAACCTGAAGTGAAGCATCGGAATCTATAACTAGTGTCACAAAAATGGTTCAAAACATAGACAGTAGCATGAGTCAGTATTCTTGTACTTAAGTCGGCATTGTGCCTTTTGTGTTTAATTCCGATGCAATTTCTGTGTTTCATCGTCAATAAGAAGGTCCAAGGGATACAGTAAACCTGAAGTGAGGCAACGGAATCTATAACTAGTGTCACAGGAATGGTTCAAAACATAGTCAGTAAGAAGAGTCAGTCTTCTTGTACTTATGTCGGCATTGTGCCTTTCGTATTTAATTCCGATGCAATTTCTGTGTTTCATCGTCAGTAAGAAGGTCCACGGGATACAGTAAACCTGAAGTGAAGCATCGGAATCTATAATTAGTGTCACAAGAATGGTTCAAAACATAGAAAGTAATAAGCGTCAGTCTTCTTGTACTTAAGTCGGCATTGTGCCTTTTGTATTTAATTCCGATGCAATATCTGTGTTTCATCGTCAATAAGAAGGTTAGAGGGATACAGTAAACCTGAAGTGAAGCATCGGAATCTATAACTAGAGTCACAGGAATGGTTCAAAACATAGATAGTAGGAAGAGTCAGTGTTCTTGTACGTAATTCGGCATTGTGCCTTTTTATTTAATTACGTTACAATTTCTTTGTTTCATCGTGAATAAGAAGGTCCAAGGGGTACAGTAAATCTGAAGTGAAGCATTGGAATCTATAACTAGTGTCACAGAAATGGTTCAAAACATAGTCAGTAAGAAGAGTCAGTCCACTTGTACTGAAGTCGGCATTGTGTCTTTTCTATTTATTTCCGATGCAATTTCTGTGTTTCATCGTCAATAAGAAGGTGGGAGGGAAACAATAAACCTGAAGTCAAGCATCGGAATGTATAACTAGTGTCACAAGAATGGTTCACAACATAGACAGTAGGAAGAGTCAGTCTTCTTGTACTGAAGTCGGCATTGTTCCTTTTGTATTTAATTCCGATGCAATTTCTGTGTTTCACCGGCAATAAGAAGGTCAGAGGGATACAGTAAACCTGAAGTGAAGCATCGTAATCTATAAGTGGTGTCACAGGAATGGTTCAAACAAAGTCAGTAAGAAGAGTCAGTCTTCTTGTACTTAAGTCGGCATTGTGCCTTTCGTATTTAATTCAGATGCAATTTCGGTGTTTCAACGTCAATAAGAAGGTCCTAGGGATACAGTAGACCGGAAGTGAAGCATCGGAATCTATAACTAGTGTCACAGGAATGGTTCAAAACATAGTCAGTAAGAAGAGTCAGTCTTCTTGTACTTAAGTCGGCATTGTGCCTTTTCTTTTTAATTCCGATGCAATTTCTGTGTTTCGTCGTCAATAAGAGGGTCCAAGGGATACAGTAAACTTGAAGTGAAGCATCGGAATCTATAACTAGTGTCACAGGAATGTTTCAATACCTAGACAGTATGAAGGGTCAGTCCTCTTGTAGTTAAGTCGGCATTGTGCTTTTCGTATCTAATTCCGATGCAATTTCTGTGTTTCATTGTCAAAAAGGAGGTCAGAGGGATACAGTAAACCTGAAGTGAAGCATCGGAATCTATAACTAGTGTCACAGGAATGGTTCAAAACATAGACCGCAGGAAGAGTCAGTCTTCTTGTACTTAAGTCGGCATTGTGCCTTTGGTATTTAATTCCGATGCAATTTCTGTGTTTCATCGTCAATATGAAGGTCCAAGTGATACAGTAAACCTGAAGTGAAGCATCGGAATCTATAGCTAGTGTCACAGAAATGGTTCAAAGCATAGTCAGTAATAAGTGTCAGTCTTCTTGTACTTAAGTCGGCATTGTGCCTTTTCTATTTAATTCCGATGCAATTTCTGTGTTTCATCGTCAATTAGAAGGTGAGAGGGATACAGTAAACCTGAAGTGAATCATCAGAATCTATAACTAGTGTCACAGGAATGGTTCAAAACATAGACAGTAAGAAGAGTCAGTCTTCTTGTAGTTAACTCAGCATTGTGCCTTTTCTATTTCATTCCGATGCAATTTCTGTGATTCATCGTCAATAAGAAGGTCAGAGGGATACAGTAAACCTGAAGTGAAGCATCGGAATCTATTACTAGTGTCACAGGAATGGTTAAAATATAGACAGTAAGAAGAGTCAGTCTTCTTGTACTTAAGTCGGCATTGTGCCTATTGTATTTAATTCCGATGCAATATCTGTGTTTCAACCTCAATAAGGAGGTCCAAGGGATACAGTAAACATATAGTGAAGCATCGGAATCTAAAACTGGTCTCACAGGAAATGTTCACAACACAGTCAGTAAGAAGAGTCAGTCTTCATGTACTTAAGTCGGCATTGTGCTTTTTCTATTTAATTCCGATGCAATTTCTGTATTTCGTCGTCAATAAGAAGGTCCCAGGGATACAGTAAACCTGAAGTGAAGCATCGGAATCTATAACTAGTGTCACAGGAATGTTTCAAAACATAGACAGTAAGAAGAGTCAGTCTTCTTGTACTTAAGTCGACATTGTGCTTTTTGTATGTAATTCCGATGCAATTTCTGTGTTTCATCGTCAATTAGAAGGTCAGAGGGATACAGTAAACCTGAAGTGAAGCATCGGAAGCTATAACAAGTGTCACAGTAATGGTTCAAAACATAGAGAGTAGGAAGAGTCTGTCTTCTTGTACTTAAGTCGGCATTGCACCTTTTGTATTTAATTCCGATGCAATTTCTGTGTTTCATCGTCAATAAGAAGGGCAGAGGGATACAGTAAACCTGAAGTGAAGCATCGGAATCTATAACTAGTGTCACAGGTATGGTTCAAAACATAGTCAGTAAGACGAGTCAGTCTTCTTGTACTTAAGTTGGCATTGTGCCTACTATATTTAATTCCGATGCAATTTCTGTGTTTCATCGTCAATAAGAAAGTCAGAGGAATACAGTAAACTTGAAGTGAAGCATCGGAATGTATAACTAGTGTCACAGGAATGATTCAAAACATAGACAGTAGGAAGAGTCAGTCTTCTTGTACTTAAGTCGCCATTGTGCCTTTTCTATTTAATTCCGATGCAATTTCTGTGTTTCATCGTGAATAAGAAGGTCAGATGGATACAGTAAACCTGAAGTGAAGCTTCGGAATCTATAACTAGTGTCACAGGAATGGTTCAAAACATAGACAGTAGGATGAGTCAGTCTTCTTGTACTTAGGTCGGCATTGTGCCTTTTGTAATTAATTCCGATGCAATTTCTGTGTTTCATCGTCAATAAGAAGGTCCAAGGGATACAGTAAACCTGAAGTGAGGCATCGGAATCTATAACTAGTGTCACAGGAATGGTTAAAAACATAGACAGTAAGAAGAGTCAGTCTTCCTGTATTTAACTCAGCATTGTGCCTTTTCTATTTAATTCCGATGCAATTTCTGTGTTTCATCGTCAACAAGGAGGTCAAAGGGGTACATTAAACCTGAAGTCAAGCTTCGGAATCTATAACTAGTGTCACAGGAATGGTTCAAATCATAGACAATACGAAGGGTCAGTCTTCATGTACTTAAGTCGGCATTGTGCCTTTTCTATTTCATTCCGATGTAATTTCTGTATTTCGTCGTCAATAAGAAGGTCCAAGGGATACAGTAAACCTGAAGTGAAGCATCGGAATCAATAACTAGTGTCACAGGAATGTTTCATAGCATAGACAGTAAGAAGAGTCAGTCCTCTTGTACTTAAGTCGGCATTTTGCTTTTTGTATCTAATTCCGATGCAATTTCTGTGCTTCATCGTCAATTAGAAGGTCAGATGGATACAATAAACCTGAAGTGAAGCATCAGAATCTATAACTAGTGTCACAGGAATGGTTCAAATCATAGACAATACGAAGGGTCAGTCTTCATGTACTTAAGTCGGCATTGTGCCTTATCTATTTAATTCCGATGCAATTTCTGTGTTTCATCTTCAATAGGAAGGTCAGAGGGATACAGTAAACCTGAAGTGAAGCATCGGAATCTATTACTAGTGTCACAGGAATGTTTCAAAACATAGACAGTAAGAAGAGTTAGTCCGCTTGTACTTAAGTCGGCATTGTGCTTTTTGTATCTAATACCGATGCAATTTCTGTGTTTCATCGTCAATAAGGAGGTCAGGTGGATACAGAAAACCTGAAGTGAAGCATCGGAATCTATAATGTCACAGGAATGGTTCAAATCATAGAGAGTAGGAAGAGTCATTCTTCTTGTACTTAAGTCTGCATTGTTCATTTTTTATTTAATTCCGATGCAATTTCTGTGTTTCATCGTCAATACGAAGGTCCAAGGGATACAGTAAACCTGAAGTGAAGCATCGGAATCTATAGCTAGTGTCACAGAAATGGTTCAAAGCATAGTCAGAAAGAAGAGTCAGTCTTCTTGTACTTAAGTCGGCGGTGTGCCTTTTCTATTTAATTCCGATGCAATTTCTGTGTTTCATCGTCAATTAGAAGGTGAGAGGGATACAGTTAGCCTGAAGTGAAGCATCAGAATCTATAACTAGTGTCACAGGAATTGCATCAAAACATAGACAGTAAGAAGAATCAGTCTTCTTGTACCTAACTCAGCATTGTGCCTTTTCTATTTAATTCCGATGCAGTTTCTGTGATTCATCGTCAATAAGAAGGTCGGAGGGATACAGTAAACCTGAATCGAAGCATCGGAATCTATTACTTGTGTCACAGGAATGGTTAAAAAATAGACAGTAAGAAGAGTCAGTCTTCTTGTACTTAAGTCGGCATTGTGCATTTTGTATTTAATTCCGATGCAATATCTGTATTTCAACCTCAATAAGGAGGTCCAAGGGATACAGTAAACATATAGTGAAGCATCGGAATCTAAAACTGGTCTCACAGGAAATGTTCACAACATAGTCAGTAAGAAGAGTCAGTCTTCATGTACTTAAGTCGGCATTGTGCCTCTTATATTTAATTCCGATGCAATTTCTGTGTTTCATCGTCAATACGAAGGTCAGAGGGATACAGTAAACCTGAAGTGTAGCATCGGAATCTATAACTAGTCTCACAGGTATGGTTCAAAACATAGTCAGTAAGAAGTGTCAGTCTTCTTGTACTTAAGTCGGCATTGTGCCATCTGTATTTAATTCCGATTCCATTTCTGTGTTTCATCGTCAATAAGAAGGTCAGAGGGATACAGTAAACCTGAAGTGAAGCAATGGAATGTATAACTAGTCTCACAGGAATGATTCAAAACATTGACAGTAGGAAGAGTCAGTCTTCTTGTACTTAAGTCGGCATTGTGCCTTTTCTATTTAATTCCGATGAAATTTCTGTGTTTCATCGTGAGTAAGAAGGTCAGATGGATACAGTAAACCTGAAGTGAAGCATCGGAATCTATAACTAGTGTCACAAAAATGGTTCAAAACATAGACAGTAGGATGAGTCAGTATTCTTGTACTTAAGTCGGCATTGTGCCTTTTGTGTTTAATTCCGATGCAATTTCTGTGTTTCATCGTCAATAAGAAGGTCCAAGGGATACAGTAAACCTGAAGTGAGGCAACGGAATCTATAACTAGTGTCACAGGAATGGTTCAAAACATAGTCAGTAACAAGAGTCAGTCTTCTTGTACTTATGTCGGCATTGTGCCTTTCGTATTTAATTCCGATGCAATTTCTGTGTTTCATCGTCAGTAAGAAGGTCCACGGGATACAGTAAACTTGAAGTGAAGCATCGGAATCTATAATTAGTGTCACAAGAATGGTTCAAAACATAGAAAGTAATAAGCGTCAGTCTTCTTGTACTTAAGTCGGCATTGTGCCTTTTGTATTTAATTCCGATGCAATATCTGTGTTTCATCGTCAATAAGAAGGTTAGAGGGATACAGTAAACCTGAAGTGAAGCATCGGAATCTATAACTAGAGTCACAGGAATGGTTCAAAACATAGATAGTAGGAAGAGTCAGTGTTCTTGTACGTAATTCGGCATTGTGCCTTTTTATTTAATTACGTTACAATTTCTTTGTTTCATCGTGAATAAGAAGGTCCAAGGGGTACAGTAAATCTGAAGTGAAGCATTGGAATCTATAACTAGTGTCACTGAAATGGTTCAAACATAGTCAGTGAGAAGAGTCAGTCCTCTTGTACTGAAGTCGGCATTGTGTCTTTTCTATTTATTTCCGATGCAATTTCTGTGTTTCATCGTCAATAAGAAGGTCAGAGGGAAACAATAAACCTGAAGTCAAGCATCGGAATGTATAACTAGTGTCACAAGAATGGTTCAAAACATAGACAGTAGGAAGAGTCAGTCTTCTTGTACATAAGTCGGCATTGTGCCTTTTGTATTTAATTCCGATGCAATTTCTGTGTTTCACCGGCAATAAGAAGGTCAGAGGGATACAGTAAACCTGAAGTGAAGCATCGTAATCTATAAGTGGTGTCACAGAAATGGTTCATACAAAGTCAGTAAGAAGAGTCAGTCTTCTTGTACTTAAGTCGGCATTGTGCCTTTCGTATTTAATTCAGATGCAATTTCGGTGTTTCAACGTCAAAAAGAAGGTCCAAGGGTTACAGTAGACCGGAAGTGAAGCATCGGAATCTATAACTAGTGTCACAGGAATGGTTCAGAGCATAGTCAGTAATAAGTGTCAGTCTTCTTGTACTTAAGTCGGCATTTTGCCTTTTCTATTTAATTCCGATGAAATTTCTGTGTTTCATCGTCAATTAGAAGGTGAGAGGGATACAGTAAACCTGAAGTGAATCATCAGAATCTATAACTAGTGTCACAGGAATGGTTCAAAACATAGACAGTAAGAAGAGTCAGTCTTCTTGTACTTAACTCAGCATTGTGCCTTTTCTATTTAATTCCGATGCAATTTCTGTGATTCATCGTCAATAAGAAGGTCAGAGGGATACAGTATACCTGAAGTGAAGCATCGGAATCTATTACTAGTGTCACAGGAATGGTTAAAATATAGACAGTAAGAAGAGACAGTCTTCTTGTACTTAAGTCGGCATTGTGCCTATTGTATTTAATTCCGACGCAATATCCATGTTTCAACCTCAATAAGGAGGTCCAAGGGATACAGTAAACATATAGTGAAGCATCGGAATCTAAAACTGGTCTCACAGGAAATGTTCACAACATAGACAGTAAGAAGAGTCAGTCTACATGTACTTAAGTTGGCATTGTGCTTTTTATATTTAATTCCGATGCAATTTCTGTGTTTCATCGTCAATACGAAGGTCAGAGGGATACAGTAACCCTGAAGTGAAGCATCGGAATCTATAACTAGTGTCACAGGAATGGTTCAAATCATAGTCATTAGTTATAGTCAGTCCTCTTGTACTTCAGTCGGCATTGTGCCTTTTATATTTAATTCCGATGCAATTTCTGTGTGTCGTCGTCAATAAGAAGGTCCAGGAGATACAGTATATCTGAAGTGAAGCATCGGAATCTATAACTAGTGTCACAGGAATGGTTCAAATTATAGACAGTAAGAAGAGTCAGTCTTCTTGTACTTAAGTCGGCATTGTGCTTTTTCTATTTAATTCCGATGCAATTTCTGTGTTTCATCTTCAATAGGAAGGTCAGAGGGATACAGTTATCCTGAAGTGAAGCATCGGAATCTATAACTAGTGTCACAGGTATGGTTCAAAACATAGTCAGTAAGACGAGTCAGTCTTCTTGTACTTAAGTCGGCATTGTGCCTACTATATTTAATTCCGATGAAATTTCTGTGTTTCATCGTCAATAAGAAAGTCAGAGGAATACAGTAAACCTGAACTGAAGCATCGGAATGTATAAGTAGTGTCACAGGAATGATTCAAAACATAGACAGTAGGAAGAGTCAGTCTTCTTGTACTTAAGTCGCCATTGTGCCTTTTCTATTTAATTCCGATGCAATTTCTGTGTTTCATCGTGAATTAGAAGGTCAGATGGATACAGTAAACCTGAAGTGAAGCTTCGGAATTTATAACTAGTGTCACAGGAATGGTTCAAAACATAGACAGTAGGATGAGTCAGTCTTCTAGTACTTAAGTCGGCATTGTGCCTTTTGTAATTAATTCCGATGCAATTTCTGTGTGTCATCGTCAATAAGAAGGTCCAAGGGATACAGTAAACCTGAAGTGAGGCATCGGAATCTATAACTAGTGTCACAGGAATGGTTCAAAACATAGACAGTAAGAAGAGTCAGTCTTCTTGTATTTAACTCAGCATTGTGCCTTTTCTATTTAATTCCGATGCAATATCTGTCATTCATCGTCGATACGAAGGTCCAAGGGATACAGTAAATCTGAAGTGAAGCATCGGAATCAATAACTAGTGTCACAGGAATGGTTCAAAACATAGACAGTAAGAAGAGTCAGTCTTCATGTACTTAAGTCGGCATTGTGCCTTTTCTATTTAATTCCGATGCAGTTTCTGTGTTTCATCTTCAATAGAAATGACAGAGGGATACAGTAAACCTGAAGCGAAGCATCGGAATCCATAACTAGTGTCAGAGGAATGGTTCAAAACATAGACAGTAAGATGAGTCAGTCTTCTTGTACATTAGTCAGCATTGTGCCTTTTGTACTTAATTCCGATGCAATTTCTGTGTTTCATCGTGAATAAGAAGGTCAGATGGATACAGTAAACCTGAAGTGAAGCATCGGAATCTATAACAAGTGTCACAGGAATGGTTTAAAACATTGACAGTAGGATGAGTCAGTCTTCTTGTACTTAAGTCGGCGTTGTCTCTTTACTATTTAATTCCGATGCAATATCTGTGTTTCATCGTCAATAAGAAGGTCCAAGGGATGCTGTACACTTGAAGTGAAGCATCGGAATCTATAACTAGTGTCACAGGAATGGTTCCAAACATAGACAGTAAGAAGAATAAGTCTTCATGTACTTAAGTTGGCATTGTGCCTTTTCTATATAATTATGATGCAATTTCTGTGTTTCATCGTCAATAAGATGGTCAGAGGGATACAGTAAATCTGAAGTGAAGCATCGGAATCTATAACTAGTGTCACAGGAATGGTTCAAAACATAGAGAGTAGTAAGTGTCTGTCTTCTTGTACGTAAGTCGGCATTGTGCCTTTTCTATTTAATTCCGATGCAATTTCTGTGTTTCATCGTCAATTAGAAGGTGAGAGGGATACAGTAAACCTGAAGTGAAGCATCAGAATCTATAACTAGTGTCTCAGGAATGGTTCAAAGCATAGTCAGTAAGAAGAGTCAGTCTTCTTGTACTTAAGTCGGCATTGTGCCTTTTGTATTTAATTCCGATGCAATTTCTGTGTTTCATCGTCAATAAGAAGGTCCATGGGATACAGTAAACCTGAAGTGAAGCATCGGAATCTATAACAAGTGTCACAGGAATGGTTCAAAACATTGACAGTAGGATGAGTCAGTCTTCTTGTACTTAAGTCGGCATTGTCTCTTTTCTATTTAATTCCGATGCAATATCTGTGTTTCATCGTCAATAAAAAGGTCCAAGGGATGCAGTACACTTGAAGTGAAGCATCGGAATCTATAACTAGTGTCACAGGAATGGTTCCTAACATAGACAGTAAGAAGAATCAGTCTTCATGTACTTAAGTTGGCATTGTGCCTTTTCTATATAATTATGATGCAATGTCTGTGTTTCATCGTCAATAAGATGGTCAGAGGGATACAGTAAATCTGAAGTGAATCATCGGAATCTATAACTAGTGTCACAGGAATGGTTCAAAACATAGAGAGTAGTAAGTGTCAGTCTTCTTGTACTTAAGTCGGCATTGTGCCTTTTCTATTAAATTCCGATGCAATTTCTGTGTTTCATCGACAACATGAAGGTCAGAGGGATACAGTAAACCTGAAGTGAAGCATCAGAAACTATAACTAGTGTCACAGGAATGGTTCAAAGCATAGTCAGTAAGAAGAGTCAGTCTTCTTGTACTTAAGTCGGCATTGTGCCTTTTGTATTTAATTCCGATGCAATTTCTGTGTTTCATCGTCAATAAGAAGGTCCATGGGATACAGTAAACCTGAAGTGAAGCATCGGAATCTATAACAAGTGTCACAGGAATGGTTCAAAACATAGACAGTAAGAAGAGTCAGTCTTCTTGTACTTAACTCAGCATTGTGCCTTTTCTATTAAATTCCGATGCAATTTCTGTGATTCATCGTCAATTCGAAGGTCCAAGGGATATAGTAAATCTGAAGTTAAGCATCGGAATCTATAACTAGTTTCACAGGAATGGTTCAAAACATAGACAGTAAGAAGAGTCAGTCTTCTTGTACTTAAATCGGCATTGTAACTTTCCTATTTAATTCCGATGCAGTTTCTGTGTTTCATCTTCAATAGGAAGGTCAGAGGGATACAGTGAACCTGAAGTGATGCATCGGAATCTATAACTAGTGTCACAGGAATGGTTCGAAACATAGACAGTAAGAAGAGTCAGTCTTCTTGTACATAAGTCGGCATTGTGCCTATTCTATTTAATTCTGATGCAATTTCTGTGTTTCATCTTCAATAGGAAGGTCAGAGGGATCCAGTAAACCTGAAGTGAAGCATCTGAATCTATAACTAGTGTCACAGGAATGGTTCAAAACATATACAGTAAGAACAGTCAGTCTTCTTGTACTTAAGTCGGCATTGTGCGTTTTCTATTTATTTCCGATGCAATTTCTGTGTTTCATCGTCAACAAGAAGGGCAGAGGGATACAGTAAACCTGAAGTGAAGCATCGGAATCTATAACTAGTGTCACAGGAATGGTTTAAATCATAGACAATACGAAGGGTCATTCTTCATGTACTTAAGTCGGCATTGTGCCTTTTCTATTTAATGCCGATGCAATTTCTGTATTTCGTCGTCAATAAGTAGGTCCAAGGGATACTGTAAACCTGAAGTGAAGCATCGGAATCAATAACTAGTGTCACAGGAATGTTTCAAAACATAGACAGTAAGAAGAGTCAGTCCTCTTGTACTTAAGTCGGCATTGTGCTTTTTGTATCTAATTCCGATGCAATTTCTGCGCTTCATCGTCAATTAGAAGCTCAGAGGGATACAATAAACCTGAAGTGATGCATCAGAATCTATAACTAGTGTCACAGGAATGGTTCAAAACATAGAGAGTAGGAAGAGTCAGTCTTCTTGTACTTAAGTCGGCATTGTGCCTTTTGTATTTAATTCCGATGCAATTTCTGTGTTTCATCGTCAATAAGGAGGTCAGAGGGATACAGTAAACCTGAAGTGAAGCATCGGAACCTATAACCAGTGTCACAGGTATGGTTCAAAACATAGTCAGTAGGAGAGTCAGTCTTCTTGTACTTAAGTCTGCATTGTTCCTTCTGTATTTAATTCCGATGCCATTTCTGTGTTTCATCGTCAGTAAGAAGTTCAGAGGGATACAGTAAAGCTGAAGGGAAGTATCGGAATGTATAACTAGTGTCACAGGAATGATTCAAAACATAGACAGTAGGAAGAGTCAGTCTTCTTGTTCTTAAGTCGGCATTGTGTCTTTTCTATTTAATTCCGATGCAATTTCTGTGTTTCGTCGTCTATAAGAAGGTCCAAGGATTACAGTAAACCTGAAGTGAAGCATCGGAATCTATAATGTCACAGGAATGGTTCAAATCATAGAGAGTAGGAAGAGTCAGTCTTCTTGTACTTAAGTCTGCATTGTTCCTTTTTTATTTAATTCCGATGCAATTTCTGTGTTTCATCGTCAATACGAAGGTCCAAGGGATATAGTAAACCTGAAGTGAAGCATCGGAATCTATAACTAGTGTCACAGGAATGGTTCAAATCATAGACAATACGAAGGGTCAGTCTTCATGTACTTAAGTCGGCATTGTGCCTTTTCTATTTAATTCAGATGCAATTTCTGTGTTTCATCCTCAATAGGAAGGTCAGAGGGAAACAGTGAACCTGAAGTGAAGCATCGGAATCTATAACTAGTGTCACAGGAATGGTTCAAAACATAGACAGTAAGAAGAGTCAGTCTTCTTGTACTTAAGTCGGTATTGTGCCTTTTCTATTTAATTCCGATGCAATTTCTGTGTTTCATCTTCAATAGGAATGTCAGAGGGATACAGTAAACCTGAAGTGAAGCATCGGAATCTATAACTAGTGTCACAGGAATGGTTCAAAACATAGAAAGCAAGAAGAGTCAGTCTTCTTGTACTTAAGTCGGCATTGTGCGTTTTCTATTTATTTCCGATGCAATTTCTGTGTTTCATCGTCAACAAGAAGGTCAGAGGGATACAGTAAACCTGAAGTGAAGCATCGGAATCTATAACTAGTGTCACAGGAATGGTTCAAATCATAGACAATACGAAGGGTCAGTCTTCATGTACTTAAGTCGGCATTGTGCCTTTTCTATTTAATTCCGATGCAATTTCTGTATTTCGTCGTCAATAAGACGGTCCAAGGGATACAGTAAACCTGAAGTGAAGCATCGGAATCAATAACCAGTGTCACAGGAATGTTTCAAAACATAGACAGTAAGAATTGTCAGTCCTCTTGTACTTAAGTCAGCATTGTGCTTTTTGTATCTAATTCCGATGCAATTTCTGTGCTTCATCGTCAATTAGAATGTCAGAGGGATACAATAAACCTGAAGTGAAGCATCAGAATCTATAACTAGTGTCACAGGAATGGTTCAAAACATAGAGAGTAGGAAGAGTCAGTCTTCTTGTACTTAAGTCGGCATTGTGCCTTTTGTATTTAATTCCGATGCAATTTCTGTGTTTCATCGTCAATAAGGAGGTAAGAGGGATACAGTAACCCTGAAGTGAAGCATCGGAATCTATAACTAGTGTCACAGGTATGGTTCAAATCATAGTCAGTAAGAAGAGTCAGTCTTCTTGTACTTAAGTCGGCATTGTGCCTTCTGTATTTAATTCCGATGACATTTCTGTGTTTCATCGTCAATAAGAAGTTCAGAGGGATACAGTAAACCTGAAGTGAAGCATCGGAATGTATAACTAGTGTCACAGGAATGATTCAAAACATAGACAGTAGGAAGAGTCAGTCTTCTTGTACTTAAGTCGGCATTGTGCCTTTTCTATTTAATTCCCACGAAATTTCTGTGTTTCGTCGTCAATAAGAAGGTCCAAGGAATACAGTAAACCTGAAGTGAAGCATCGGAATCTATAACTAGTGTCACAGGAATGTTTCAAAACATAGACAGTAAGAAGAGTCAGTCCTCTTGTACTTAAGTCGGCATTGTGCTTTTTGTATCTAATACCGATGCAATTTCTGTGTTTCATCGTCAATAAGGAGGTCAGATGGATACAGTAAACCTGAAGTGAAGCATCGGAATCTATAATGTCACAGGAATGGTTCAAATCATAGAGAGTAGGAAGAGTCAGTCTTCTTGTACTTAAGTCTGCATTGTTCCTTTTTTATTTAATTCCGAAGCAATTTCTGTGTTTCATCGTCAATACGAAGGTCCAAGGGAAACAGTAAACCTGAAGTGAAGCATCGGAATCTATAGCTAGTGTCACAGAAATGGTTCAAAGCATAGTCAGAAAGGAGAGTCAGTCTTCTTGTACTTAAGTCGGCATTGTGCCTTTTCAATTTAATTCCCATGCAATTTCTGTGTTTCATCGTCAATAAGAAGGTCCAAGGGGTACAGTAAACCTGAAGTGAAGCATCGGAATCTATAACTAGTGTCACAGAAATGGTTCAAATCATAGTCAGTAGGAAGAGTCAGTCTTCCTGTACTGAAGTCGGCATTGTGCCTTTTCTATTTACACTCCTGGAAATGGAAAAAAGAACACATTGACACCGGTGTGTCAGACCCACCATACTTGCTCCGGACACTGCGAGAGGGCTGTACAAGCAATGATCACACGCACGGCACAGCGGACACACCAGGAACCGCGATGTTGGCCATCGAATGGCGCTAGCTGCGCAGCATTTGTGCACCGCCGCCGTCAGTGTCAGTCAGTTTACCGTGGCATACGGAGCTTCATCGCAGTCTTTAACACTGGTAGCATGCCGCGACAGCGTGGACGTGAACCGTATGTGCAGTTGACGGACTTTGAGCGAGGGCGTATAGTGGGCATGCGGGAGGCCGGGTGGACGTACCGCCGAATTGTTCAATACGTGGGGCGTGAGGTCTCCACAGTACATCGATGTTGTCGCCAGTGGTCGGCGGAAGGTGCACGTGCCCGTCGACCTGGTACCCGACCGCAGCGACGCACGGATGCACGCCAAGACCGTAGGATCCTACGCAGTGCCGTAGGGGACCGCACAGCCACTTCCCAGCAAATAAGGGACAGTGTTGCTCCTGGGGTATCGGCAAGGACCATTCGCAACCGTCTCCATGAAGCTGGGCTACGGTCCCGCACACCGTTAGGCCGTCTTCCGCTCACGCCCCAACATCGTGCAGCCCGCCTCCAGTGGTGTCGCGACAGGCAAGAATGGAGGGACGAATGGAGACGTGTCGTCTTCAGCGATGAGAGTCGCTTCTGCCTTGGTGCCAATGATGGTCGTATGCGTGTTTTGCGCCGTGCAGGTGAGCGCCACAATCAGGACTGCATACGACCGAGGCACACAGGGCCAACACCCGGCATCATGGTGTGGGGAGCGATCTCCTACACTGTCCGTACATCACTGGTGATCGTCGAGGGGACACTGAATAGTGCACGGTACATCCAAACCGTCATCGAACAAATCGTTCTACCATTCCTAGACCGGCAAGGGAACTTGCTGTTCCAACAGGACAATGCACGTCCGCATGTATCCCGTGCCACCCAACGTGCTCTAGAAGGTGTAAGTCAATTACCCTGGCCAGCAAGATCTCCGGATCTGTCCCCCATTGAGCATGTTTGGGACTGGATGAAGCGTCATCTCACGCGGTCTGCACGTCCAGCACGAACGCTGGTCCAACTGAGGCGCCAGGTGGAAATGGCATGGCAAGCCGTTCCACAGGACTACATCCAGCATCTCTACGATCGTCTCCATGGGAGAATAGCAGCCTGCATTGCTGCGAAAGGTGGATATACACTGTACTAGTGCCGACATTGTGCATGCTCTGTTGCCTGTGTCTATGTGCCTGTGGTTCTGTCAGTGTGATCATGTGATGTATCTGACCCCAGGAATGTGTCAATAAAGTTTCCCCTTCCTCGGACAATGAATTCACGGTGTTCTTATTTCAATTTCAAGGAGTGTATTTCCGATGCAATTTCTGTGTTTCATCGTCAATAAGAAGGTCAGAGGGATACAGTAAACCAGAAGTCAAGCATCGGAATGTATAACTAGTGTCACAGGAATGTTTCAAAACATAGACAGTAAGAAGAGTCAGTCCTCTTGTACTTAAGTCGGCATTGTGCTTTTTGTATCTAATTCCGATGCAATTTCTGCGCTTCATCGTCAATTAGAAGCTCAGTGGGATACAATAAACCTGAAGAGATGCATCAGAATCTATAACTAGTGTCACAGGAATGGTTCAAAACATAGAGAGTAGGAAGAGTCAGTCTTCTTGTACTTAAGTCGGCATTGTGCCTTTTGTATTTAATTCCGATGCAATTTCTGTGTTTCATCGTCAATAAGGAGGTCAGAGGGATACAGTAAACCTGAAGTGAAGCATCGGAACCTATAACCAGTGTCACAGGTATGGTTCAAAACATAGTCAGTAGGAGAGTCAGTCTTCTTGTACTTAAGTCTGCATTGTTCCTTCTGTATTTAATTCCGATGCCATTTCTGTGTTTCATCGTCAGTAAGAAGTTCAGAGGGATACAGTAAAGCTGAAGGGAAGTATCGGAATGTATAACTAGTGTCACAGGAATGATTCAAAACATAGACAGTAGGAAGAATCAGTCTTCTTGTTCTTAAGTCGGCATTGTGCCTTTTCTATTTAATTCCGATGCAATTTCTGTGTTTCGTCGTCTATAAGAAGGTCCAAGGGTTACAGTAAACCTGAAGTGAAGCATCGGAATCTATAATGTCACAGGAATGGTTCAAATCATAGAGAGTAGGAAGAGTCAGTCTTCTTGTACTTAAGTCTGCATTGTTCCTTTTTTATTTAATTCCGATGCAATTTCTGTGTTTCATCGTCAATACGAAGGTCCAAGGGATATAGTAAGCCTGAAGTGAAGCATCGGAATCTATAACTAGTGTCACAGGAATGGTTCAAATCATAGACAATACGAAGGGTCAGTCTTCATGTACTTAAGTCGGCATTGTGCCTTTTCTATTTAATTCAGATGCAATTTCTGTGTTTCATCCTCAATAGGAAGGTCAGAGGGAAACAGTGAACCTGAAGTGAAGCATCGGAATCTATAACTAGTGTCACAGGAATGGTTCAAAACATAGACAGTAAGAAGAGTCAGTCTTCTTGTACTTAAGTCGGTATTGTGCCTTTTCTATTTAATTCCGATGCAATTTCTGTGTTTCATCTTCAATAGGAATGTCAGAGGGATACAGTAAACCTGAAGTGAAGCATCGGAATCTATAACTAGTGTCACAGGAATGGTTCAAAACATAGACAGTAAGAAGAGTCAGTCTTCTTGTACTTAAGTCGGCATTGTGCGTTTTCTATTTATTTCCGATGCAATTTCTGTGTTTCATCGTCAACAAGAAGGTCAGAGGGATACAGTAAACCTGAAGTGAAGCATCGGAATCTATAACTAGTGTCACAGGAATGGTTCAAATCATAGACAATACGAAGGGTCAGTCTTCATGTACTTAAGTCGGCATTGTGCCTTTTCTATTTAATTCCGATGCAATTTCTGTATTTCGTCGTCAATAAGAAGGTCCAAGGGATACAGTAAACCTGAAGTGAAGCATCGGAATCAATAACTAGTGTCACAGGAATGTTTCAAAACATAGACAGTAAGAAGAGTCAGTCCTCTTGTACTTAAGTCAGCATTGTGCTTTTTGTATCTAATTCCGATGCAATTTCTGTGCTTCATCGTCAATTAGAATGTCAGAGGGATACAATAAACCTGAAGTGAAGCATCAGAATCTATAACTAGTGTCACAGGAATGGTTCAAAACATAGAGAGTAGGAAGAGTCAGTCTTCTTGTACTTAAGTCGGCATTGTGCCTTTTGTATTTAATTCCGATGCAATTTCTGTGTTTCATCGTCAATAAGGAGGTCAGAGGGATACAGTAACCCTGAAGTGAAGCATCGGAATCTATAACTAGTGTCACAGGTATGGTTCAAATCATAGTCAGTAAGAAGAGTCAGTCTTCTTGTACTTAAGTCGGCATTGTGCCTTCTGTATTTAATTCCGATGCCATTTCTGTGTTTCATCGTCAATAAGAAGTTCAGAGGGATACAGTAAACCTGAAGTGAAGCATCGGAATGTATAACTAGTGTCACAGGAATGATTCAAAACATAGACAGTAGGAAGAGTCAGTCTTCTTGTACTTAAGTCGGCATTGTGCCTTTTCTATTTAATTCCCATGAAATTTCTGTGTTTCGTCGTCAATAAGAAGGTCCAAGGAATACAGTAAACCTGAAGTGAAGCATCGGAATCTATAACTAGTGTCACAGGAATGTTTCAAAACATAGACAGTAAGAAGAGTCAGTCCTCTTGTACTTAAGTCGGCATTGTGCTTTTTGTATCTAATACCGATGCAATTTCTGTGTTTCATCGTCAATAAGGAGGTCAGATGGATACAGTAAACCTGAAGTGAAGCATCGGAATCTATAATGTCACAGGAATGGTTCAAATCATAGAGAGTAGGAAGAGTCAGTCTTCTTGTACTTAAGTCTGCATTGTTCCTTTTTTATTTAATTCCGAAGCAATTTCTGTGTTTCATCGTCAATACGAAGGTCCAAGGGAAACAGTAAACCTGAAGTGAAGCATCGGAATCTATAGCTAGTGTCACAGAAATGGTTCAAAGCATAGTCAGAAAGGAGAGTCAGTCTTCTTGTACTTAAGTCGGCATTGTGCCTTTTCAATTTAATTCCCATGCAATTTCTGTGTTTCATCGTCAATAAGAAGGTCCAAGGGGTACAGTAAACCTGAAGTGAAGCATCGGAATCTATAACTAGTGTCACAGAAATGGTTCAAATCATAGTCAGTAGGAAGAGTCAGTCTTCCTGTACTCAAGTCGGCATTGTGCCTTTTCTATTTACACTCCTGGAAATGGAAAAAAGAACACATTGACACCGGTGTGTCAGACCCACCATACTTGCTCCGGACACTGCGAGAGGGCTGTACAAGAAATGATCACACGCACGGCACAGCGGACACACCAGGAACCGCGATGTTGGCCGTCGAATGGCGCTAGCTGCGCAGCATTTGTGCACCGCCGCCGTCAGTGTCAGTCAGTTTACCGTGGCATACGGAGCTTCATCGCAGTCTTTAACACTGGTAGCATGCCGCGACAGCGTGGACGTGAACCGTATGTGCAGTTGACGGACTTTGAGCGAGGGCGTATAGTGGGCATGCGGGAGGCCGGGTGGACGTACCGCCGAATTGTTCAATACGTGGGGCGTGAGGTCTCCACAGTACATCGATGTTGTCGCCAGTGGTCGGCGGAAGGTGCACGTGCCCGTTGACCTGGGACCGGACCGCAGCGACGCACGGATGCACGCCAAGACCGTAGGATCCTACGCAGTGCCGTAGGGGACCGCACAGCCACTTCCCAGCAAATAAGGGACACTGTTGCTCCTGGGGTATCGGCAAGGACCATTCGCAACCGTCTCCATGAAGCTGGGCTACGGTCCCGCACACCGTTAGGCCGTCTTCCGCTCACGCCCCAACATCGTGCAGCCCGCCTCCAGTGGTGTCGCGACAGGCGTGAATGGAGGGACGAATGGAGACGTGTCGTCTTCAGCGATGAGAGTCGCTTCTGCCTTGGTGCCAATGATGGTCGTATGCGTGTTTTGCGCCGTGCAGGTGAGCGCCACAATCAGGACTGCATACGACCGAGGCACACAGGGCCAACACCCGGCATCATGGTGTGGGGAGCGATCTCCTACACTGTCCGTACATCACTGGTGATCGTCGAGGGGACACTGAATAGTGCACGGTACATCCAAACCGTCATCGAACAAATCGTTCTACCATTCCTAGACCGGCAAGGGAACTTGCTGTTCCAACAGGACAATGCACGTCCGCATGTATCCCGTGCCACCCAACGTGCTCTAGAAGGTGTAAGTCAATTACCCTGGCCAGCAAGATCTCCGGATCTGTCCCCCATTGAGCATGTTTGGGACTGGATGAAGCGTCATCTCACGCGGTCTGCACGTCCAGCACGAACGCTGGTCCAACTGAGGCGCCAGGTGGAAATGGCATGGCAAGCCGTTCCACAGGACTACATCCAGCATCTCTACGATCGTCTCCATGGGAGAATAGCAGCCTGCATTGCTGCGAAAGGTGGATATACACTGTACTAGTGCCGACATTGTGCATGCTCTGTTGCCTGTGTCTATGTGCCTGTGGTTCTGTCAGTGTGATCATGTGATGTATCTGACCCCAGGAATGTGTCAATAAAGTTTCCCCTTCCTCGGACAATGAATTCACGGTGTTCTTATTTCAATTTCAAGGAGTGTATTTCCGATGCAATTTCTGTGTTTCATCGTCAATAAGAAGGTCAGAGGGATACAGTAAACCAGAAGTCAAGCATCGGAATGTATAACTAGTGTCACAGGAATGGTTCAAAACATAGACAGTAGGAAGAGTCAGTCTTCTTGTACTTAAGTCGGCATTGTGGCTTTTCTATTTAATTCCGATGCAATTTCTGTGTTTCATCGTCAATATGAAGGTCAGAGGGATACAGTAAACCTGAAGTGAAGCATCGGAAGCTATAAGTGGTGTCACAGGAATGGTTCAAACATTGTCAGTAAGAAGAGTCAGTCTTCTTGTACTTATGTCGGCATTGTGCCTTTAGTATTTAATTCCGATGCAATTTCTGTGTTTCATCGTCAGTAAGAAGTTCCACGGGATACAGTAAACCTGAAGTGAAGCATCGGAATCTATAATTAGTGTCACAGGAATGGTTCAAAACATAGAAAGTAATAGGAGTCAGTCTTCTTGTACTTAAGTCGGCATTGTGCCTTTTGTATTTAATTCCGATGCAATATCTGTGTTTCATCGTCAATAAGAAGGTCAGAGGGTTACAGTAAACCTGAAGTGAAGCATCGGAATCTATAACTAGTGCCACAGGAATGGTTCAAAGCATAGAGTGTAGGAAGAGTCAGTCTTCTTGTACTTAAGTCGGCAATGTGCCTTTTTTATTTAATTCCGATGCAAATTCTTTGTTTCATCGTCAATAAGAAGGTCAGAGGGATACAGTAAACCTGAAGTGAAGCATCGGAATCTATAACTAGTGTCACAGGAATGGTTCAAAGCATAGTTAGTAAGAAGAGTCAGTCTTCTTGAACTTAATTCGGCATTGTGCCTTTTTATTTAATTACGTTGCAATTTCTGTGTTTCATCGTCAATAAGAAGGTCCAAGGGATGCAGTAAACCTGAAGTGAAGCATCGGAATCCATAACTAGTGTCACAGAAACATATCAAAACATAGTCAGTAAGAGGAGTGGGTTTTCTTTTACTTACGTCGGTATTGTGCCTTTCGTATTTAATTCCGATCCAATTTCGGTGTTTCATCGTCAATAAGAAGGTCCAAGGGAGACAGTAAACCTGAAGTGAAGCATCGGAATCTATAACTAGTGTCACAGGATCGGTTCAAAACATAGTCAGTAAGAAGAGTCAGTCTTCTTGTACTTAAGTCGGCATTGTGCCTTTTGCATTTAAGACCGATGCAATTGCTGTGTTTCATCGTCAATAAGAAGGTCCAAGAGATACAGTAAACCTGAAGTGAAGCATCGGAATCTATAACTAGTGTCACAGAAATGGTTCAAAGCATAGTCAGAAAGGAGAGTCAGTCTTCTTGTACTTAAGTCGGCATTGTGCCTTTTCAATTTAATTCCCATGCAATTTCTGTGTTTCATCGTCAATAAGAAGGTCCAAGGGGTACAGTAAACCTGAAGTGAAGCATCGGAATCTATAACTAGTGTCACAGAAATGGTTCAAATCATAGTCAGTAGGAAGAGTCAGTCTTCCTGTACTGAAGTCGGCATTGTGCCTTTTCTATTTACACTCCTGGAAATGGAAAAAAGAACACATTGACACCGGTGTGTCAGACCCACCATACTTGCTCCGGACACTGCGAGAGGGCTGTACAAGCAATGATCACACGCACGGCACAGCGGACACACCAGGAACCGCGATGTTGGCCGTCGAATGGCGCTAGCTGCGCAGCATTTGTGCACCGCCGCCGTCAGTGTCAGTCAGTTTACCGTGGCATACGGAGCTTCATCGCAGTCTTTAACACTGGTAGCATGCCGCGACAGCGTGGACGTGAACCGTATGTGCAGTTGACGGACTTTGAGCGAGGGCGTATAGTGGGCATGCGGGAGGCCGGGTGGACGTACCGCCGAATTGTTCAATACGTGGGGCGTGAGGTCTCCACAGTACATCGATGTTGTCGCCAGTGGTCGGCGGAAGGTGCACGTGCCCGTCGACCTGGTACCGGACCGCAGCGACGCACGGATGCACGCCAAGACCGTAGGATCCTACGCAGTGCCGTAGGGGACCGCACAGCCACTTCCCAGCAAATAAGGGACACTGTTGCTCCTGGGGTATCGGCAAGGACCATTCGCAACCGTCTCCATGAAGCTGGGCTACGGTCCCGCACACCGTTAGGCCGTCTTCCGCTCACGCCCCAACATCGTGCAGCCCGCCTCCAGTGGTGTCGCGACAGGCAAGAATGGAGGGACGAATGGAGACGTGTCGTCTTCAGCGATGAGAGTCGCTTCTGCCTTGGTGCCAATGATGGTCGTATGCGTGTTTTGCGCCGTGCAGGTGAGCGCCACAATCAGGACTGCATACGACCGAGGCACACAGGGCCAACACCCGGCATCATGGTGTGGGGAGCGATCTCCTACACTGTCCGTACATCACTGGTGATCGTCGAGGGGACACTGAATAGTGCACGGTACATCCAAACCGTCATCGAACAAATCGTTCTACCATTCCTAGACCGGCAAGGGAACTTGCTGTTCCAACAGGACAATGCACGTCCGCATGTATCCCGTGCCACCCAACGCGCTCTAGAAGGTGTAAGTCAATTACCCTGGCCAGCAAGATCTCCGGATCTGTCCCCCATTGAGCATGTTTGGGACTGGATGAAGCGTCATCTCACGCGGTCTGCACGTCCAGCACGAACGCTGGTCCAACTGAGGCGCCAGGTGGAAATGGCATGGCAAGCCGTTCCACAGGACTACATCCAGCATCTCTACGATCGTCTCCATGGGAGAATAGCAGCCTGCATTGCTGCGAAAGGTGGATATACACTGTACTAGTGCCGACATTGTGCATGCTCTGTTGCCTGTGTCTATGTGCCTGTGGTTCTGTCAGTGTGATCATGTGATGTATCTGACCCCAGGAATGTGTCAATAAAGTTTCCCCTTCCTCGGACAATGAATTCACGGTGTTCTTATTTCAATTTCAAGGAGTGTATTTCCGATGCAATTTCTGTGTTTCATCGTCAATAAGAAGGTCAGAGGGATACAGTAAACCAGAAGTCAAGCATCGGAATGTATAACTAGTGTCACAGGAATGTTTCAAAACATAGACAGTAAGAAGAGTCAGTCCTCTTGTACTTAAGTCGGCATTGTGCTTTTTGTATCTAATTCCGATGCAATTTCTGCGCTTCATCGTCAATTAGAAGCTCAGTGGGATACAATAAACCTGAAGAGATGCATCAGAATCTATAACTAGTGTCACAGGAATGGTTCAAAACATAGAGAGTAGGAAGAGTCAGTCTTCTTGTACTTAAGTCGGCATTGTGCCTTTTGTATTTAATTCCGATGCAATTTCTGTGTTTCATCGTCAATAAGGAGGTCAGAGGGATACAGTAAACCTGAAGTGAAGCATCGGAACCTATAACCAGTGTCACAGGTATGGTTCAAAACATAGTCAGTAGGAGAGTCAGTCTTCTTGTACTTAAGTCTGCATTGTTCCTTCTGTATTTAATTCCGATGCCATTTCTGTGTTTCATCGTCAGTAAGAAGTTCAGAGGGATACAGTAAAGCTGAAGGGAAGTATCGGAATGTATAACTAGT
Organism: Schistocerca serialis cubense; assembly: GCF_023864345.2. Classification (NCBI taxonomy): domain Eukaryota; kingdom Metazoa; phylum Arthropoda; class Insecta; order Orthoptera; family Acrididae; genus Schistocerca; species Schistocerca serialis. Next base: position 976,994,038 of record NC_064641.1, on the reverse strand, counting down.
GTCACAGGAATGATTCAAAACATAGACAGTAGGAAGAGCCAGTCTTCTTGTTCTTAAGTCGGCATTGTGCCTTTTCTATTTAATTCCGATGCAATTTCTGTGTTTCGTCGTCTATAAGAAGGTCCAAGGGTTACAGTAAACCTGAAGTGAAGCATCGGAATCTATAATGTCACAGGAATGGTTCAAATCATAGAGAGTAGGAAGAGTCAGTCTTCTTGTACTTAAGTCTGCATTGTTCCTTTTTTATTTAATTCCGATGCAATTTCTGTGTTTCATCGTCAATACGAAGGTCCAAGGGATATAGTAAGCCTGAAGTGAAGCATCGGAATCTATAACTAGTGTCACAGGAATGGTTCAAATCATAGACAATACGAAGGGTCAGTCTTCATGTACTTAAGTCGGCATTGTGCCTTTTCTATTTAATTCAGATGCAATTTCTGTGTTTCATCCTCAATAGGAAGGTCAGAGGGAAACAGTGAACCTGAAGTGAAGCATCGGAATCTATAACTAGTGTCACAGGAATGGTTCAAAACATAGACAGTAAGAAGAGTCAGTCTTCTTGTACTTAAGTCGGTATTGTTCCTTTTCTATTTAATTCCGATGCAATTTCTGTGTTTCATCTTCAATAGGAATGTCAGAGGGATACAGTAAACCTGAAGTGAAGCATCGGAATCTATAACTAGTGTCACAGGAATGGTTCAAAACATAGACAGTAAGAAGAGTCAGTCTTCTTGTACTTAAGTCGGCATTGTGCGTTTTCTATTTATTTCCGATGCAATTTCTGTGTTTCATCGTCAACAAGAAGGTCAGAGGGATACAGTAAACCTGAAGTGAAGCATCGGAATCTATAACTAGTGTCACAGGAATGGTTCAAATCATAGACAATACGAAGGGTCAGTCTTCATGTACTTAAGTCGGCATTGTGCCTTTTCTATTTAATTCCGATGCAATTTCTGTATTTCGTCGTCAATAAGAAGGTCCAAGGGATACAGTAAACCTGAAGTGAAGCATCGGAATCAATAACTAGTGTCACAGGAATGTTTCAAAACATAGACAGTAAGAAGAGTCAGTCCTCTTGTACTTAAGTCAGCATTGTGCTTTTTGTATCTAATTCCGATGCAATTTCTGTGCTTCATCGTCAATTAGAATGTCAGAGGGATACAATAAACCTGAAGTGAAGCATCAGAATCTATAACTAGTGTCACAGGAATGGTTCAAAACATAGAGAGTAGGAAGAGTCAGTCTTCTTGTACTTAAGTCGGCATTGTGCCTTTTGTATTTAATTCCGATGCAATTTCTGTGTTTCATCGTCAATAAGGAGGTCAGAGGGATACAGTAACCCTGAAGTGAAGCATCGGAATCTATAACTAGTGTCACAGGTATGGTTCAAATAATAGTCAGTAAGAAGAGTCAGTCTTCTTGTACTTAAGTCGGCATTGTGCCTTCTGTATTTAATTCCGATGCCATTTCTGTGTTTCATCGTCAATAAGAAGTTCAGAGGGATACAGTAAACCTGAAGTGAAGCATCGGAATGTATAACTAGTGTCACAGGAATGATTCAAAACATAGACAGTAGGAAGAGTCAGTCTTCTTGTACTTAAGTCGGCATTGTGCCTTTTCTATTTAATTCCCATGAAATTTCTGTGTTTCGTCGTCAATAAGAAGGTCCAAGGAATACAGTAAACCTGAAGTGAAGCATCGGAATCTATAACTAGTGTCACAGGAATGTTTCAAAACATAGACAGTAAGAAGAGTCAGTCCTCTTGTACTTAAGTCGGCATTGTGCTTTTTGTATCTAATACCGATGCAATTTCTGTGTTTCATCGTCAATAAGGAGGTCAGATGGATACAGTAAACCTGAAGTGAAGCATCGGAATCTATAATGTCACAGGAATGGTTCAAATCATAGAGAGTAGGAAGAGTCAGTCTTCTTGTACTTAAGTCTGCATTGTTCCTTTTTTATTTAATTCCGAAGCAATTTCTGTGTTTCATCGTCAATACGAAGGTCCAAGGGAAACAGTAAACCTGAAGTGAAGCATCGGAATCTATAGCTAGTGTCACAGAAATGGTTCAAAGCATAGTCAGAAAGGAGAGTCAGTCTTCTTGTACTTAAGTCGGCATTGTGCCTTTTCAATTTAATTCCCATGCAATTTCTGTGTTTCATCGTCAATAAGAAGGTCCAAGGGGTACAGTAAACCTGAAGTGAAGCATCGGAATCTATAACTAGTGTCACAGAAATGGTTCAAATCATAGTCAGTAGGAAGAGTCAGTCTTCCTGTACTGAAGTCGGCATTGTGCCTTTTCTATTTACACTCCTGGAAATGGAAAAAAGAACACATTGACACCGGTGTGTCAGACCCACCATACTTGCTCCGGACACTGCGAGAGGGCTGTACAAGCAATGATCACACGCACGGCACAGCGGACACACCAGGAACCGCGATGTTGGCCGTCGAATGGCGCTAGCTGCGCAGCATTTGTGCACCGCCGCCGTCAGTGTCAGTCAGTTTACCGTGGCATACGGAGCTTCATCGCAGTCTTTAACACTGGTAGCATGCCGCGACAGCGTGGACGTGAACCGTATGTGCAGTTGACGGACTTTGAGCGAGGGCGTATAGTGGGCATGCGGGAGGCCGGGTGGACGTACCGCCGAATTGTTCAATACGTGGGGCGTGAGGTCTCCACAGTACATCGATGTTGTCGCCAGTGGTCGGCGGAAGGTGCACGTGCCCGTCGACCTGGGACCGGACCGCAGCGACGCACGGATGCACGCCAAGACCGTAGGATCCTACGCAGTGCCGTAGGGGACCGCACAGCCACTTCCCAGCAAATAAGGGACACTGTTGCTCCTGGGGTATCGGCAAGGACCATTCGCAACCGTCTCCATGAAGCTGGGCTACGGTCCCGCACACCGTTAGGCCGTCTTCCGCTCACGCCCCAACATCGTGCAGCCCGCCTCCAGTGGTGTCGCGACAGGCGTGAATGGAGGGACGAATGGAGACGTGTCGTCTTCAGCGATGAGAGTCGCTTCTGCCTTGGTGCCAATGATGGTCGTATGCGTGTTTTGCGCCGTGCAGGTGAGCGCCACAATCAGGACTGCATACGACCGAGGCACACAGGGCCAACACCCGGCATCATGGTGTGGGGAGCGATCTCCTACACTGTCCGTACATCACTGGTGATCGTCGAGGGGACACTGAATAGTGCACGGTACATCCAAACCGTCATCGAACAAATCGTTCTACCATTCCTAGACCGGCAAGGGAACTTGCTGTTCCAACAGGACAATGCACGTCCGCATGTATCCCGTGCCACCCAACGTGCTCTAGAAGGTGTAAGTCAATTACCCTGGCCAGCAAGATCTCCGGATCTGTCCCCCATTGAGCATGTTTGGGACTGGATGAAGCGTCATCTCACGCGGTCTGCACGTCCAGCACGAACGCTGGTCCAACTGAGGCGCCAGGTGGAAATGGCATGGCAAGCCGTTCCACAGGACTACATCCAGCATCTCTACGATCGTCTCCATGGGAGAATAGCAGCCTGCATTGCTGCGAAAGGTGGATATACACTGTACTAGTGCCGACATTGTGCATGCTCTGTTGCCTGTGTCTATGTGCCTGTGGGTCTGTCAGTGTGATCATGTGATGTATCTGACCCCAGGAATGTGTCAATAAAGTTTCCCCTTCCTCGGACAATGAATTCACGGTGTTCTTATTTCAATTTCAAGGAGTGTATTTCCGATGCAATTTCTGTGTTTCATCGTCAATAAGAAGGTCAGAGGGATACAGTAAACCAGAAGTCAAGCATCGGAATGTATAACTAGTGTCACAGGAATGGTTCAAAACATAGACAGTAGGAAGAGTCAGTCTTCTTGTACTTAAGTCGGCATTGTGGCTTTTCTATTTAATTCCGATGCAATTTCTGTGTTTCATCGTCAATATGAAGGTCAGAGGGATACAGTAAACCTGAAGTGAAGCATCGGAAGCTATAAGTGGTGTCACAGGAATGGTTCAAACATTGTCAGTAAGAAGAGTCAGTCTTCTTGTACTTATGTCGGCATTGTGCCTTTAGTATTTAATTCCGATGCAATTTCTGTGTTTCATCGTCAGTAAGAAGTTCCACGGGATACAGTAAACCTGAAGTGAAGCATCGGAATCTATAATTAGTGTCACAGGAATGGTTCAAAACATAGAAAGTAATAGGAGTCAGTCTTCTTGTACTTAAGTCGGCATTGTGCCTTTTGTATTTAATTCCGATGCAATATCTGTGTTTCATCGTCAATAAGAAGGTCAGAGGGTTACAGTAAACCTGAAGTGAAGCATCGGAATCTATAACTAGTGCCACAGGAATGGTTCAAAGCATAGAGTATAGGAAGAGTCAGTCTTCTTGTACTTAAGTCGGCAATGTGCCTTTTTTATTTAATTCCGATGCAAATTCTTTGTTTCATCGTCAATAAGAAGGTCAGAGGGATACAGTAAACCTGAAGTGAAGCATCGGAATCTATAACTAGTGTCACAGGAATGGTTCAAAGCATAGTTAGTAAGAAGAGTCAGTCTTCTTGAACTTAATTCGGCATTGTGCCTTTTTATTTAATTACGTTGCAATTTCTGTGTTTCATCGTCAATAAGAAGGTCCAAGGGATGCAGTAAACCTGAAGTGAAGCATCGGAATCCATAACTAGTGTCACAGAAACATATCAAAACATAGTCAGTAAGAGGAGTGGGTTTTCTTTTACTTACGTCGGTATTGTGCCTTTCGTATTTAATTCCGATCCAATTTCGGTGTTTCATCGTCAATAAGAAGGTCCAAGGGAGACAGTAAACCTGAAGTGAAGCATCGGAATCTATAACTAGTGTCACAGGATCGGTTCAAAACATAGTCAGTAAGAAGAGTCAGTCTTCTTGTACTTAAGTCGGCATTGTGCCTTTTGCATTTAAGACCGATGCAATTGCTGTGTTTCATCGTCAATAAGAAGGTCCAAGAGATACAGTAAACCTGAAGTGAATCATCGCAGTCTATAACTAGTATCACAGGAATGGTTCAATACATAGTCAGTGTGAAGAGCCACTCTTCTTGTCCTTAAGTCGGCATTGTGCCTTTTCTATTTACTTCCGATGCAAATTCTGTGTTTCATCGTCAATAAGAAGGTCAGAGGGATACAGTATACATGAAGTGAAGCATCGGAATCTATAACTAGTGTCACAGGAATGGTTCAAAACATAGACAGCAGGAAGAGTCAGTCTTCTTGTACTTAAGTCGGCATTGTGCCTTTGGTATTTAATTCCGATGCAATTTCTGTGTTTCATCGTCAATAGGAAGGTCAGAGTGATACAGTAAACCTGAAGTGAAGCATTGGAATCTATAACTAGTGTCACAGGAATGGTTCAAAACATAGAGAGTAGGAAGAGTCAGTCTTCTTGTACTTAAGTCGGCATTTTGCCTTTTGTATTTAATTCCGATGCAATTTCTGTGTTTCATCGTCGATAAGAAGGTCAGAGGGATACAGTAAACCTGAAGTGAAGCATCGGAATCTATAACTAGTGTCACAGGAATGGTTCAAATCGTAGACAGTAGGAAGAGTCAGTCTTCTTGTACTTACTTCGGCATTGTGCCTTTTTATTTAATTACGTTGCAATTTCTTTGTTTCATCGTCAATAAAAAGGTCCAAGGGATACAGTAAAACTGAAGTGAAGCATCGGAATCTATAACTAGTGTCACAGAAATGGTTCAAAACATAGTCAGTAAGAAGAGTCAGTCTTCTTGTACTGAAGTCGGCATTGATCCTTTTCTATTTATTTCCGATGAAATTTCTGTGTTTCATCCCCAAGAAGAAGGTCAGGGGGAACAGTAAACCTGAAGTCAAGCATCGGAATGTATAACTAGTGTCACAGGAATGGTTCAAAATATAGACAGTAGGAAGAGTCAGTCTTCTTGTACTTACTTCGGCATTGTGCCTTTTTATTTAATTACGTTGCAATTTCTGTGTTTCATCGTCAATACGAAGGTCCAAGGGAAACAGTAAACCTGAAGTGAAGCATCGGAATCTATAGCTAGTGTCACAGAAATGGTTCAAAGCATAGTCAGAAAGGAGAGTCAGTCTTCTTGTACTTAAGTCGGCATTGTGCCTTTTCAATTTAATTCCCATGCAATTTCTGTGTTTCATCGTCAATAAGAAGGTCCAAGGGGTACAGTAAACCTGAAGTGAAGCATCGGAATCTATAACTAGTGTCACAGAAATGGTTCAAATCATAGTCAGTAGGAAGAGTCAGTCTTCCTGTACTGAAGTCGGCATTGTGCCTTTTCTATTTACACTCCTGGAAATGGAAAAAAGAACACATTGACACCGGTGTGTCAGACCCACCATACTTGCTCCGGACACTGCGAGAGGGCTGTACAAGAAATGATCACACGCACGGCACAGCGGACACACCAGGAACCGCGATGTTGGCCGTCGAATGGCGCTAGCTGCGCAGCATTTGTGCACCGCCGCCGTCAGTGTCAGTCAGTTTACCGTGGCATACGGAGCTTCATCGCAGTCTTTAACACTGGTAGCATGCCGCGACAGCGTTGACGTGAACCGTATGTGCAGTTGACGGACTTTGAGCGAGGGCGTATAGTGGGCATGCGGGAGGCCGGGTGGACGTACCGCCGAATTGTTCAATACGTGGGGCGTGAGGTCTCCACAGTACATCGATGTTGTCGCCAGTGGTCGGCGGAAGGTGCACGTGCCCGTCGACCTGGGACCGGACCGCAGCGACGCACGGATGCACGCCAAGACCGTAGGATCCTACGCAGTGCCGTAGGGGACCGCACAGCCACTTCCCAGCAAATAAGGGACACTGTTGCTCCTGGGGTATCGGCAAGGACCATTCGCAACCGTCTCCATGAAGCTGGGCTACGGTCCCGCACACCGTTAGGCCGTCTTCCGCTCACGCCCCAACATCGTGCAGCCCGCCTCCAGTGGTGTCGCGACAGGCGTGAATGGAGGGACGAATGGAGACGTGTCGTCTTCAGCGATGAGAGTCGCTTCTGCCTTGGTGCCAATGATGGTCGTATGCGTGTTTTGCGCCGTGCAGGTGAGCGCCACAATCAGGACTGCATACGACCGAGGCACACAGGGCCAACACCCGGCATCATGGTGTGGGGAGCGATCTCCTACACTGTCCGTACATCACTGGTGATCGTCGAGGGGACACTGAATAGTGCACGGTACATCCAAACCGTCATCGAACAAATCGTTCTACCATTCCTAGACCGGCAAGGGAACTTGCTGTTCCAACAGGACAATGCACGTCCGCATGTATCCCGTGCCACCCAACGTGCTCTAGAAGGTGTAAGTCAATTACCCTGGCCAGCAAGATCTCCGGATCTGTCCCCCATTGAGCATGTTTGGGACTGGATGAAGCGTCATCTCACGCGGTCTGCACGTCCAGCACGAACGCTGGTCCAACTGAGGCGCCAGGTGGAAATGGCATGGCAAGCCGTTCCACAGGACTACATCCAGCATCTCTACGATCGTCTCCATGGGAGAATAGCAGCCTGCATTGCTGCGAAAGGTGGATATACACTGTACTAGTGCCGACATTGTGCATGCTCTGTTGCCTGTGTCTATGTGCCTGTGGTTCTGTCAGTGTGATCATGTGATGTATCTGACCCCAGGAATGTGTCAATAAAGTTTCCCCTTCCTCGGACAATGAATTCACGGTGTTCTTATTTCAATTTCAAGGAGTGTATTTCCGATGCAATTTCTGTGTTTCATCGTCAATAAGAAGGTCAGAGGGATACAGTAAACCAGAAGTCAAGCATCGGAATGTATAACTAGTGTCACAGGAATGGTTCAAAACATAGACAGTAGGAAGAGTCAGTCTTCTTGTACTTAAGTCGGCATTGTGGCTTTTCTATTTAATTCCGATGCAATTTCTGTGTTTCATCGTCAATATGAAGGTCAGAGGGATACAGTAAACCTGAAGTGAAGCATCGGAAGCTATAAGTGGTGTCACAGGAATGGTTCAAACATTGTCAGTAAGAAGAGTCAGTCTTCTTGTACTTATGTCGGCATTGTGCCTTTAGTATTTAATTCCGATGCAATTTCTGTGTTTCATCGTCAGTAAGAAGTTCCACGGGATACAGTAAACCTGAAGTGAAGCATCGGAATCTATAATTAGTGTCACAGGAATGGTTCAAAACATAGAAAGTAATAGGAGTCAGTCTTCTTGTACTTAAGTCGGCATTGTGCCTTTTGTATTTAATTCCGATGCAATATCTGTGTTTCATCGTCAATAAGAAGGTCAGAGGGTTACAGTAAACCTGAAGTGAAGCATCGGAATCTATAACTAGTGCCACAGGAATGGTTCAAAGCATAGAGTGTAGGAAGAGTCAGTCTTCTTGTACTTAAGTCGGCAATGTGCCTTTTTTATTTAATTCCGATGCAAATTCTTTGTTTCATCGTCAATAAGAAGGTCAGAGGGATACAGTAAACCTGAAGTGAAGCATCGGAATCTATAACTAGTGTCACAGGAATGGTTCAAAGCATAGTTAGTAAGAAGAGTCAGTCTTCTTGAACTTAATTCGGCATTGTGCCTTTTTATTTAATTACGTTGCAATTTCTGTGTTTCATCGTCAATAAGAAGGTCCAAGGGATGCAGTAAACCTGAAGTGAAGCATCGGAATCCATAACTAGTGTCACAGAAACATATCAAAACATAGTCAGTAAGAGGAGTGGGTTTTCTTTTACTTACGTCGGTATTGTGCCTTTCGTATTTAATTCCGATCCAATTTCGGTGTTTCATCGTCAATAAGAAGGTCCAAGGGAGACAGTAAACCTGAAGTGAAGCATCGGAATCTATAACTAGTGTCACAGGATCGGTTCAAAACATAGTCAGTAAGAAGAGTCAGTCTTCTTGTACTTAAGTCGGCATTGTGCCTTTTGCATTTAAGACCGATGCAATTGCTGTGTTTCATCGTCAATAAGAAGGTCCAAGAGATACAGTAAACCTGAAGTGAAGCATCGCAGTCTATAACTAGTATCACAGGAATGGTTCAATACATAGTCAGTGTGAAGAGCCACTCTTCTTGTCCTTAAGTCGGCATTGTGCCTTTTCTATTTACTTCCGATGCAAATTCTGTGTTTCATCGTCAATAAGAAGGTCAGAGGGATACAGTATACCTGAAGTGAAGCATCGGAATCTATAACTAGTGTCACAGGAATGGTTCAAAACATAGACAGCAGGAAGAGTCAGTCTTCTTGTACTTAAGTCGGCATTGTGCCTTTGGTATTTAATTCCGATGCAATTTCTGTGTTTCATCGTCAATAGGAAGGTCAGAGTGATACAGTAAACCTGAAGTGAAGCATTGGAATCTATAACTAGTGTCACAGGAATGGTTCAAAACATAGAGAGTAGGAAGAGTCAGTCTTCTAGTACTTTAGTCGGCATTTTGCCTTTTGTATTTAATTCCGATGCAATTTCTGTGTTTCATCGTCGATAAGAAGGTCAGAGGGATACAGTAAACCTGAAGTGAAGCATCGGAATCTATAACTAGTGTCACAGGAATGGTTCAAAACATAGACAGTAAGAAGAGCCAGTCTTCTTGTACTTACTTCGGCATTGTGCCTTTTTATTTAATTACGTTGCAATTTCTTTGTTTCATCGTCAATAAAAAGGTCCAAGGGATACAGTAAAACTGAAGTGAAGCATCGGAATCTATAACTAGTGTCACAGAAATGGTTCAAAACATAGTCAGTAAGAAGAGTCAGTCTTCTTGTACTGAAGTCGGCATTGATCCTTTTCTATTTATTTCCGATGAAATTTCTGTGTTTCTTCCCCAAGAAGAAGGTCAGGGGGAACAGTAAACCTGAAGTCAAGCATCGGAATGTATAACTAGTGTCACAGGAATGGTTCAAAATATAGACAGTAGGAAGAGTCAGTCTTCTTGTACTTAAGTCGGCATTGTGCATTTTGTATTTAATTCCGATGCAATTTCTATGTTTCATCGTCAATATGAAGGTCAGAGGGACACAGTAAACCTGAAGTGAAGCATCGGAATCTATAAGTGGTGTCACAGGAATGGTTCAAAATATAGTCAGTAAGAAGAGTCAGTCTTCATGTACTTATGTCGGCTTTGTGCCTTTCGTATTTAATTCCGATGCAACTTCTGTGTTTCGTCCTCAGTAAGAAGGTCCACGGGATACAGTAAATCTGAAGTAAAGCATCGGAATCTATAACTAGTGTCACAGGAATGGTTCAAGACATAGACAGTAATAAGAGTCAGTCTTCTTGTACTTAAGTCGGCATTGTGCCATTTGTATTTAATTCCGATGCAAATTCTGTGTTTCATCGTCAATATGAAGGTCAGAGGAATACAGTACACCTGAAGTGAAGCATCGGAATCTATAACTAGTGTCACAGGAATGGTTCAAAACATAGTCAGTAAGAAGAGTCAGTCTTCTTGTACTTAAATCGGCATTGTGCCTTTTTTTTTAATTACGTTGCAATTTCTGTGTATCATCGTCAATAAGAAGGTCCAAGGGATACAGTAAACCTGAAGTGAAGCATCGGAATCCATTACTAGTGTCATAGAAATGGTTCAAAACATAGTCAGTAAGAAGAGTCAGTCATCTTGTACTTAAGTCGGCATTGTGTCCTTTCTATTTACTTCCGATGCAAATTCTGTTTTTCATCGTCAATAAGAAGGTCAGAGGGATACAGTAAACCTGAAGTGAAGCATCGGAATCCATAACTAGTGTCACAGGAATGGTTCAAAACATAGAAAGTTTGAAGAGTCAGTCTTCTTGTACTTAAGTCGGCATTGTGCCTTTTGGATTTAATTTCGATGCAATATCTGTGTTTCATCGTCAATAAGAAGGTCCAAGGGATACAGTAAATCTGAAGTGAAACATCGGAATCCATAACTAGTGTCACAGAAATGGTTAAAACATAGTCAGTAAGAAAAATGAGTCTTCTTTTACTTAAGTCGGCATTGTGCCTTTCGTATTTAATTCCGATGCAATTTCGGTGTTTCATCGTCAATAAGATGCTCCAAGGGAGACAATAAACCTGAAGTGAAGCATCGGAATCTATAACTAGTGTCACAGGATCGGTTCAAAACATAGACAGAAAGAAGAGTCAGTCTTCTTGTACTTAAGTCGGCATTGTGCCTTTTCTATTTATTATCCGACGAAATTTCATTGTTACATCATCAAAAAGAAGGTCAGAGGGATAAAGTGAACCTGAAGTGAAGCATCGGAATCCATAACTAGTGTCACAGGAATGGTTCAAATCATAGTCATTAAGAAGAGTCAGTCTCCTTGTACTTAAGTCGGCATTGTGCCTTTTGTATTTAAGACCGATGCAATATCTGTGTTTCATCGTCAATAAGAAGGTCCAAGAGATACAGTAAACCTGAAGTGAAGCATCGCAGTCTATAACTCGTGTCACAGGAATGGTTCAATACATAGTCAGTAAGAAGAGTCACTCTTCTTGTACTTAAGTCGGCATTGTGTCCTTTCTATTTACTTCCGATGCAAATTCTGTTTTTCATCGTCAATAAGAAGGTCAGAGGGATACAGTAAACCTGAAGTGAAGCATCGGAATCTATAACTAGTGGTACAGCAATGGTTCAAACATAGACAGTAGGAAGAGTCAGTCTTCTTGTACTTAAGTCGGCATTGTGCCTTTTGTATTTAATTCCGATGCAATTTCTGTGTTTCATCGTCAATAAGAAGGTCAGAGTGATACAGTAAACCTGAAGTGAAGCATCAGAATGTATGACTAGTGTCACAGGAATGGTTCAAGACATAGACAGTAAGAAGAGTCAGTCTACTTGTACTTAAGTCGGCATTGTGCCTTTTGTATTTAATTCCGATGCAATTTCTGTGTTTCATCGTCAATAAGAAGGTCAGAGGGATACACTAAACCTGAAGTGAAGCATCGGAATCTATAACTAGTGTCACAGGAATGGTTCAAAACATAGACAGTAGGAAGAGTCAGTCTTCTTGTATTTAAGTCGGCATTGTGCCTTTTCAATTTAATTCCGATGCAATTTCTGTGTTTCATCGTCAATAAGAAGGTCAGATGAATACAGTAACCCTGAAGTGAAGCATCGGAATCTGTAACTAGTGTCACAGGAATGGTTCAAAACATAGACAGTGGTAAGAGTCAGTCTTCTTGTACGTAAGTCGGCATTGTGCCTTTTGAATTTAATTCCCATGCAATTTCTGTGTTTCATCGTCAATTAGAATGTCCAAGGGATACAGTAAACCTGAAATGAGGCATCGGAATCTATAACTGGTGTCACAGGAATGGTTCAAAACATAGTCAGTAAGAAGAGTCAGTCTTCTTGTACTTAAGTCGGCATTGTGCCTATTCTATTTAATTCCGATGCAATATTTGTGTTTCATCGTCAATAAGAAGGTCCAAGGGATGCAGTACACCTGAAGTGAAGCATCGGAATCTATAACTAGTGTCACAGGAATGGTTCAAAACATAGACAGTAAGAAGAGTCAGTCTTCTTGTACTTAAGTCGGCATCGTGAAATTTGTATGTAATTCCTATTCAATTTCTGTGTTTCATCGTCAATAAGAAGGTCCAAGGGATACAGTAAACCTGAAGTGAAGCATCGGAATCTATAACCAGTGTCACAGGAATGGATCAAAACATAGACAGTAATAAGAGTCAGTCTTCTTGTACTTAAGTCGGCATTGTGCCTTTTGTATTTAATTCCGATGCAATTTCTGTGTTTCATCGTCAATAGGAAGGTCAGAGGGAAACAGTAAACCTGAAGTGAAGCACTGGAATCTATAACTAGTGTCACAGGAATGGTTCAAAACATAGAGAGTAGGAAGAGTCTGACTTCTTGTACTTAAGTCGGAATTTTGCCTTATGTATTTAATTCCGTTGCAATTTCTGTGTTACATCGTCAATAAGAAGGTCAGAGGGATACAGTAAACCTGAAGTGAAGCATCGGAATCTATAACTAGTGTCACAGGAATGGTTCAAAACGTAGATAGTAGGAAGAGTCGGTCTTCTTGTACTTAATTCGCCATTGTGCCGTTTTATTTAATTACGTTGCAACTTCTTTGTTTCATCGTCAATAAGAAGGTCCAAGGGATACAGTAAACCTGAAGTGAAGCATCGGAATCTATAACTAGTGTCACAGAAATGGTTCATAACATAGTCAGTAAGAAGAAATAGTCTTCTTGTACTGAAGTCGGCATTGTGCCTTTTCTATTTATTTCGGATGCAATTTCTGTGTTTCATCGTCAATAAGAAGGTCAGGTGGATACAGTAAACCTGAAATCAAGCATCGGAATGTATAACTAGTGTCACAGGAATGGTTCAAAACATAGAAAGTTTGAAGAGTCAGTCTTCTTGTACTTAAGTCGGCATTGTGCCTTTTGTATTTAATTTCGATGCAATATCTGTGTTTCATCGTCAATAAGAAGGTCAGAGTGATACAGTAAACCTGAAGTGAAGCATCGGAATCAATAACTAGTGTCACAGGAATGGATCAAAACATAGAGAGTAGGAAGAGTCAGTCTTCTTGTACTTAAATCGGCATTGTGCCTTTTTTATTTAATTCCGATGCAAATTCTGTGTTTCATCGTCAATAAGAAGGTCAGAGGAATACAGTAAACCTGAAGTGAAGTTTCGGAATCTATAACTAGTGTCACAGGAATGGCTCCAAACATAGTTAGTAAGAAGAGTCATTCTTCTTGTACTTATGTCGGCATTGTGCCTTTCGTATTTAATTCCGATGCAATTTCTGTGTTTCATCGTCAGTAAGAAGGTCCACGGGATACAGTAGACCTGAAGTGAAGCATCGGAATCCATAACTAGTGTCACAGGAATGGTTCAAAACATAGAAAGTTAGAAGAGTCAGTCTTCTTGCACTTAAGTCGGCATTGTGCCTTTTGTATTTAATTTCGATGCAATATCTGTGTTTCATCGTCAATAAGAAGGTCCAAGGGATACAGTAAACCTGAAGTGAAACATCGGAATCCATAACTAGTGTCACAGAAATGGTTCAAAACATAGTCAGTAAGAAAAATGAGTCTTCTTTTACTTAAGTCGGCATTGTGCCTTTCGTATTTAATTCCGATGCAGTTTCGGTGTTTCATCGTCAATAAGATGCTCCAAGGGAGACAGTAAACCTGAAGTGAAGCATTGGAATCTATAACTAGTGTCACAGGATCGGTGCAAAACATAGACAGAAAGAAGAGTCAGTCTTCTTGTACTTAAGTCGGCATTGTGCCTTTTCTATTTAATATCCGACGAAATTTCTGTGTTACATCATCAAAAAGAAAGTCAGAGGGATAAAGTGAACCTGAAGTGAAGCATCGGAATCCATAACTAGTGTCACAGGAATGGTTCAAAACATAGTCATTAAGAAGAGTCAGTCTCCTTGTACTTAAGTCGGCATTGTGCCTTTTGTATTTAAGACCGATGCAATTTCTGTGTTTCATCGTCAATAAGAAGGTCCAAGAGATACAGTAAACCTGAAGTGAAGCATCGCAGTCTATAACTCGTGTCACAGGAATGGTTCAATACATAGTCAGTAAGAAGAGTCACTCTTCTTGTACTTAAGTCGGCATTGTGCCCTTTCTATTTACTTCCGATGCAAATTCTGTTTTTCATCGTCAATAAGAAGGTCAGAGGGATACACTAAACCTGAAGTGAAGCATCGGAATCTATAACTAGTGTCACAGGAATGGTTCAAAACATAGACAGTAGGAAGAGTCAGTCTTCTTGTATTTAAGTCGGCATTGTGCCTTTTCTACTTAATTCCGATGCAATTTCTGTGTTTCATCGTCAATAAGAAGGTCAGATGAATACAGTAAACCTGAAGTGAAGCATCGGAATCTGTAACTAGTGTCACAGGAATGGTTCAAAACATAGACAGTAGGAAGAGTCAGTCTACTTGTACGTAAGTCGGCATTGTGCCTTTTGAATTTAATTCCCATGAAATTTCTGTGTTTCATCGTCAATAAGAATGTCCAAGGGATACAGTAAACCTGAAATGAGGCATCGGAATCTATAACTGGTGTCACAGGAATGGTTCAAAGCATAGTCAGTAAGAAGAGTCAGTCTTCTTGTACTTAAGTCGTTATTGTGCCTATTCTATTTAATTCCGATGCAATATTTGTGTTTCATCGTCAATAAGAAGGTCCAAGGGATGCAGTACACCTGAAGTGAAGCATCGGAATCTATAACTAGTGTCACAGGAATGGTTCAAAGCATAGACAGTAAGAAGAGTCAGTCTTCTTGTACTTAAGTCGGCATCGTGCCATTTGTATGTAATTCCTATTCAATTTCTGTGTTTCATCGTCAATAAGAAGGTCCAAGGGATACAGTAAACCTGAAGTGAAGCATCGGAATCTATAACTAGTGTCACAGGAATGGTTCAAAACATAGACAGTAATAAGAGTCAGTCCTCTTGTACTTAAGTCGGCATTGTATCTTTTGTATTTAATTCCGATGCAATTTCTGTGTTTCATCGTCAATAGGAAGGTCAGAGGGATACAGTAAACCTGAAGTGAAGCACTGGAATCTATAACTAGTGTCACAGGAATGGTTCAAAACATAGGGAGTAGGAAGAGTCAGTCTTCTTGTACTTAAGTCGGAATTTTGCCTTATGTATTTAATTCCGATGCAATTACTGTGTTACATCGTCAATAAGAAGGTCAGAGGGATACAGTAAACCTGAAGTGAAGCATCGGAATCTATAACTAGTGTCACAGGAATGGTTCAAATCGTAGATAGTAGGAAGAGTCAGTCTTTTTGTACTTAATTCGGCATTGTGCCTTTTTATTTAATTACGTTGCAACTTCTTTGTTTCATCGTCAATAAGAAGGTCCAAGGGATACAGTAAACCTGAAGTGAAGCATCGGAATCTATAACTAGTGTCACAGAAATGGTTCATAACATAGTCAGTAAGAAGAGTCAGTCTTCTTGTACTGAAGTCGGCATTGTGCCTTTTCTATTTATTTCGGATGCAATTTCTGTGTTTCATCGTCAATAAGAAGGTCAGGGGGATACAGTAAACCTGAAATCAAGCATCGGAATGTATAACTAGTGTCACAGGAATGGTTCAAAACATAGACAGTAATAAGAGTCAGTCTTCTTGTACTTAGGTCGGCATTGTGCCTTTTGTATTTAATTCCGATGCAATTTCTGTGTTTCATCGTCAATAGGAAGGTCAGAGGGATACAGTAAACCTGAAGTGAGGCATTGGAATCTATAACTAGTGTCACAGGAATGGTTCAAAACATAGAGAGTAGGAAGAGTCAGATCACTTGTACTTAAGTCGGCATTTTGCCTTTTGTATTTAATTCCGATGCAATTTCTGTGTTTCATCGTCAATAAGAAGGTCAGAGGGATACAGTAAACCTGAAGTGAAGCATCGGAATCTATAACTAGTGTCACAGGAATGGTTCAAAACGTAGATAGTAGGAAGAGTCAGTCTTCTTGTACTTAATTCGGCATTGTGCCTTTTTATTTAATTACGTGTCAACTTCTTTGTTTCATCGTCAATAAGAAGGTCCAAGGGATACAGTAAACCTGAAGTGAAGCAACGGAATATATAACTAGTCTCACAGAAATGGTTCATAACATAGTCAGTAAGAAGAGTCAGTCTTCTTGTACTGAAGTCGGCATTGTGCCTTTTCTATTTATTTCCGATGCAATTTCTGTGTTTCATCGTCAATAAGAAGGTCACGGGGATACAGTAAACCTGAAGTCAAGCATCGGAATGTATAACTAGTGTCACAGGAATGGTTCAAAACATAGACAGTAGGAATAGTAAGTCTTCTTGTACTTAAGTCGGCATTGTGCATTTTGTATTTAATTCCGATGCAATTTCTGTGTTTCATCGTCAATATGAAGGTCAGAGGGATACAGTAAACCTGAAGTGAAGCATCGGAATCTATAACTAGTGTCACAGGAATGGTTCAAAACGTAGATAGTAGGAAGAGTCAGTCTTCTTGTACTTAATTCGGCATTGTGCCTTTTTATTTAATTATGTTGCAACTTCTTTGTTTCATCGTCAATAAGAAGGTCCAAGGGATACAGTAAACCTGAAGTGAAGCATCGGAATCTATAACTAGTGTCACAGAAATGGTTCATAACATAGTCAGTAAGAAGAGTCAGTCTTCTTGTACTGAAGTCGACATTGTGCCTTTTCTATATATTTCCGATGCAATTTCTGTGTTTCATCGTCAATAAGAAGTTCAGGATGATACAGTAAACCTGAAGTGAAGCATCGGAATGTATAACTAGTGTCACAGGAATGGCTCAAAACATAGACAGAAGGAAGAGTCAGTCGTCTTGTACTGAAGTCGGCAATGTGCATTTTGTATTTAATTCCGATGCAATTTCTGTGTTTCATCGTCAATATGAAGGTCAGAGGGATACAGTAAACCTGAAGTGAAGCATCGGAATCTATAAGTGGTGTCACAGGAATGGTTAAAATCATAGTCAGTAACAAGAGTCAGTCTTCTTGTACTTATGTCGGCATTGTGCCTTTCGTATTTAATTCCGATGCAATTTCTGTGTTTCGTCGTCAATAAGAAGGTCCATGGGATACAGTAAACCTGAAGTGAAGTATCGCAATCAATAACTAGTGTCACAGGAATGGTTCAAAACATAGACTATAAGATGAGTCAGTCTTCTAGTACATAAGTCGGCATCGTGCCATTTGTATTTAATTCCGATTCAATTTCTGTGTTTCATCGTCAATAAGAAGGTCCAAGGGATACAGTAAACCTGAAGTGAAGCATCGGAATCTATAACTAGTGTCACAGGAATGGTTCAAAACATTGACAGTAACAAGAGTCAGTCTTCTTGTACTTAAGACGGCATTGTGTCTTTTGTATTTAATTCCGATGCAATTTCTGTGTTTCATCGTCAATAGGAAGGTCAGAGGGATACAGTAAACCTGAAGTGAGGCATTGGAATCTATAACTAGTGTCACAGGAATGGTTCAAAACATAGAGAGTAGGAAGAGTCAGTCTCCTTGTACTTAAGTCGGCATTTTGCCTTTTGTATTTAATTCCGATGCAATTTCTGTGTTTCATCGTCAATAAGAAGGTCAGAGGGATACAGTAAACCTGAAGTGAAGCATCGGAATCTATAACTAGTGTCACAGGAATGGTTCAAAACGTAGATAGTAGGAAGAGTCGGTCTTCTAGTACTTAATTCGGCATTGTGCCTATTCATTTAATTACGTTGCAACTTCTTTGTTTCATCGTCAATAAGAAGGTCCAAGGGATACAGTAAACCTGAAGTGAAGCATCGGAATCTATAACTAGTGTCACAGAAATGGTTCATAACATAGTCAGTAAGAAGAGTCAGTCTTCTTGTACTGAAGTCGGCATTGTGCCTTTTCTATTTATTTCGGATGCAATTTCTGTGTTTCATCGTCAATAAGAAGGTCAGGGGGATACAGTAAACCTGAAATCAAGCATCGGAATGTATAACTAGTGTCACAGGAATGGTTCAAAACATAGACATTAATAAGAGTCAGTCTTCTTGTACTTAGGTCGGCATTGTGCCTTTTGTATTTAATTCCGATGCAATTTCTGTGTTTCATCGTCAATAGGAAGGTCAGAGGGATACAGTAAACCTGAAGTGAGGTATTGGAATCTATAACTAGTGTCACAGGAATGGTTCAAAACATAGAGAGTAGGAAGAGTCAGTCTTCTTGTACTTAAGTCGGCATTTTGCCTTTTGTATTTAATTCCGATGCAATTTCTGTGTTTCATCGTCAATAAGAAGGTCAGAGAGATACAGTAAACCTGAAGTGAAGCATCGGAATCTATAACTAGTGTCACAGGAATGGTTCACAACGTAGATAGTAGGAAGAGTCAGTCTTCTTGTACTTAATTCGGCATTGTGCCTTTTTATTTAATTACGTGTCAACTTCTTTGTTTCATCGTCAATAAGAAGGTCCAAGGGATACAGTAAACCTGAAGTGAAGCAACGGAATCTGTAACTAGTCTCACAGAAATGGTTCATAACATAGTCAGTAAGAAGAGTCAGTCTTCTTGTACTGAAGTCGGCATTGTGCCTTTTCTATTTATTTCCGATGCAATTTCTGTGTTTCATCGTCAATAAGAAGGTCACGGGGATACAGTAAACCTGAAGTCAAGCATCGGAATGTATAACTAGTGTCACAGGAATGGTTCAAAACATAGACAGTAGGAATAGTAAGTCTTCTTGTACTTAAGTCGGCATTGTGCATTTTGTATTTAATTCCGATGCAATTTCTGTGTTTCATCGTCAATATGAAGGTCAGAGGGATACAGTAAACCTGAAGTGAAGCATCGGAATCTATAACTAGTGTCACAGGAATGGTTCAAAGCGTAGATAGTAGGAAGAGTCAGTCTTCTTGTACTTAATTCGGCATTGTGCCTTTTTATTTAATTACGTTGCAACTTCTTTGTTTCATCGTCAATAAGAAGGTCCAAGGGATACAGTAAACCTGAAGTGAAGCAACGGAATCTATAACTAGTGTCACAGAAATGGTTCATAACATAGTCAGTAAGAAGAGTCAGTCTTCTTGTACTGAAGTCGACATTGTGCCTTTTCTATATATTTCCGATGCAATTTCTGTGTTTCATCGTCAATAAGAAGTTCAGGATGATACAGTAAACCTGAAATCAAGCATCGGAATGTATAACTAGTGTCACAGGAATGGCTCAAAACATAGACAGAAGGAAGAGTCAGTCTTCTTGTACTGAAGTCGGCAATGTGCATTTTGTATTTAATTCCGATGCAATTTCTGTGTTTCATCGTCAATATGAAGGTCAGAGGGATACAGTAAACCTGAAGTGAAGCATCGGAATCTATAAGTGGTGTCACAGGAATGGTTAAAATCTTAGTCAGTAACAAGAGTCATCTTCTTGTACTTATGTCGGCATTGTGCCTTTCGTATTTAATTCCGATGCAATTTCTGTGTTTCGTCGTCACTAAGAAGGTCCATGGGATACAGTAAACCTGAAGTGAAGTATCGCAATCAATAACTAGTGTCACAGGAATGGTTCAAAACATAGACTATAAGATGAGTCAGTCTTCTAGTACATAAGTCGGCATCGTGCCTTTTGTATTTAATTCCGATTCAATTTCTGTGTTTCATCGTCAATAAGAAGGTCCAAAAGATACAGTAAACCTGAAGTGAAGCATCGGAATCTATAACTAGTGTCACAGGAATGGTTCAAAACATTGACAGTAATAAGAGTCAGTCTTCTTGTACTTAAGACGGCATTGTGTCTTTTGTATTTCATTCCGATGCAATTTCTGTGTTTCATCGTCAATAGGAAGGTCAGAGGGATACAGTAAACCTGAAGTGAGGCATTGGAATCTATAACTAGTGTCACAGGAATGGTTCAAAACATAGAGAGTAGGAAGAGTCAGTCTCCTTGTACTTAAGTCGGCGTTTTGCCTTTTGTATTTAATTCCGATGCAATTTCTGTGTTTCATCGTCAATAAGAAGGTCAGAGGGATACAGTAAACCTGAAGTGAAGCATCGGAATCTATAACTAGTGTCACAGGAATGGTTCAAAACGTAGATAGTAGGAAGAGTCGGTCTTCATGTACTTAATTCGGCATTGTGCCTATTCATTTAATTACGTTGCAACTTCTTTGTTTCATCGTCAATAAGAAGGTCCAAGGGATACAGTAAACCTGAAGTGAAGCATCGGAATCTATAACTAGTGTCACAGAAATGGTTCATAACATAGTCAGTAAGAAGAGTCAGTCTTCTTGTACTGAAGTCGGCATTGTGCCTTTTCTATTTATTTCGGATGCAATTTCTGTGTTTCATCGTCAATAAGACGGTCAGGGGGATACAGTAAACCTTAAATCAAGCATCGGAATGTATAACTAGTGTCACAGGAATGGTTCAAAACATAGACAGTAATAAGAGTCAGTCTTCTTGTACTTAGGTCGGCATTGTGCCTTTTGTATTTAATTCCGATGAAATTTCTGTGTTTCATCGTCAATAGGAAGGTCAGAGGGATACAGTAAACCTGAAGTGAGGTATTGGAATCTATAACTAGTGTCACAGGAATGGTTCAAAACATAGAGAGTAGGAAGAGTCAGTCTTCTTGTACTTAAGTCGGCATTTTGCCTATTGAATTTAATTCCGATGCAATTTCTGTGTTTCATCGTCAATAAGAAGGTCAGAGAGATACAGTAAACCTGAAGTGAAGCATCGGAATCTATAACTAGTGTCACAGGAATGGTTCAAAACGTAGATAGTAGGAAGAGTCAGTCTTCTTGTACTTAATTCGGCATTGTGCCTTTTTATTTAATTACGTGTCAACTTCTTTGTTTCATCGTCAATAAGAAGGTCCAAGGGATACAGTAAACCTGAAGTGAAGCAACGGAATCTGTAACTAGTCTCACAGAAATGGTTCATAACATAGTCAGTAAGAAGAGTCAGTCTTCTTGTACTGAAGTCGGCATTGTGCCTTTTCTATTTATTTCCGATGCAATTTCTGTGTTTCATCGTCAATAAGAAGGTCACGGGGATACAGTAAACCTGAAGTCAAGCATCGGAATGTATAACTAGTGTCACAGGAATGGTTCAAAACATAGACAGTAGGAAGAGTCAGTCTTCTTGTACTTAAGTCGGCATTGTGCATTTTGTATTTAATTCCGATGCAATTTCTGTGTTTCATCGTCAATATGAAGGTCAGAGGGATACAGTAAACCTGAAGTGAAGCATCGGAATCTATAACTAGTGTCACAGGAATGGTTCAAAACGTAGATAGTAGGAAGAGTCAGTCTTCTTGTACTTAATTCGGCATTGTGCCTTTTTATTTAATTACGTTGCAACTTCTTTGTTTCATCGTCAATAAGAAGGTCCAAGGGAAACAGTAAACCTGAAGTGAAGCATCGGAATCTATAACTAGTGTCACAGAAATGGTTCATAACATAGTCAGTAAGAAGAGTCAGTCTTCTTGTACTGAAGTCGACATTGTGCCTTTTCTATTTATTTCCGATGCAATTTCTGTGTTTCATCGTCAATAAGAAGTTCAGGATGATACAGTAAACCTGAAGTCAAGCATCGGAATGTATAACTAGTGTCACAGGAATGGCTCAAAACATAGACAGAAGGAAGAGTCAGTCTTCTTGTACTGAAGTCGGCAATGTGCATTTTGTATTTAATTCCGATGCAATTTCTGTGTTTCATCGTCAATATGAAGGTCAGAGGGATACAGTAAACCTGAAGTGAAGCATCGGAATCTATAAGTGGTGTCACAGGAATGGTTAAAAACATAGTCAGTAAGAAGAGTCAGTCTTCTTGTACTTAATTCGGCATTGTGCCTTTTTATTTAATTACGTTGCAACTTCTTTGTTTCATCGTCAATAAGAAGGTCCAAGGGATACAGTAAACCTGAAGTGAAGCATCGGAATCTATAACTAGTCTCACAGAAATGGTTCATAACATAGTCAGTAAGAAGAGTCAGTCTTCTTGTACTGAAGTCGGCATTGTGCCTTTTCTATTTATTTCCGATGCAATTTCTGTGTTTCATCGTCAATAAGAAGGTCACGGGGATACAGTAAACCTGAAGTCAAGCATTGGAATGTATAACTAGTGTCACAGGAATGGTTCAAAACATAGACAGTAGGAAGAGTCAGTCTTTTTGTACTTAAGTCGGCATTGTGCATTTTGTATTTAATTCCGATGCAAGTTTTGTGTTTCATCGTCAATATGAAGGTCAGAGGGATACAGTAAACCTGAAGTGAAGCATCGGAATCTATAAGTGGTTTCACAGGAATGGTTCAAAACATAGTCAGTAAGAAGAGTCAGTCTTCTTGTACTTATGTCGGCATTGTGCCTTTCCTATTTAATTCCGATGCAATTTCTGTGTTTCGTCGTCAATAAGAAGGTCCATGGGATACAGTAAACCTGAAGTGAAGCATCGCAATCAATAACTAGTGTCACAGGAATGGTTCAAAACATAGACTGTAAGATGAGTCAGTCTTCTTGTACATAAGTCGGCATCGTGCCTTTTGTATTCAATTCCGATTCAATTTCTGTGTTTCATCGTCAATAAGAAGGTCCAAGGGATACAGTAAACCTGAAGTGAAGCACCGGAATCTATAACTAGTGTCACAGGAATGGTTCAAAACATAGACAGTAATAAGAGTCAGTCTTCTTGTATTTAAGTCGGCATTGTGCCTTTTGTATTTAATTCCGATGCAATTTCTATGTTTCATCGTCAATAGGAAGGTCAGAGGGATACAGTAAACCTGTAGTGAAGCATTGGAATCTATAACTAGTGTCACAGGAATGGTTCAAGACATAGAGAGTAGGAAGAGTCAGTCTTCTTGTACTTAAGTCGGCATTTTTCCTTTTGTATTTAATTCCGATGCAATTTCTGTGTTTCATCGTCAATAAGAAGGTCAGAGGGATACAGTAAACCTGAAGTGAAGCATCGGAATCTATAACTAGTGTCACAGGAATGGTTCAAAACGTAGATAGTAGGAAGAGTCAGTCTTCTTGTACTTAATTCGGCATTGTGCCTTTTTATTTAATTACGTTGCAATTTCTTTCTTTCATCGTCAATAAGAAGGTCCAAGGGATGAAGTAAACCTGAAGTGAAGCATCGGAATCTATAACTAGTGTCACAGAAATGGTTCAAAACATAGACAGTGGGAAGAGTCAGTCTTCTTGTACTTAAGGCGGCATTGTGCATTTTGTATTTTAAACCGATGCAATTTCTGTGTTTCATCGTCAATATGAAGGTCAGAGGGATACAGTAATCCTGAAGTGAAGCATCGAAATCTATAAGTGGTGTCACAGGAATGGTTCAAAACATAGTCAGTAAGAAGAGTCAGTCTTCTTGTACTTATGTCGGCATTGTGCCTTTCGTATTTAATTCCGATGCAATTTCTGTGTTTCATCGTCAATAAGAAGGTCCATGGGATACAGTAAACCTGAAGTGAAGCATCGCAATCAATAACTAGTGTCACAGGAATGGTTCAAAACATAGTCTGTAAGATGAGTCAGTCTTCTTGTACATAAGTCGGCATCGTGCCTTTTGTATTTAATTGCGATTCAATTTCTGTGTTTCATCGTCAATAAGAAGGTCCAAGGGATACAGTAAACCTGAAGTGAAGCATCGGAATCTATAACTAGTGTCACAAGAATGGTTCAAAACATAGACAGTAATAAGAGTCAGTCTTCTTGTACTTATGTCGGCATTTGTGCCTTTTGTATTTAATTCCGATGCAATTTCTGTGTTTCATCGTCAATAAGAAGGTCAGAGGGATACAATATACCTGAAGTGAAGCATCGGAATCTATAACTAGTGTCACAGGAATGGTTCAAAACATAGTCAGCAGGAAGAGTCAGTCTTCTTGTACTTAAGTCGGCATTGTGCCTTTTGAATTTAATTCCGATGCAATATCTGTGTTTCATCGTCAATAGGAAGGTCAGAGGGATACAGTAAACCTGAAGTGAAGCATTGGAATCTATAACTAGTGTCACAGGAATGGTTCAAAACATAGAGAGTTGGAAGCGTCAGTCTTCTTGTACTTAAGTCGGCATTTTGCCTTTTGTATTTAATTCCGATGCAATTTCTGTGTTTCATCGTCGATAAGAAGGTCAGAGGGATTCAGTAATCCTGAAGTGAAGCATCGGAATCTATAACTAGTGTCACAGGAATGGTTCAAAACGTAGATATTAGGAAGAGTCTGTCTTCTTGTACTTAATTCGGCATTGTGCCTTTTTATTTAATTACGTTGCAATTTTTTTGTTTCATCGTCAATAAGAAGGTCCAAGGGATACAGTAAACCTGAAGTGAAGCATCGGAATCTATAACTAGTGTCACAGAAATGGTTCAAAACATAGTCAGTAAGAGGAGTCAGTCTTCTTGTACTGAAGTCGGCATTGATCCTTTTCTATTTATTTCCGATGCAATTTCTGTGTTTCATCGCCAATAAGAAGGTCAGGGGGATACAGTAAAACCGAAGTCAAGCATCGGAATGTATAACTAGTGTCACAGGAATGGTTCAAAATATAGACAGTAGGAAGAGTCAGTCTTCTTGTACTTAAGTCGGCATTCTGCCTTTTGTATTTAATTCCGATGCAATATCTGTGTTTCATCGTCAATAAGAAGGTCAGAGGAATACAGTAAACCTGAAGTGAAGTTTCGGAAACTATCACTAGTGTCACAGGAATGGATCCAAACATAGTTAGTAAGAAGAGTCAGTCTTCTTGAACTTAATTCGGCGTTGTGCCTTTTTATTTAATTACGTTGCAATTTCTGTGTTTCATCGTCAATAAGAAGGTCCAAGGGATTCAGTAAACCTGAAGTGAAACATCGGAATCCGTAACTAGTGTCACAGAAATGGTTCAAAACATAGTCAGTAAGAAAAGTGAGTCTTCTTTTACTTAAGTCGGCATTGTGCCTTTCGTATTTAATTCCGATGCAATTTCGGTGTTTCATCGTCAATAAGATGGTCCAAGGGAAACAGTAAACCTAAAGTGAAGCATCGGAATCTATAACTAGTGTCACAGGATCGGTTCAAAACATAGACAGAAAGAAGAGTCAGTATTCTTGTACTTAAGTCGGCATTCTGCCTTTTCTATTTAATATCCGACGAAATTTCTGTGTTACATCATCAAAAAGAAGGTCAGAGGGATAAAGTGAACCTGAAGTGAAGCATCGGAATCTATAACTAGTGTCACAGGAATGGTTCAAAACATAGTCATTAAGAAGAATCAGTCTCCTTGTACTTAAGTCGGCATTGTGCCTTTTGTTTTTAAGACCGATGTAATTTCTGTGTTTCATCGTCAATAAGAAGGTCCAAGAGATACAGTAAACCTGAAGTGAAGCATCGCAGTCAATAACTCGTGTCACAGGAATGGTCCAATACATAGTCAGTAAGAAGAGTCACTCTTCTTGTACTTAAGTCGGCATTGTGCCCTTTCTAATTACTTCCGATGCAAATTCTGTGTTTCATCGTCAATAAGAAGGTCAGAGGGATACAGTAAATCGGAAGTGAAGCATCGGAATCTATAACTAGTGTCACAGGAATGGTTCAAACATAGACAGTAGGAAGAGTCAGTCTTCTTGTACTTAAGTCGGCATTGTGCCTTTTGTATTTAATTCCGATGCAATTTCTGTGTTTCATCGTCAATAAGAAGGTCAGAGTGATACAGTAAACCTGAAGTGAAGCATCAGAATGTATAACTAGTGTCACAGGAATGGTTCAAGACATAGACAGTAAGAAGAGTCAGTCTACTTGTACTTAAGTCGGCATTGTGCCTTTTGTATTTGATTTCGGCGCAATTTCTGTGTTTCATCGTCAATAAGAAGGTCTAAGGGATACAGTACACCTGAAGTGAAGCATCGGAATCTATAACTAGTGTCACAGGAATGGTTCAAATCATAGACAGTAAGAAGAGTCAGTCTTCATGTACTTAAGTCAGCATTGTGCCTTTTCTATTTAATTCCGATGCAATTTCTGTGTTTCATCGTCAGTAAGACGGTCAGAGGGATACACTAAACCTGAAGTGAAGCATCGGAATCTATAACTAGTGTCACAGGAATGGTTCAAACATAGACAGTAGGAAGAGTCAGTCTTCTTGTATTTAAATCGCCATTGTGCCTTTTCTATTTAATTCCGATGCAATTTCTTTGTTTCATCGTCAATAAGAAGGTCAGATGAATACAGTAAACCTGAAGCATCGGAATCTGTAACTAGTGTCACAGGAATGGTTCAAAACATAGTCAGTAGGAAGAGTCAGTCTTCTTGTACTTAAGTCGGCATTGTGCCTTTTGTATTTAATTCCGTTGCTATTTCTGTGTTTCATCGTCAATAAGAAGGTCAGAGTGATACAGTAAACCTGAAGTGAAGCATCAGAATGTATAACTAGTGTCACAGGAATGGTTCAAGACATAAACAGTAAGAAGAGTCAGTCTACTTGTACTTAAGTCGGCATTGTGCCTTTTGTATTTAATTCCGATGCAATTTCTGTGTTTCATCGTCATTAAGAAGGTCTAAGGGATACAGTACACCTGAAGTGAAGCATCGGAATCTATAACTAGTGTCACAGGAATGGTTCAAATCATAGACAGTAAGAAGAGTCAGTCTTCTTGTACTTAAGTCAGCATTGTGCCTTTTCTATTTAATTCCGATGCAATTTCTGTGTTTCATCGTCAATAAGAAGGTCAGAGGGATACACTAAACCTGAAGTGAAGCATCGGAATCTATAACTAGTGTCACAGGAATGGTTCAAAACATAGACAGTAGGAAGAATCAGTCTTCTTGTATTTAAGTCGCCATTGTGCCTTTTCTATTTAATTCCGATGCAATTTCTGTGTTTCATCGTCAATAAGAAGGTCAGATGAATACAGTAAACCTGAAGTGAAGCATCGGAATCTGTAACTAGTGTCACAGGAATGGTTCAAAATATAGACAGTAGGAAGAGTCAGTCTTCTTGTATTTAAGTCGGCATTGTGCCTTTTGAATTTAATTCCCATTCAATTTCTGTGTTTCATCGTCAATAAGAAGGTCCAAGGGATACAGTAAACCTGAAGTGAGGCATCGGAATCTATAACTGGTGTCACAGGAATGGTTCAAAACATAGTCAGTAAGAAGAGTCAGTCTTCTTGCACTTAAGTCGGCATTGTGCCTATTCTATTTAATTCCGATTCAATATTTGTGTTTCATCGTCAATAAGAAGGTCCAAGGGATGCAGTACACCTGAAGTGAAGCATCGGAATCTATAACTAGTGTCACAGGAATGGTTCAAAACATAGACAGTAAGAAGAGTCAGTCTTCTTGTACTTAAGTCGGCATCGTGCCTTTTGTATTTAATTCCGATTCAATTTCTGTGTTTCATCGTCAATAGGAAGATCAGAGGGATACAGGAAACCTGAAGTGAAGCATTGGAATCTATAACTAGTGTCACAGGAATGGTTCAAAACATAGAGAGTAGGAGGAGTCAGTCTTCTTGTACTTACTTCGGCATTGTGCCTTTTTATTTAATTACGTTGCAACTTCTTTGTTTCATCGTCAATAAGAAGGTCCAAGGGATACAGTAAACCTGAAGTGAAGCATCGGAATCTATAACTAGTGTCACAGAAATGGTTCATAACATAGTCAGTAAGAAGAGTCAGTCTTCTTGTACTGAAGTCGGCATTGTGCCTTTTCTATTTATTTCCGATGCAATTTCTGTGTTTCATCGTCAATAAGAAGGTCAGGGGGATACAGTAAACCTGAAGTCAAGCATCGGAATGTATAACTAGTGTCACAGGAATGGTTCAAAACATAGAGAGTAGGATGAGTCAGTCTTCTTGTACTTAACTCGGCATTTTGCCTTTTGTATTTAATTCCGATGCAATTTCTGTGTTTCATCGTCAATAGGAAGGTCAGAGGGATACAGTAAACCTGAAGTGAAGCATTGGAATCTATAACTAGTGTCACAGGAATGGTTCAAAACATAGAGAGTAGGAAGAGTCAGTCTTCTTGTACTTATGTCGGCATTGTGCCTTTCGTATTTAATTCCGATGCAATTTCTGTGTTTCGTCGTCAATAAGAAGGTCCATGGGATACAGTAAACCTGAAGTGAAGCATCGCAATCAATAACTAGTGTCACAGGAATGGTTCAAAACATAGTCAGTAAGAAGAGTCAGTCTTCTTGTACTTATGTCGGCTTTGTGCCTTTCGTATTTATTTCCGATGCAATTTCTGTGTTTCGTCGTCAGTAAGAAGGTCCACGGGATACAGTAAAACTGAAGTAAAGCATCGGAATCTATAACTAGAGTCACAGGAATGGTTCAAAACATAGACAGTAATAAGAGTCAGTCTTCTTGTACTTAAGTCGGCATTGTGCCTTTTGTATTTAATTCCGATGCAAATTCTGTGTTTCATCGTCAATATGAAGGTCAGAGGAATACATTACACCTGAAGTGAAGCATCGGAATCTATAACTAGTGTCACAGGAATGGTTCAAAACATAGTCAGTAAGAAGAGTCAGTCTTGTTGTACTTAAATCGGCATTGTGCCTTTTTATTTAATTACGTTGCAATTTCTGTTTTTCATCGTCACTAAGAAGGTCCAAGGGATACAGTAAACCTGAAGTGAAGCATCGGAATCCATAACTAGTGTCACAGAAATGGTTCAAAACATAGTCAGTAAGAAGAGTCAGTCCTCTTGTACTTAAGTCGTCATTGTGCCTTTTCTATTTATTTCAGATGCAATTTCTGTGATTCATCGTCAATAAGAATGTCAGAGGGATACAGTAAACCTGAAGTCAAGCATCGGAATGTATAACTAGTGTCACAGGAATGGTTCAAAACATAGACAGTAGGAAGAGTCAGTCTTCTTGTACTTAAGTTGGCAATGTGCCTTTTCTATTTAATTCCGATGCAATTTCTGTGTTTCATTGTCAATAAGAAGGTCAGAGGGATACAGTAAACCTGAAGTGAAGCATCGGAATCTATAAGTGGTGTCACAGGAATGGTTCAAATCATAGTCAGTAAGAAGAGTCAGTCTTCTTGTACTTATGTCGGCATTGTGCCTTTCGTATTTAATTCCGATGAAATTTCTGTTATTCATCGTCAGTAGGAAGGTCCACGGGATACAGTAGACCTGAAGTGAAGCATCCGAATCTATAACTAGTGTCACAGGAATGGTTCAAAACATAGAAAGTAATAAGAGTCAGTCTTCTTGTACTTATGTCGGCATTGTGCCTTTCGTATTTAATTCCGATGCAATTTCTGTGTTTCATCATCAGTAAGAAGGTCCACGGGAGACAGTAGTCCTGAAGTGAAGCATCGGAATCTATAACTAGTGTCACAGGGATGGTTCAAAACGTAGATAGTAGGAAGAGTCAGTCTTCTTGTACTTAATTCGGCATTGTGCCTTTTTATTTAATTACGTTGCAATTTCTTTCTTTCATCGTCTATAAGAAGGTCCAAGGGATAAAGTAAACCTGAAGTGAAGCATCGGAATCTATAACTAGTGTCACAGAAATGGTTCAAAACATAGACAGTAGGAAGAGTCAGTCTTCTTGTACTTTAGGCGGCATTGTGCATTTTGTATTTAAAACCGATGCAATTTCTGTGTTTCATCGTCAATATGAAGGTCAGAGGGATACAGTAAACCTGAAGTGAAGCATCGGAATCTATAAGTGGTGTCACAGGAATGGTTCAAAACATAGTCAGTAAGAAGAGTCAGTCTTCTTGTACTTATGTCGGCATTGTGCCTTTCGTATTTAATTCCGATGCAATTTCTGTGTTTCGTCGTCAATAAGAAGGTCCATGGGATACAGTAAACCTGAAGTGAAGCATCGCAATCAATAACTAGTGTCACAGGAATGGTTCAAAACATAGACTGTAAGATGAGTCAGTCTTCTTGTACATAAGTCGGCATCGTGCCTTTTGTATTTAATTGCGATTCAATTTCTGTGTTTCATCGTCAATAAGAAGGTCCAAGGGATACAGTAAACCTGAAGTGAAGCATCGGAATCTATAACTAGTGTCACAGGAATGGTTCAAAACATAGACAGTAATAAGAGTCAGTCTTCTTGTACTTATGTCGGCATTTGTGCCTATTGTATTTAATTCCGATGCAATTTCTGTGTTTCATCGTCAATAAGAAGGTCAGAGAGATACAATATACCTGAAGTGAAGCATCGGAATCTATAACTAGTGTCACAGGAATGGTTCAAAACATAGACAGCAGGAAGAGTCAGTCTTCTTGTACTTAAGTCGGCATTGTGCCTTTTGTATTTAATTCCGATGCAATTTCTGTGTTTCATCGTCAATAGGAAGGTCAGAGGGATACAGTAAACCTGAAGTGAAGCATTGGAATCTATAACTAGTGTCACAGGAATGGTTCAAAACATAGAGAGTTGGAAGAGTCAGTCTTCTTGTACTTAAGTCGGCATTTTGCCTTTTGTATTTAATTCCGATGCAATTTCTGTGTTTCATCGTCGATAAGAAGGTCAGAGGGATTCAGTAAACCTGAAGTGAAGCATCGGAATCTATAACTAGTGTCACAGGAATGGTTCAAAACGTAGATATTAGGAAGAGTCAGTCCTCTTGTACTTAATTCGGCATTGTGCCTTTTTATTTAATTACGTTGCAATTTCTTTGTTTCATCGTCAATAAGAAGGTCCAAGGGATACAGTAAACCTGAAGTGAAGCATCGGAATCTATAACTAGTGTCACAGAAATGGTTCAAAACATAGTCAGTAAGAAGAGTCAGTCTTCTTGTACTGAAGTCGGCATTGATCCTTTTCTATTTATTTCCGATGCAATTTCTGTGTTTCATCGCCAATAAGAAGGTCAGGGGGATACAGTAAAACCGAAGTCAAGCATCGGAATGTATAACTAAGGTCACAGGAATGGTTCAAAATATAGACAGTAGGAAGAGTCAGTCTTCTTGTACTTAAGTCGGCATTGTGCCTTTTGTATTTAATTCCGATGCAATATCTGTGTTTCATCGTCAATAAGAAGGTCAGAGGAATACAGTAAACCTGAAGTGAAGTTTCGGATCTATCACTAGTGTCACAGGAATGGATCCAAACATAGTTAGTAAGAATGGTCAGTCTTCTTGAACTTAATTCGGCATTGTGCCTTTTTATTTAATTACGTTGTAATTTCTGTGTTTCATCGTCAATAAGAAGGTCCAAGGGATTCAGTATACCTGAAGTGAAACATCGGAATCCGTAACTAGTGTCACAGATATGGTTCAGAACATAGTCAGTAAGAAAAGTGAGTCTTCTTTTACTTAAGTCGGCATTGTGCCTTTCGTATTTAATTCCGATGCAATTTCGGTGTTTCATCGTCAATAAGAGGTTCCAAGGGAGACAGTAAACCTAAAGTGAAGCATCGGAATCTATAACTAGTGTCACAGGATCGGTTCAAAACATAGACAGAAAGAAGAGTCAGTATTCTTGTACTTAAGTCGGCATTCTGCCTTTTCTATTTAATATCCGACGAAATGTCTGTGTTACATCATCAAAAAGAAGGTCAGAGGGATAAAGTGAACCTGAAGTGAAGCATCGGAATCTATAACTAGTGTCACAGGAATGGTTCAAAACATAGTCATTAAGAAGAGTCAGTCTCCTTGTACTTAAGTCGGCATTGTGCCTTTTGTATTTAAGACCGATGCAATTTATGTGTTTCATCGTCAATAAGAAGGTCCAAGAGATACAGTAAACCTGAAGTGAAGCATCGCAGTCTATAACTCGTGTCACAGGAATGGTCCAATACATAGTCAGTAAGAAGAGTCACTCTTCTTGTACTTAAGTCGGCATTGTGCCCTTTCTAATTACTTCCGATGCAAATTCTGTGTTTCATCGTCAATAAGAAGGTCAGAGGGATACAGTAAACCTGAAGTGAAGCATCGGAATCTATAACTAGTGTCACAGGAATGGTTCAATCATAGACGGTAGGAAGAGTCAGTCTTCTTGTACTTAAGTCGGCATTGTGCCTTTTGTATTTAATTCCGATGCAATTTCTGTGTTTCATCGTCAATAAGAAGGTCAGAGTGATACAGTAAACCTGAAGTGAAGCATCAGAATGTATAACTAGTGTCACAGGAATGGTTCAAGACATAGACAGTAAGAAGAGTCAGTCTTCTTGTACTTAAGTCGGCATTGTGCCTTTTGTATTTGATTTCGGCGCAATTTCTGTGTTTCATCGTCAATAAGAAGGTCTAAGGGATACAGTACACCTGAAGTGAAGCATCGGAATCTATAACTAGTGTCACAGGAATGGTTCAAATCATAGACAGTAAGAAGAGTCAGTCTTCATGTACTTAAGTCAGCATTGTGCCTTTTCTATTTAATTCCGATGCAATTTCTGTGTTTCATCGTCAATAAGAAGGTCAAAAGGGATACACTAAACCTGAAGTGAAGCATCGGAATCTATTACTAGTGTCACAGGAATGGTTCAAAACATAGACAGTAGGAAGAGTCAGTCTTCTTGTATTTAAATCGCCATTGTGCCTTTTCTATTTAATTCCGATGCAATTTCTGTGTTTCATCGTCAATAAGAAGGTCAGGGGGATATAGTAAACCTGAAGTGAAGCATCGGAATCTATAACTAGTATCACAGGAATGGTTCAAACATAGACAGTAGGAAGAGTCAGTCTTCTTGTATTTAAGTCGGCATTGTGCCTTTTGAATTTAATTCCCATTCAATTTCTGTGTTTCATCGTCAATAAGAAGGTCCAAGGGATACAGTAAACCTGAAGTGAGGCATCGGAATCTATAACTGGTGTCACAGGAATGGTTCAAATCATAGTCAGTAAGAAGAGTCAGTCTTCTTGCACTTAAGTCGGCATTGTGCCTATTCTGTTTAATTCCGATGCAATATTTGTGTTCCATCGTCAATAAGAAGGTCCAAGGGATGCAGTACACCTGAAGTGAAGCATCGGAATCTATAACTAGTGTCACAGGAATGGTTCAAAACGTAGAGAGTAGGAGGAGTCAGTCTTCTTGTACTTACTTCGGCATTGTGCCTTTTTATTTAATTACGTTGCAACTTCTTTGTTTCATCGTCAATAAGAAGGTCCAAGGGATACAGTAAACCTGAAGTGAAGCATCGGAATCTATAACTAGTGTCACAGAAATGGTTCATAACATAGTCAGTAAGAAGAGTCAGTCTTCTTGTACTGAAGTCGGCATTGTGCCTTTTCTATTTATTTCCGATGCAATTTCTGTGTTTCATCGTCAATAAGAAGGTCAGGGGGATACAGTAAACCTGAAGTCAAGCATCGGAATGTATAACTAGTGTCACAGGAATGGTTCAAAACATAGACAGTAGGAAGAGTCAGTCTTCTTGTACTTAAGGCGGCATTGTGCATTTTCTATTTAATTCCGATGCAATTTCTGTGTTTCATCGTCAATATGAAGGTCAGAGGGATACAGTAAACCTGAAGTGAAGCATCGGAATCTATAAGTGGTGTCACAGGAATGGTTCAAAACATAGTCAGTAAGAAGAGTCAGTCTTCTTGTACTTATGTCGGCATTGTGCCTTTCGTATTTAATTCCGATGCAATTTCTGTGTTTCGTCGTCAATAAGAAGGTCCATGGGACACAGTAAACCTGAAGTGAAGCATCGCAATCAATAACTAGTGTCACAGGAATGGTTGAAAACATAGACTGTAAGATGAGTCAGTCTTCTTGTACATAAGTCGGCATCGTGCCTTTTGTATTTAATTCCGATTCAATGTCTGTGTTTCGTCGTCAATAAGAAGGTCCAAGGGATACAGTAAACCTGAAGTGAAGCATCGGAATCTATAACTAGTGTCACAGGAATGGTTCAAAACATAGACAGTAATAAGAGTCAGTCTTCTTGTACTTAAGTCGGCATTGTGCCTTTTGTATTTAATTCCGATGCAGTTTCTGTGTTTCATCGTCAATAGGAAGGTCAGAGGGATACAGTAAACCTGAAGTGAAGCATTGGAATCTATAACTAGTGTCACAGGAATGGTTCAAAACATAGAGAGTAGGAAGAGTCAGTCTTCTTGTACTTAACTCGGCATTTTGCATTTTGTATTTAATTCCGATGCAATTTCTGTGTTTCATCGTCAATAAGACGGTAAGAGGGATACAATTAACCTGAAGTGAAGCATCGGAATCTATAACTAGTGTCACAGGAATGGTTCAAAACGTAGATAGCAGGAAGAGTCAGTCTTCTTGTACTTACTTCAGCATTGTGCCTTTTTATTTAATTACGTTGCAATTTCTTTGTTTCATCGTCAATAAGAAGGTCCAA
This sequence comes from Schistocerca serialis cubense, assembly GCF_023864345.2. NCBI lineage: Eukaryota > Metazoa > Arthropoda > Insecta > Orthoptera > Acrididae > Schistocerca > Schistocerca serialis. Next base: position 976,959,288 of record NC_064641.1, on the reverse strand, counting down.
GGGATACAGTAAACCTGAAGGGAAGCATCGGAATCTATAACTAGTGGTACAGAAATGGTTCAAAACATAGTTAGTAAGAAGAGTCAGTCTTCTTGTACTGAAGTCTGCATTTTGCCTTTCCTATATATTTCCGATGCAATTTCTGTGTTTCATCGTCAATAAGAAGGTCAGGGGGATACAGTAAACCTGAAGTCAAGCATCGGAATGTATAACTAGTGTCACAGGAATGGTTCAAAACATAGACAGTAGGAAGAGTCAGTCATCTTGTACTTAAGTCGGCATTGTGCATTTTGTATTTAATTCCGATGCAATTTCTGTGTTTCATCGTCAATATGAAGGTCAGAGGGATACAGTAAACCTGAAGAGAAGCATCGGAATCTATAAGTGGTGTCACAGGAATGGTTCAAAACATAGTCAGTAAGAAGTGTCAGTCTTCTTGTACTTATGTCGGCTTTGTGCCTTTCGTATTTAATTCCGATACAATTTCTGTGTTTCGTCGTCAGTAAGAAGGTCCACGGGATACAGTAAAACTGAAGTAAAGCATCGGAATCTATAACTAGAGTCACAGGAATGGTTCAAAACATAGACAGTAATAACAGTCAGTCTTCTTGTACTTAAGTCGGCATTGTGCCTTTTGTATTTAATTCCGATGCAAATTCTGTGTTTCATCGTCAATATGAAGGTCAGAGGAATACAGTACACCTGAAGTGAAGCATCGGAATCTATAAGTGGTGTCACAGGAATGGTTCAAATCATAGTCAGTAAGAAGAGTCAGTCTTCTTGTACTTATGTCGTCATTGTGCATTTCGTATTTAATTCCGTTGCAATTTCTGTGTATCATCGTCAGTAAGAAGGTCCACGGGAGACAGTAGTCCTGAAGTGAAGCATCGGAATCTATAACTAGTGTCACAGGAATGGTTCAAAACATAGTAAGTAATAAGAGTCAGTCTTCTTGTACTTAAGTCGGCACTGTGCCTTTTGTATTTAATTCCGATGCAATATCTGTGTTTCATCGTCAATAAGAAGGTCAGAGGGATACAGTAAACCTGAAGAGAAGCATCGGAATCTATAACTAGTGTCACAGGAATGCTTCAAAACATAGAGAGTAGGAAGAGTCAGTCTTCTTGTACTTAAGTCGGCATTGTGCCTTTTTTATTTAATTCCGATGCAAATTCTGTGTTTCATCGTCAATAAGAAGGTCGGAGGAATACAGTAAACCTGAAGTGAAGCATCGGAATCGATAACCTGTGGCACAGGAACGGATCCAAACATAGTTAGTAAGTAGAGTCAGTCTTCATGAACTTAATTCGGCATTGTGCCTCTTTATTTAATTACGTTGCAATTTCTGTGTTTCATCGTCAATAAGACGGTCCACGGGAGACAGTAAACCTGAAGTGAGGCATCGGAAACTATAACTAGTGTCATAGGAATGGTTCAAAACATAGTCAGTGTGTAGAGTCAGTCTCCTAGTACTTAAGTCGGCATTGTGCCTTTTGTATTTAATTCCGATGCAATTTCAGTGCTTCATCATCAATAAGAAGGTCCAAGGGATACAGTAAAAGTGAAGAGAAGCATCGGAATCTATAACTAGTGTCACAGGAATTGTTCAAACATCGACAGTAAGAAGAGATAGTCCTCTTGTACTTAAGTCGGCATTTTGCCTTTTGTATTTAATTCCCATGCAATTTCTGTGTTTCATCGTCAATAAGAAGGTCCAAGGGAAACAGTAAACCTGAAGTGAAGCATCGGAATCTATAACTAGTGTCACAGGAATGATACAAATCATAGACAGTAGGAAGAGTCAGTCTTCTTGTACCTTAGTCGGCATTGTGCCTTTTCTATTTAATTCCGATGCAATTTCTGTGTTTCATCGTCAATAAGAAGGTCAGAGGGATACAGTAAACCTGAAGTGAAGCATCGGAATCTATAACTAGTGTCACAGGAATGGTTCAAAGCATAGACAGTAGGAAGAGTCAGTCTTCTTGTACTGAAGTCGGCATTGTGCCTTTTGTATTTACTTCCGATGGAATTTCTGTGTTTCATCGTCAATAAGAAGGTCCAAGGGTAACAGTAAACCTGAAGTGGGGCATCGGAATCTATAACTAGTGTCACAGGATCGGTTCAAAACATAGACAGTAAGAAGAGTCAGTCTTCTTGTACTTAAGTCGGCATTGGCCTTTTCTACTTAATTCCGATGCAATTTCTGTGTTTCATAATCAATAAGAAGGTCCAAGGGATACTGTAAATCTGAAGTGAAGCATCGGAATCTACAACTAGTTTCACAGGAATGGTTCAAACCATAGACAGTAAGAAGAGTCAGTCTTCTCGTACTTATGTCGGCATTGTGCCTTTTGTATTTAATTCCGATGCAATTTCTGTGTTTCATCGTCAATAAGAAGGTCCAAGGGATACAGTCAACCTGAAGTGAAGCATCGGAATCTATAACTAGTGTCACTGGAATTGTTCAAACATAGACAGTAAGAAGAGTCAGTCCTCTTGTACTTAAATCGGCATTGTGCCTTTTGTATTTAATTCCGATGCAATTTCTGTGTTTCATCGTCAATAAGAAGGTCCAAGGGATACAGTAAACATATAGTGAAGCATCGGAATCGAAAACTGGTCTCACAGGAAAGGTTCAAAACATAGAGACTAAGAAGAGCCAGTCATCCTGTATTTGAGTCCGCATTGTGCCTTTTGTATTTAATTCCGATGCAATTTCTGTGTTTCATCGTCAATAAGAAGGTCAGAGGGAATCAGTAAACCTGAAGTGAAGTATCGGAATCTATAACTACTCTCACAGGAATGGTTAAAACATAGACAGTAGAAAGAGTCAGTCTTCTTTTACTTAAGTCGGCATTGTGCCTGTTGTATTTCATTCCGATGCAATTTCTGTGTTCCATCGTCAATAAGAAGGTCCAAGGGATACAGTAAACATATAGTGTCACATCGGAATCTAAAATTGGTCTCACAGGAAATGTTCACAACATAGTCAGTAAGAAGAGTCAGTCTTCTTGTACTTAAGTCGGCATTGTGCATTTTGTATTTAATTCCGATGCAATTTCAGTGTTTCATCGTCAATAAGAAGGTCAGAGGGATACAGTAAACCAGAAGTGAAGCATCGGAATCTATAACTAGTGTCACAGGAATGGTTGAAACATAGACAGTAGGAGGTGTCAGTCTTCTTGTACTTAAGTCGGCATTGTGCATTTTCTATTTTATTCCGATGCAATTTCTGTGTTTCGTCGTCAATAAGAAGGTCCAAGGGATATAGTAATCCTGAAATGAAGCATCGGAATCTATAACTAGTGTCACCGGAATGGTTCAAAACATAGACTGTTAGAAGGGTCAGTCTTCTTGTACTTAAGTCGGCAATGTGCCTTTTCTATTTAATTCCGATGCAATTTCTGTGCTTCATCGTAAATAAGAAGGTCAGAGGGATACAATAAACATATAGTGAAGCATCGGAATCTAAAATTGGTCTCACAGGAAATGTTCACAACATAGTCAGAAAGAAGAGTCAGTCTTCTTGTACTTAAGTCGGCATTCTGCCTTTTGTATTTAATTCCGATGCAATTTCTGTGTTTCATTGTCAATACGAAGGTCAGAGGGATACAGTAAACCTGAAGTGAAGCTACGGAATCTATAACTAGTGTCAAAGGAATGGTTCAAAACATCGACAGTAGGAAGAGTCAGTCTTCTTGTACTTAAGTCGGCATTGTGTCTTTTCTATTTAATTCCGATGCAAATTCTGTGTTTTGTCGTCAATAAGAAGGTCCAAGGGATACAGTAAACCTGAAGTGAAACATCAGAATCTATAACTAGTGTCACAGGAATGGTTCAAAGCATATACCGTAAGAAGAGTCAGTCTTCTTGTACTATAGTCGGCATTGTGCGTTTTCTATTTAATTCCGATGCAATTTCTGTGTTTCATCGTCAATATGAAGGTGAGAGGGATACAGTAAACCTGAAGTGAAGCATCGGAATCTATAACTAGTGTCACGGGAATGGTTCAAAACATAGAGAGTAGGAAAAGTCAGTCTTCCTATACTTAGGTCGGCATTGTGCCTTTTGTATTTAGTTCCGATACAATTTCTGTGTTTCATCGTCAATAAGAAGGTCAGAAGGATACAGTAAACCTGAAGTGAAGCATCGGAATCTATAACTAGTGTCACAGGAATGGTTCAAAACATATTCAGTAAGAAGGGTCAGTCTTCTTGTGCTTAAGTCGGCATTGTGACTTTTTATTTAATCGCGATGCAATTTCCGTGTTTCATCGTCAATAAGAAGGTCCAAGGGATACAGCAAACCTGAAGTGGAGCATCGGAATCTATAACTAGTGTCACAGGAAAGGTTCAATCGAAGTCAGTAAGAAGAGTGAGTCTTATTGTACTAAAGTCGGCATTGTGCCTTTTCTATTTAATTCCGATGCTATTTCTGTGTTTCATCGTCAATAAGAAAGTCAGAGGGATACAGTAAACCTGAAGTGAAGCATCGGAATGTATAACTAGTGTCACATGAATGGTTCAAATCATAGACAGTAGGAAGAGTCAGTCTTCTTGTACTTGAGTCGGCTTTGTGCCTTTTGTATTTATTTCCGATGCAATTTCTGTGTTTCATCGTCAATAAGAAGGTCAGAGATATACAGTAAACCTGAAGTGAAGCATCGGAATCCATAACTAGTGTCATAATATTGGTTCAAAACATAGACAGTAGGAAGAGTCAGTCTTCTTGTACTTGAGTCGGCGTTGTGCCTTTTGTATTTATTTCCGATGCAATTTCTGTGCTTCATCGTCAATAAGAAGGTCAGAGGAATACAGTAGACGTGAAGTGAATCATTGGGATCTGTTACTAGTGTCACAGGAATGGTTCAAAACATAGACAGTAGGAAGAGTCGGTCTTCTTCTACTTGAGTCGTCATTGTGCCTTTTGTATTTAATTCCGATGCAATTTCGGTGTTTCATCGTCAATACGAAAGTCAGAGGGATACAGTAAAAATGAAGTGAAGCATCGGAATCTATAACTAGTGTCACAGGAATGCTTCAAAACATAGACAGTAGGAAGAATCCGTCTTCTTGTACTTAAGTCGGCATTGTGCCCTTTGTATTTTTCCAATGCAATTTCTGTGTTTCATCATCAATAAGAAGGTCCAAGGGATACAGTAAGCCTGAAATGAAGCATCGGAATCTATAACTAGTGTCATCGGAATGGTTCAAAACATAGACTGTTAGAAGAGTCAGTCTTCTTGTACTTAAGTCGGCAATGTGCCTTTTCTATTTAATTCCGATGCAATTTCTGTGCTTCATCGTAAATAAGAAGGTCAGAGGGATACAGTAAACATATAGTGAAGCATCAGAATCTGAAACTGGTCTCACAGGAAAGGTTCAAAACATAGAGAGTAAGTGGAGCCAGTCATCTTGTATTTGAGTCGGCATTGCGCCTTTTGAATTTAATTCCGATGCAATTTCTGTGTTTCACCGTCAATAAGAAGGTCAGAGGGAATCAGTAAACCTGAAGTGATGCATCGGAATCTATAACTAGTGTCACAGCAATGGTTAATACATAGACAGTAGGAAGAGTCAGTCTTCTTGTACTTATGTCTGCATTGTGCCTGTTGTATTTCATTCCGATGGAATTTCTGTGTTTCATCGTCAATAAGAAGGTCCAAGGGATAGAGTAAACCTGAAGTGGGACATCGGAATCAATAACTAGTGTCACGGGATCGGTTCTAAACATAGACAGTAAGAAGAGTCAGTCTTCTTCTACTTAAGTCGGCATTGTGCCTTTTCTACTTAATTCCGATGCAATTTCTGTGTTTCATAATCAATAAGAAGGTCCAAGGGATACTGTAAATCTGATGTGAAGCATCGGAATCTATAACTAGTGTCACAGGAAAGGTTCAAACCATAGACAGTAAGAAGAGTCAGTCTTCTCGTACTTATGTCGGCATTGTGCCTTTTGTATTTAATTCCGATGCAATTTCTGTGTGTCATCGTCAATAAGAAGGTCCAAGGGATACAGTAAACATATAGTGAAGCATCGGAATCGAAAACTGGTCTCACAGGAAAGGTTCAAAACATAGAGAGTAAGAAGAGCCTGTCATCCTGTATTTGAGTAGGCATTGTGCCTTTTGTATTTAATTCCGATGCAATTTCTGTGTTTCATCGTCAATAAGAAGGTCAGAGGGAATCAGTAAACCTGAAGTGAAGTATCGGAATCTATAACTACTCTCACAGGAATGGTTAAAACATAGACAGTAGGAAGAGTCAGTCTTCTTTTACTTAAGTCGGCATTGTGCCTGTTGTATTTAATTCCGATGCAATTTCTGTGTTTCATCGTCAATAAGAAGGTTCAAGGGATACAGTCAACCTGAAGTGAAGCATCGGAATCTATACCTAGTGTCACTGGAATTGTTCAAACATAGACAGTAAGAAGAGTCAGTCCTCTTGTACTTAAGTCGGCATTGTGCCTTTTGTATTTAATTCCGATGCAATTTCTGTGTGTCATCGTCAATAAGAAGGTCCAAGGGATACAGTAAACATATAGTGAAGCATCGGAATCGAAAACTGGTCTCACAGGAAAGGTTCAAAACATGGAGCGTAAGAAGAGCCTGTCATCATGTATTTGAGTCGGCATTGTGCCTTTTGTATTTAATTCCGATGCAATTTCTGTGTTTCATCGTCAATAAGAAGGTCAGAGGGAGTCAGTAAACCTGAAGTGAAGTATCGGAATCTATAACTACTCTCACAGGAATGGTTAAAACATAGACAGTAGGAAGAGTCAGTCTTCTTTTACTTAAGTCGGCATTGTGCCTGTTGTATTTCATTCCGATGCAATTTCTGTGTTCCATCGTCAATAAGAAGGTCCAAGGGATAAAGTAAACATATAGTGTCACATCGGAATCTAAAACTGGTCTCACAGGAAAAGTTCACAACATAGTCAGTAAGAAGAGTCGGTCTTCTTGTACTTAAGTCGGCATTGTGCATTTTGTATTTCATTCCGATGCAATTTCAGTGTTTCATCGTCAATAAGAAGGTCATAGGGATACAGTAAACCAGAAGTGAAGCATCGGAATCTATAACTAGTGTCACAGGAATGGTTCAAACATAGACAGTAGGAGGTGTCAGTCTTCTTGTACTTAAGTCGGCATTGTGCCTTTTCTATTTTATTCCGATGCAATTTCTGTGTTTCGTCGTCAATAAGAAGGTCCAAGGGATATAGTAATCCTGAAATGAAGCATCGGAATCTATAACTAGTGTCACCGGAATGGTTCAAAACATAGACTGTTAGAAGAGTCAGTCTTCTTGTACTTAAGTCGGCAATGTGCCTTTCGTATTTAATTCCGATGCAATTTCTGTGTTTCATCGTAAATAAGAAGGGCAGAGGGATACAATAAACATATAGTGAAGCATCGGAATCTAAAACTGGTCTCACAGGAAATGTTCACAACATAGTCAGAAAGAAGAGTCAGTCTTCTTGTACTTAAGTCGGCATTGTGCCTTTTGTATTTAATTCCGATGCAATTTCTGTGTTTCATTGTCAATACGAACGTCAGAGGGATACAGTAAACCTGAAGTGAAGCAACGGAATCTATAACTAGTGTCAAAGGAATGGTTCAAAACATCGACAGTAGGAAGAGTCAGTCTTCTTGTACTTAAGTCGGCATTGTGTCTTTTCTATTTAATTCCGATGCAAATTCTGTGTGTTGTCGTCAATAAGAAGGTCCAAGGGATACAGTAAACCTGAAGTGAAACATCAGAATCTATAACTAGTGTCACAGGAATGGTTCAAAGCATAGACCGTAAGAAGAGTCAGTCTTCTTGTACTATAGTCGGCATTGTGCGTTTTCTATTTAATTCCGATGCAATTTCTGTGTTTCATCGTCAATATGAAGGTGAGAGGGATACAGTAAACCTGAAGTGAAGCATCGGAATCTATAACTAGTGTCACGGGAATGGTTCAAAACATAGAGAGTAGGAAAAGTCAGTCTTCCTATACTTAAGTCGGGATTGTGCCTTTTGTATTTAGTTCCGATGCAATTTCTGTGTTTCATCGTCAATAAGAAGGTCAGAGAGATACAGTAAACCTGAAGTGAAGCATCGGAATCCATAACTAGTGTCACAGGAATGGTTCAAACATAGTCAGTAAGAAAGGTCAGTCTTCTTGTACTTAAGTCGTCATTGTGACTTTTTATTTAATAGCGATGCAATTTCCGTGTTTCATCGTCAATAAGAAGGTCCAAGGGATAGAGTAAACCTGAAGTGGAGCATCGGAATCTATAACTAGTGTCACAGGAAAGGTTCAATCGTAGTCAGTAAGAAGAGTGAGTCTTATTGTACTAAAGTCGGCATTGTGCCTTTTCTATTTAATTCCGATGCTATTTCTGTGTTTCATCGTCAATAAGAAAGTCAGAGGGATACAGTAAACCTGAAGTGAAGCATCGGAATGTATAACTAGTGTCACAGGAATGGTTCAAATCATAGACAGTAGGAAGAGACAGTCTTCTTGTACTTGAGTCGGCGTTGTGCCTTTTGTATTTTTTTCCGATGCAAATTCAGTGTTTCATCGTCAATAAGAAGGTCAGAGGAATACAATAGACGTGAAGTGAATCATTGGGATCTGTAACTAGTGTCACAGGAATGGTTCAAAACATAGACAGTAGGAAGAGTCGGTCTTCTTCTACTTGAGTCGTCATTGTGCATTTTGTATTTAATTCCGATGCAATTTCGGTGTTTCATCGTCAATACGAAAGTCAGAGGGATACAGTAAAAATGAAGTGAAGCATTGGAATCTATAACTAGTGTCACAGGAATGCTTCAAAACATAGACAGTAGGAAGAATCAGTCTTCTTCTACTTAAGTCGGCATTGTGCCCTTTGTATTTAATTCCAATGCAATTTCTGTGTTTCATCATCAATAAGAAGGTCCAAGGGATACAGTAAGCCTGAAGTGAGGCATCGGAATCTATAACTAGTGTCACAGGAATGGTTCAAAACATAGTTAGTAAGAAGAGTCAGTCTTCTTGTACTTAAGTCGGCATGGTGCCTATTGTATTTCATTCCGATGTAATTTCTGTGTTTCATCGTCAATAAGAAGGTCCAAGGGATACAGTAAACATATAGTGAAGCATCAGAATCTGAAACTGGTCTCACAGGAAAGGTTCAAAACATAGAGAGTAAGAGGAGCCAGTCATCTTGTATTTGAGTCGGCATTGCGCCTTTTGAATTTAATTCCGATGCAATTTCTGTGTTTCATCGTCAATAAGAAGGTCAGAGGGAATCAGTAAACCTGAAGAGATGCATCGGAATCTATAACTAGTGTCACAGCAATGGTTAATACATAGACAGTAGGAAGAGTCAGTCTTCTTGTACTTATGTCTGCATTGTGCCTGTTGTATTTCATTCCGATGGAATTTCTGTGTTTCATCGTCAATAAGAAGGTCCAAGGGATAGAGTAAACCTGAAGTGGGACATCGGAATCAATAACTAGTGTCACAGGATCGGTTCAAAACATAGACAGTAAGAAGAGTCAGTCTTCTTCTACTTAAGTCGGCATTGTGCCTTTTCTACTTAATTCCGATGCAATTTCTGTGTTTCATAATCAATAAGAAGGTCCAAGGGATACTGTAAATCTGATGTGAAGCATCGCAATCTATAACTAGTGTCACAGGAAAGGTTCAAACCATAGACAGTAAGAGGAGTCAGTCTTCTCGTACTTATGTCGGCATTGTGCCTTTTGTATTTAATTCCGATGCAATTTCTGTGTTTCATCGTCAATAAGAAGGTCCAAGGGATACAGTCAACCTGAAGTGAAGCATCGGAATCTATACCTAGTGTCACTGGAATTGCTCAAACATAGACAGTAAGAACAGTCAGTCCTCTTGTACTTAAGTCGGCATTGTGCCTTTTGTATTTAATTCCGATGCAATTTCTGTGTGTCATCGTCAATTAGAAGGTCCAAGGGATACAGTAAACATATAGTGAAGCATCGGAATTGAAAACTGGTCTCACAGGAAAGGTTCAAAACATAGAGAGTAAGAAGAGCCAGTCATCCTGTATTTGAGTCGGCATTGTGCCTTTTGTATTTAATTCCGATGCAATTTCTGTGTTTCATCGTCAATAAGAAGGTCAGAGGGAATCAGTAAACCTGAAGTGAAGCATCGGAATCTATAACTACTGTCACAGGAATGGTTAAAACATAGACAGTAGGAAGAGTCAGTCTTCTTTTACTTAAGTCGGCAATGTGCCTGTTGTATTTCATTCCGATGCAATTTCTGTGTTCCATCGTCAATAAGAAGGTCCAAGGGATACAGTAAACATATAGTGTCACTTCGGAATCTAAAACTGGTCTCACAGGAAATGTTCACAACATAGTCAGTAAGAAGAGTCAGTCTTCTTGTACTTAAGTCGGCATTGTGCATTTTGTATTTAATTCCGATGCAATTTCAGTGTTTCATCGTCAATAAGAAGGTCAGAGGGATACAGTATACCAGAAGTGAAGCATCGGAATCTATAACTATGGTCACAGGAATGGTTCAAACATAGACAGTAGGAAGAGTCAGTCTTCTTGTACTTAAGAGGGCATTGTGCCTTTTCTATTTAATTCCGATGCAATTTCTGTGTTTCGTCGTCAAAAAGAAGGTCCAAGGGATACAGTAATCCTGAAATGAAGCATCGGAATCTATTACTAGTGTCACCGGAATGGTTCAAAACATAGACTGTAAGAAGAGTCAGTCTTCTTGTACTTAAGTCGGCAATGTGCCTTTTGTATTTAATTCCGATGCAATTTCTGTGTTTCATCGTAAATAAGAAGGTCAGAGGGATACAATAAACATATAGTGAAGCATCGGAATATAAACTGGTGTCACAGGAAATGTTCACAACATAGTCTGAAAGAAGAGTCAGTCTTCTTGTACTTAAGTCGGCATTGTGCCTTTTCTATTTAATTTCGATGCAATTTCTGTGTTTCATCGTCAATACGAAGGACAGAGGGATACAGTAAATCTGAAGTGAAGCATCGGAATATATAACTAGAGTCACAGGAACGGTTCAAAACATAGACAGTAGGAAGAGTCAGTCCTCTTGTACTAAAGTCGGCATTGTGCTGTTTGTATTTAATTCTAATGCAATTTCTATGTTTCATCATCAATAAGAAGGTGCAAGGGATACAGTAAACCTGAAGTGGGGCATCGGAATCTATAACTAGTGTCACATGAATGGTCCAAAACATAGTCAGTAAGAAGAGTCAGTCTTCTTGTACTTAAGTCGGCATGGTGCCTTTTGTATTTAATTCCGATGCAATTTCTGTGTTTCATAGTCAATAAGAAGGTCCAAGGGATAAAGTAAACATATAGTGAAGCATCGGAAACAAAAACTGGTCTCACAGGAAATGTTCAAAACATAGTCAGTAAGAGGAGTTAGTCTTCTTGTACTTAAGTCGGCATTGTGCCTTTTCTATTTCATTCCGATGGATTTTCTGTGTTTCATCGTCAGTAAGAGGGTCAGAGGGATACAGTAAACCTGAAGTGAAGCATCAGAATCTATAACTAGTGTCACAGGAATGGTTCAAAACATAGACTGTAAGAAGAGTCAGTCTACTTGTACTTAAGTCGGCGTTGTGCCTTTTCTGTTTAATTGCGATGCAATTTCTGTGATTCATCGTCAATAAGAAGGTCAGAGTGATACAGTAAACATGAAGTGAAGCATCGAAATCTATTACTAGTGTCACAGGGATGGTTCAAAACGTGGACAGTAGGAAGAGTCAGTCTTCTTGTACTTAAGTTGGCATTGTGCCTTTGTATTTAATTCCGATGCAATTTCTGTGTTTAATCGTCAGTAAGAGGGTCAGAGGGATACAGTAAACCTGAAGTGAAGCATCAGAATCTATAACTAGTGTCACAGGAATTGTTCAAAACATAGACTGTAAGATGAGTCAGTCTACTTATACTTAAGTCGGCATTTTGCCTTTTGTATTTAATTCCGATCCAATTTCTGTGTTTCATCGTCAACAAGAAGGTCCAAGGGATACAGTACACCTGAAGTAGAGCATCGGAATCTATGACTAGTGTCAGAGGAATGGTTCAAATCATAGACAGTAAGAAGAGTCAGATTCTTGTACTAAAGTCGGCATTTTGCCTTTTCAATTTAATTCCGATGCAATTTCTGTGTTTCATCGTCAATAAGAAGGTCAGAGGGATACAGTAAACCTGAAGTGAAGCATCGGAATCAATAACTAGTGTCACAGGAATGGTTCAAAACATAGACAGTAGGAAGAGTCAGTCTTCTTGTACTTAAGTCGGCATTGTGCCTTTTGTATTTAATTCCGATGCAATTTCTGTGTTTCATCGTCAATGAGAAGGTCCAAGGGATACAGTAAACCTGAAGTGAAGCATCGGAATCTATAACTAGTCTCACAGGAATGGTTCAAACATAGTCAGTAAGAAGAGTGAGTCTTCTTGTACTTAAGTCGGCATTGTGCCTTTTCTATTTAATTCCGATGCAATTTCTGTGTTTCATCGACAATAAGAAGGTCAGAGGGACACAGTAAACCTGAAGTGAAGCATCGGAATCTATAAGTAGTGTCACAGGAACGGTTCAAAACATAGACAGTAGGAAGACTCAGGCTACTTGTACTTGAGTCAGCGTTGTGCCTTTTGTATTTATTTCCGATGCAATTTCTGTGTTTCATCGTCTATATGTAGGTCAGAGGGATACAGTAAACCTGAAGTGAAGCATCGGAATCCATAACTAGTGTCACAATAATGGTTCAAAATATAGACCGTAGAAAGAGTCATTCTTCTTGTACTTAAGTCGGCATTGTGCCTTTTGTATTAAATGCTGATGCAATTTCTGTGTTTCATCGTCAATAAGAGGGTCAGAGGTATACAGAAAACCTGAAGTGAAGCATCAGAATCTATAACTAGTGTCACAGGAATGGTTCAAAGCGTAGACAGTAAGAAGTGTCAGTCTACTTGTACTTAAGTCGGCATTTTGCCTTTTGTATTTAATTCCGATGCAATTTCTGTGTTTCATCTTCAATAAGAATGTCCAAGGGATACAGTACACCTGAAGTGAAGCATCGGAATCTATAACTATTGTCACAGGAATGGTTCAAAACATAGACTCTAAGAAGAGTCAGTCTACTTGTACTTAAGTCGGCATTGTGCCTTTTCTATTTAATTCCGATGCAATTTCTGTGTTTCATCGACAATAAGAAGGTCAGAGGGACACAGTAAACCTGAAGTGAAGCATCGGAATCTATAAGTAGTGTCACAGGAATGGTTCAAAACATAGACAGTAGGTAGACTCAGGCTTGTTGTACTTGAGTCAGCGTTGTGCCTTTTGTATTTATTTCCGATGCAATTTCTGTATTTCATCGTCTATATGTAGGTCAGAGGGATACAGTAAACCTGAAGTGAAGCATCGGAATCCATAACTAGTGTCACAATAATGGTTCAAAATATAGACCGTAGGAAGAGTCATTCTTCTTGTACTTAAGTCGGCATTGTGCCTTTTGTATTTAATGCTGATGCAATTTCTGTGTTTCATCGTCAATAAGAGGGTCAGAGGGATACGGAAAACCTGAAGTGAAGCATCAGAATCTATAACTAGTGTCACAGGAATGGTTCAAAACGTAGACAGTAAGAAGTGTCAGTCTACTTGTACTTAAGTCGGCATTTTGCCTTTTGTATTTAATTCCGATGCAATTTCTGTGTTTCATCTTCAATAAGAATGTCCAAGGGATACAGTACACCTGAAGTGAAGCATCGGAATCTATAACTAGTGCCACAGGAATGGTTCAAATCATAGACAGTAAGAAGAGTCAGTCTTCTTGTACTTAAGTCGGCATTGTCACTTTTCTATTCAATTCCGACGCAATATCTGTGTTTCATCGTCAATAAGAAGGGTGAAGGGATACAGTAAACCTGAAGTGAAGCATCAGAATCTATAACTAGTGTCACAGGAATGGTTCAAAACATAGACTCTAAGAAGAGTCAGTCTACTTGTACTTAAGTCGGCATTTTGCCTTTTGTATTTAATTCCGATTCAATTTCTGTGTTTCATCGTCAACAAGAAGGTCCAAGGGATACAGTACACCTGAAGTAGAGCATCGGAATCTATAACTAGTGTCACAGGAATGGTTCAAATCATAGACAGTAAGAAGAGTCAGATTCTTGTACTAAAGTCGGCATTTTGCCTTTTCAATTTAATTCCGATGCAATTTCTGTGTTTCATCGTCAATAAGAAGGTCAGAGGGATACAGTAAACCTGAAGTGAAGCATCGGAATCAATAACTAGTGTCACAGGAATGGTTCAAACATAGACAGTAGGAAGAGTCAGTCTTCTTGTACTTAAGAGGGCATTGTGCCTTTTCTATTTAATTCCGATGCAATTTCTGTGTTTCGTCGTCAATAAGAAGGTCCAAGGGATACAGTAATCCTGAAATGAAGCATCGGAATCTATTACTAGTGTCACCGGAATGGTTCAAAACATAGACTGTAAGAAGAGTCAGTCTTCTTGTACTTAAGTTGGCAATGTGCCTTTTGTATTTAATTCCGATGCAATTTCTGTGTTTCATCGTAAATAAGAAGGTCAGAGGGATACAATAAACATATAGTGAAGCATCGGAATATAAACTGGTCTCACAGGAAATGTTCACAACATAGTCAGAAAGGAGAGTCAGTCTTCTTGTACTTAAGTCGGCATTGTGCCTTTTCTATTTAATTTCGATGCAATTTCTGTGTTTCATCGTCAATAAGAAGGTCAGAGGGATACAGTAAATCTGAAGTGAAGCATCGGAATATATAACTAGAGTCACAGGAATGGTTCAAAACATAGACAGTAGGAAGAGTCAGCCCTCTTGTACTTAAGTCGGCATTGTGCTGTTTGTATTTAATTCTGATGCAATTTCTATGTTTCATCATCAATAAGAAGGTGCAAGGGATACAGTAAACCTGAAGTGGGGCATCGGAATCTATAACTAGTGTCACAGGAATGGTCCAAGACATAGTCAGTAAGAAGAGTCAGTCTTCTTGTACTTAAGTCGGCATGGTGCCTTTTGTATTTAATTCCGATGCAATTTCTGTGTTTCATAGTCAATAAGAAGGTCCAAGGGATACAGTAAACATATAGTGCAGCATCGGAATCTAAAACTGGTCTCACAGGAAATGTTCAAATCATAGTCAGTAAGAGGAGTTAGTCTTCTTGTACTTAAGTCGGCATTGTGCATTTTCTATTTAATTCCGATGGAATTTCTGTGTTTCATCGTCAGTAAGAGGGTCAGAGGGATACAGTAAACCTGAAGTGAAGCATCAGAATCTATAACTAGTGTCACAGGAATGGTTCAAAACATAGACTGTAAGAAGAGTGAGTCTACTTGTACTTAAGTCGGCGTTGTGCCTTTTCTGTTTGTTTGCGATGGAATTTCTGTGATTCATCGTCAATAAGAAGGTCGGAGGGATACAGTAAACCTGAAGTGAAGCATCCGAATCTATTACTAGTGTCACAGGGATGGTTCAAAACGTGGACAGTGGGAAGAGTCAGTCTTCTTGTACTTAAGTTGGCATTGTGCCTTTGTATTTAATTCCGATGCAATTTCTGTGTTTAATCGTCAGTAAGAGGGTCAGAGGGATACAGTAAACCTGAAGTGAAGCATCAGAATCTATAACTAGTGTCACAGGAATGGTTCAAAACATAGACTCTAAGAAGAGTCAGTCTACTTGTACTTAAGTCGGCAGTTTGCCTTTTGTATTTAATTCCGATTCAATTTCTGTGTTTCATCGCCAACAAGAAGGTCCAAGGGATACAGTACACCTGAAGTAGAGCATCGGAATCTATAACTAGTGTCACAGGAATGGTTCAAATCATAGACGGTAAGAAGAGTCAGATTCTTGTACTGAAGTCGGCATTTTGCCTTTTCAATTTGATTCCGATGCAATTTCTGTGTTTCATCGTCAATACGAAGGTCAGAGGGATACAGTAAACCTGAAGTGAAGCATCGGAATCAATAACTAGTGTCACAGGAATGGTTCAAATCATAGAGAGTAGGAAGAGTCAGTCTTCTTGTACTTAAGTCGGCATTGTGCCTTTTGTATTTAATTCCGATGCAATTTCTGTGTTTCATCGTCAATAAGAAGGTCCAAGGGATACAGTAAACCTGAAGACAAGCATCGGAATCTATAAATAGTGTCACAGGAATGGTTCAAAACATAGACAGTAGGAAGAGTCAGTCATCTTGTACTTAAGTCGTCATTGTGCTTTTTCTATTTAAATCCGATGCAATTTCTGTGTTTAATCGTCAGTAAGAGGGTCAGAGGGATACAGTAAACCTGAAGTGAAGCATCAGAATCTATAACTAGTGTCACAGGAATGGTTCAAAACATAGACTCTAAGAAGAGTCAGTCTACTTGTACTTAAGTCGGCATTTTGCCTTTTGTATTTAATTCCGATCCAATTTCTGTGTTTCATCGTCAACAAGAAGGTTCAAGGGATACAGTACACCTGAAGTAGAGCACCGGAATCTATAACTAGTGTCACAGGAATGGTTCAAATCACAGACAGTAAGAAGAGTCAGATTCTTGTACTAAAGTCGGCATTTTGCCTTTTCAATTTAATTCCGATGCAATTTCTGTGTTTCATCGTCAATAAGAAGGTCAGAGGGATACAGTAAACCTGAAGTGAAGCATCGGAATCAATAACTAGTGTCACAGGAATGGTTCAAATCATAGACAGTAGGAAGAGTCAGTCTTCTTGTACTTAAGTCAGCATTGTGCCTTTTGTATTAAATTCCGATGCAATTTCTGTGTTTCATCGTCAATAAGAAGGTCCAAGGGATACAGTAAACCTGAAGACAAGCATCGGAATCTATAAATAGTGTCACAGGAATGGTTCAAAACATAGACAGTAGGAAGAGTCAGTCATCTTGTACTTAAGTCGTCATTGTGCTTTTTCTATTTAATTCCGATGCAATTTCTGTGTGTCATCGTCAATAAGAAGGTCAAAGGGATACAGTAAACCTGAAGTGAAGCATCGGAATCTATAACTAGTCTCAAAGGAATGGTTCAAACATAGTCAGTAAGAAGAGTGAGTCTTCTTGTACTTAAGTCGGCATTGTGCCTTTTCTATTTAATTCCGATGCAATTTCTGTGTTTCATCGACAATTAGAAGGTCAGAGGGACACAGTAAACCTGAAGTGAAGCATCGGAATCTATAACTAGTGTCACAGGAATGGTTCAAAACATAGACAGTAGGAAGACTCAGGCTTCTTGTACTTGAGTCAGCGTTGTGCCTTTTGTATTTATTTACGATGCAATTTCTGTGTTTCATCGTCTATAAGTAGGTCCGAAGGATAAAGTAAACCTGAAGTGAAGCATCGGAATCCATAACTAGTGTCACAATAATGGTTCAAAATATAGACCGTAGGAAGAGTCATTCTTCTTGTACTTAAGTCGGCATTGTGCCTTTTGTATTTAATGCTGATGCAATTTTTGTGTTTCATCTTCAATAAGAATGTCCAAGGGATACAGTACACCTGAAGTGAAGCATCGGAATCTATAACTAGTGCCACAGGAATGGTTCAAATCATAGACAGTAAGAAGAGTCAGTCTTCTTGTACTTAAGTCGGCATTGTGACTTTTCTATTTAATTCCGATGCAATATCTGTGTTTCATCGTCAATAAGAAGGGCAGAGGGATACAGTAAACCTGAAGTGAAACATCGGAATCTATAACTAGTGTCACAGGAATGGTTCAAAACATAGACAGTATTAAGAGTCAGTCTTCTTGAACTTAAGTCGGCATTGTGACTTTTCTATTTAATTCCGATGCAATTTCTGTTTTTCATCGTCAATAAGAAGGTCAGAGGGATACAGTAAACCGGAATCTATAACTAGTGTCACAGGAATGGTTCAAAACATGGACAGTAGGAACAGTCAGTCTTCTTGTTCTTAAGTCGGCATTGTGCCTTTTCTACTTAATTCCGATGCAATTTCTATGTTTCATCGTCAATAAGAAGGTCAGAGGGATGCAGTAAACCTGAAGTGAAGCTTCGGAATCAATAACTAGTGTCACAGGAATGGTTCAAAACATAGACAGTAGGAGGAGTCAGTCTGATTGTACTTAAGTCGGCATTGTGCCTTTTGTATTTAATTCCGATGCAATTTCTGTGTTTCATCGTCAATAAGAAGGTCCAAGGGATACAGAAAACCTGAAGTGAGGCATCGGAATCTATAACTAGTGTCACAGGAATGGTTCAAATCATAGACAGTAAGAAGAGTCAGTCTTCTTGTACTTAAGTCGGCATTGTGCCTTTTGTATTTAATTCCGATGCATTTTCTGTGTTTCATCGTCAATACGAAGGTCCAAGGGATACAGTAATCCTGAAATGAAGCATCGGAATCTATAACTAGTGTCACAGGAATGGTTCAAATCATAGACAGTAGGAAGACTCAGGCTTCTTGTACTTGAGTCAGCGTTGTGCCTTTTGTATATATTTCCGATGCAATTTCTGTGTTTCATCGTCTATAAGTAGGTCAGAGGGATACAGTAAACCTGAAGTGAAGCATCGGAATCCATAACTAGTGTCACAATAATGGTTCAAAATATAGACCGTAGGAAGAGTCATTCTTCTTGTATTTAAGTCGGCATTGTGCCTTTTGTATTTAATGCTGATGCAATTTCTGTGTTTCATCGTAAATAAGAAGGTCAGAGGGATACAATAAACATATAGTGAAGCATCAGAATCTAAAACTGGTCTCACAGGAAATGTTCACAACATAGTCAGTAAGAAGAGTCAGTCTTCTTGTACTTAAGTCGGCATTGTGCCTTTTGTATTTAATTCCGATGCAATTTCTGTGTTTCATTGTCAATACGAAGGTCAGAGGGATATAGTAAACCGGAAGTGAAGCAACGGAATCTATAACTAGTGTCACAGGAATGGTTCAAAACATCGACAGTAGGAAGAGTGAGTCTTCTTGTACTATAGTCGGCATTGTGCATTTTCTATTTAATTCCGATGCAATCTCTGTGTTTCATCGCCAATAAAAAGGTCTGAGGGATACAGTAAACCTGAAGTGAAGCATCGAAATCTATAACTAGTGTCACGGGAATGGTTCAAAATTAGAGGGTAGGAAAAGTCAGTCTTCCTATACTTAAGTTGGCATTGTGCCTTTTGTATTTAATTCCGATGCAATTTCTGTGTTTCATCGTCAATAAGAAGGTCAGAAGGATACAGTAAACCTGAAGTGAAGCATCGGAATCTATAACTAGTGTCACAGGAATGATTCAAAACATATTCAGTAAGAAGAGTGAGTCTTCTTGTACTAAAGTCGGCATTGTGCCGTTCCTATTTAATTCCGATGCTATTTCTGTGTTTCATCGTCAATAAGAAGGTCCAAGGGATACAGTAAACATATAGTGAAGCATCAGAATCTAAAACTGGTCTTACAGGAAATGTTCAAAACATAGTCAGTAAGAGGAGTTAGACTTCTTGTACTTAAGTCGGCACTGTGCCCTTTCTATTTAATTCCGATGCAATTTCTGTGTTTCGTCGTCAATAAGAAGGTCCATGGGATACAGTAAACCTGAAGTGAAGCTTCAGAATCTAGAACCGGTCTCACAGGAAAGGTTCAAAACATAGAGAGTAAGAAGAGCCAGTCATCTTGTATTTGAGTCGGCATTGTGCATTTTGTATTTATTTCCGATGCAATATCTGTGTTTCATAGTCAATAAGAAGGTCCAAGGGATACAGTAAATCTGAAGTGAAGCATCGGAATCTATAACTAGTGTCACAGGAATGGTTCAAAACATAGACAGTAAGAAGAGTCAGTCTTCTTGACTTAAGTCGGCATTGTGCCTTTTCTATTTAATTCCGATGCAATTTCTGTATTTCATCATCAATAAGAAGGTCAGAGGGATTCAGTAAACCTGAAGTGAAGCATCGGAATCTATAACTAGTGTCACAGGAATGGTTAAAACATAGACAGTAGGAAGAGTCAGTCTTCTTGTACTTATGTCTGCATTGTGCCTGTTGTATTTCATTCCGATGCAATTTCTGTGTTTCATCGTCAATAAGAAGGTCCAAGGGATACAGTAAACTTATAGTGTAGCATCGGAATCTAAAACTGGTCTCACAGGAAATGTTCACAACATAGTCAGTAAGAAGAGTCAGTCTTCTTGTACTTAAGTCGGCATTGTGCATTTTGCATCTAATTCCGATGCAATTTCTGTGTTTCATCGTCAATAAGAAGGTCAGAGGGATACAGTAAACCTGAAGGGAAGCATCCGAATCTATAACTAGTGTCACAGGAATGGTTCAAAACATAGACAGTAAGAAGAGTCAATCTTCTTGTACTTAAGTCGGCATTGTGCCTTTTGTATTTACTTCCGATGCAATCTCTGTGCTTTATCGTCGATAAGAAGTTCCAAGGGATACAGTATACCTGAAGTGAAGCATCGGAATCTATAACTAGTGTGACAGGAATTGTTCAAAACATAGACAGTAAGAAGTGTCAGTCTTCATGTACTTAAGTCGGCATTGTGCCTTTTGTATTTAATTCCGATGCAATTTCTGTGTTTCATCGTCAATAAGAAGGTCCAAGTGTTACAGTAAACATGGAGTGAAGCATCGGAATCTATAACAAGTGTCACCGGAATGGTTCAAAACATAGACAGTGAGAGGAGTCAGTCTTCTTGTACTTAAGTCGGCAATGTGCCTTTTGTATTTAATTTCGAGGCAATTTCTGTGTTTCATAGTAAATAAGAAGGTCAGAGGGATACAATAAACATATAGTGAAGCATCGGAATCTAAAACTGGTCTCACAGGAAATTTTGACAACATAGTCAGAAAGAAGAGTCAGTCTTCTTGTACTTAAGTCGGAATGGTGTCTTTTGTATTTAATTCAATGCAATTTCTGTGTTTCATCGTCAATAAGAAGGTCTGAGGGATACAGTAAACCTGAAGTGAAGGAACGGAATCCATAACTAGTGTCACAGGAATGGTTCAAAACATCGATAGTAGGAAGAGTCAGTCTTCTTGTACTTAAGTCGTAATTGTGCCTTTTCTATTTAAGTCCGATGCAAATTCTGTGTTTCGTCGTCAATAAGAAGGTCCAAGGGATACAGTAAATCTGAAGTGAAGCATCGGAATCTATAACTAGCGTCACAGGAATGGTTCAAAACATAGACAGTAAGAAGAGTCAGTCTTCTTGTACTATAGTCGGCATTGTGCGTTTTCTATTTACTTCCGATGCAATTTCTGTGTTTCATCATCAATAAGAAGATCAGAGGTATACAGTAAACCTGAAGTGATGCATCGGAATCTATTACTAGTGTCACAGGAATGGTTCAAAACATAGACAATAGGAAGGGTCACCCTTCTTGTACTTAAGTCGGCATTGTGCCTTTCCTATTTAATTCCGATGCAATTTCTGTGTTTCGTTGTCAATAAGAAGGTCCAAGGGATACAGGGAACCTTAAGTGAAGCATCGGAAACTATAACTAGTGTCACAGGAATGGTTCAAAAATTTGACAGAAAGAAGAGTCAGTCCTCTTGTACTTCAGTCGGCATTGTGCATTTGTATTTAATTCCGATGCAATTTCTGTGTTTTATTGTCATTAAGAAAGTCAGTGGGATACAGTAAACCTGAAGTGAAGCATCGGAATCTATAACTAGTGTCACAGGAATGGTTCAAAACATAGACAGAAAGATGAGTCAGTCTTCTTGTACGTAAGTCGGCATTGTGCCTTTTGTATTTAATTCCGATGCAATTTCTGTGTTTCATCGTCAATAAGAAGGTCAGAGGGATACAGTAAACCTGAAGTGATGCATCGGAATATATAACTAGTGTCACAGGAATGGTTCAAAACATAGACAATGGGAAGAGTCACTCTTCTTGTACTTAAGTCGGCATTGTGCCTTTCCTATTTAATTCCAATGCAATTTCTGTGTTTCGTTGTCAATAAGAAGGTCCAAGGGATACATGGGACCTAAAGTGAAGCATCGGAAACTATAACTAGTGTCACAGGAATGGTTCAAAACGTTGACAGTAAGAAGAGTCAGTCCTCTTGTACTTCAGTCGGCATTGTGCATGTGTATTTAATTCCGATGCAATTTCTGTGTTTCATCGTCAATAAGAAGGTCAGAGGGATACAGAAACCTGAAGTGAAGCATCGGAATCTATAACTAGTATCACAGGAATGGTTCAAAACATAGACAGTAGGAAGAGTCAGTCTTCTTGTACTTGAGTCGGCGTTGTGCCTTTTGTATTTATTTCCGATCCAATTTCTGTGTTTCATCGTCAATCAGAAGGTCTGAGGGATACAGTAAACCTAAAGTGAAGCATCGGAATCCATAACTAGTGTCACAATAATGGTTCAAAACATAGACAGTAGGAAGAGTTATTCTTCTTGTACTTAAGTCGGCATTGTGCCTTTTGTATTTAATTCCGATGCAATTTCTGTGATTCATCGTCAATACGAAGGTCCAAGGGATACAGTTAACCTGAAGTAAAGCATTGGAATCTATAACTAGTGTCACAGGAATGGTTCAAAACATAGTTAGTAAGAAGAGTCAGTCTTCTTGTACTTAAGTCGGCATTGTGCGTATTCAATTTAATTCCGATGCAATTTCTGTGTTTCATCGTCAATAAGAAGGTCAGAGGGATACAGTAAACCTGAAGTGAAGCATCAGAATCTAGAACTAGTGTCACAGTGATGGTTCTAAATATAGACAGTAGGAAGAGTCAATCTTCTGGTACTTAAGTCGGCATTGTGCATTTAGTATTTAATTCCGATGCAATTTCTGTATTTAATCGTCAGTAGGAGGGTCAGAGGGATACAGTAAACCTGAAGTGAAGCATCAGAATCTATAACTAGTGTCACAGGAATGGTTCAAAACATAGACTGTAAGAAGAGTCAGTCTACTTGTACTTAAGTCGGCGTTGTGCCTTTTATGTTTAATAGCGATGCAATTTCTGTGATTCATCGTCAATAAGAAGGTCAGAGGGATACAGTAAACCTGAAGTGAAGCATCGGAATCTATTACTAGTGTCACAGGGATGGTTCAAAACGTAGACAGTAGGAAGAGTCAGTCTTCTTGTACTTAAGTCGGCATTGTGCCTTTGTATTTAATTCCGATGCAATTTCTGTGTTTAATCGTCAGTAAGAGGGTCAGAGGGATACAGTAAACCTGAAGTGAAGCATCAGAATCTATAACTAGTGTCACAGGAATGGTTCAAACCATAGACTGTAAGAAGAGTCAGTCTACTTGTACTTAAATCGGCATTTTGCCTTTTGTATTTAATTCCGATCCAATTTCTGTGTTTCATCGTCAACAAGAAGGTGCAAGGGATACAAGACACCTGAAGTAGAGCATCGGAATCGATAACTAGTGTCACAGGAATGGTTCAAATCATAGACAGTAAGAAGAGTCAGATTCTTGTACTAAAGTCGGCATTTTGCCTTTTCAATTTAATTCCGATGCAATTTCTGTGTTTCATCGTCAATAAGACGGTCAGAGGGATACAGTAAACCTGAAGTGAAGCATCGGAATCAATAACTAGTGTCACAGGAATGGTTAAAAACATAGACAGTAGGAAGAGTCAGTCTTCTTGTACTTAAGTCGGCATTGTGCTTTTTGTATTTAATTCCGATGCAATTTCTGTGTTTCATCGTCAATAAGAAGGTCCAAGGGATACAGTAAACCTGAAGTGAGGCATCGGAATCTATAACTAGTGTCACAGGAATGGTTCAAAACATAGACAGTAAGAAGAATAAGTCTTCTTGTACTTAAGTCGGCGTTGTGCCTTTTCTGTTTAATTGCGATGCAATTTCTGTGATTCATCGTCAATAAGAAGGTCAGAGGGATGCAGTAAACCTGAAGACATGCATCGGAATCTATAAATAGTGTCGCAGGAATGGTTCAAAACATAGACAGTAGGAAGAGTCAGTCATCTTGTACTTAAGTCGTCATTGTGCTTTTTCTATTTAATTCCGATGCAATTTCTGTGTGTCATCGTCAATAAAAAGGTCAGAGGGATACAGTAAACCTGAAGTGAAGCATTGGAATCTCTAACTAGTGTCACAGGAATGGTTCAAATCATAGACACTAGGAAGACTCAGGCTTCTTGTACTTGGGTCAGCGTTGTGCCTTTTGTATTTATTTCCGATGCAATTTCTGTGTTTCATCGTCTATAAGTAGGTCAGAGGGATACAGTAAACCCGAAGTGAAGCATCAGAATCCATAACTAGTGTCACAATAATGGTTCAAAATATAGACCGTAGGAAGAGTCATTCTTCTTGTACTTAAGTCGGCATTGTGCCTTTTGTATTTAATGCTGATGCAATTTCTGTGTTTCATCGTCAATAAGAGGGTCAGAGGGATACAGTAAACCTGAAGTGAAGCATCAGAATCTATAACTAGTTTCACAGGAATGGTTCAAAACGTAGACAGTAAGAAGAGTCAGTCTACTTGTACTTAAGTCGGCATTTTGCCTTTTGTATTTAATTCCGATGCAATTTCTGTGTTTCATCTTCAATAAGAATGTCCAAGGGATACAGTAAACCTGAAGTGAAGCATCGGAATCTATAACTAGTGTCACAGGAATGGTTCAAAACATAGACAGTATTAAGAGTGAGTCATCTTGTACTTGAGTCGGCTTTGTGACTTTTGTATTTAATTCCGATGCAATTTCTGTGTTTCATCGACAATAAGAAGGTCAGAGGGATACAGTAAACCTGAAGTGGAGTATCGGAATCTCTAACTAGTGTCACAGGAATGGTTCAAATCACAGACAGTAGGAAGACTCAGGCTCCTTGTACTTGAGTCGGCATTGTGCCTTTTCTACCTTATTCCGATGCAAGTTCTATGTTTCATCGTCAATAAGAAGGTCAGAGGGATACAGTAAACCTGAAGTGAAGCTTCGGAATCAATAACTAGTGTCACAGGATTGGTTCAAAACATAGACAGTAGGAAGAGTCAGTCTTCTTGTACTTAAGTCGGCATTGTGCCTTTTGTATTTAATTCCGATGCAATTTCTGTGTTTCATCGTCAAAAAGAAAGTCCAAGGGATACAGTAAACCTGAAGTGAGGCATCGGAATCTATAACTAGTGTCACAGGAATGGTTCAAAACATAGACAGTAAGAAGAATAAGTCTTCTTGTACTTAAGTCGGCGTTGTGCCTTTTCTGTTTAATTGCGATGCAATTTCTGTGATTCATCGTCAATAAGAAGGTCAGAGGGATACAGTAAACCTGAAGACAAGCATCGGAATCTATAAATAGTGTCACAGGAATGGTTCAAAACATAGACAGTAGGAAGAGTCAGTCTTCTTGTACTTGAATCGGCGTTGTGCCTTTTGTATTTATTTCCGATCCAATTTCTGTGTTTCATCGTCAATCAGAAGGTAAGAGGGATACAGTAAAGCTGAAGTGAAGCATCGGAATTCATAACTAGTGTCACAATAATGGTTCAAAACATAGACAGTAGGAAGAGTTATTCTTCTTGTACTTAAGTCGGCTTTGTGCCTTTTGTATTTAATTCCGATGCAATTTCTGTGATTCATCATCAATAAGAAGGTCCAAGTGATACAGTTAACCTGAAGTAAAGCATTGGTATCTATAACTAGTGTCACAGGAATGGTTCAAAACGTAGACAGTAGGAAGAGTCAGTCTTCTTGTACTTAAGTCGGCATTGTGCCTTTGTATTTAATTCCGATGCAATTTCTGTGTTTAATCGTCAGTAAGAGGGTCAGAGGGATACAGTAAACCTGAAGTGAAGCATCAGAATCTATAACTAGTGTCACAGGAATGGTTCAAAGCATAGACTGTAAGAAGAGTCAGTCTACTTGTACTTAAATCGGCATTTTGCCTTTTGTATTTAATTCCGATCCAATTTCTGTGTTTCATCATCAACAAGAAGGTGCAAGGGATACAAGACACCTGAAGTAGAGCATCGGAATCGATAACTAGTGTCACAGGAATGGTTCAAATCATAGACAGTAAGAAGAGTCAGATTCTTGTACTAAAGTCGGCATTTTGCCTTTTCAATTTAAATCCGATGCAATTTCTGTGTTTCATCGTCAATAAGAAGGTCAGAGGGATACAGTAAACCTGAAGTGAAGCATCGGAATCAATAACTAGTGTCACAGGAATGGTTAAAAACATAGACAGTAGGAAGAGTCAGTCTTCTTGTACTTAAGTCGGCATTGTGCTTTTTGTATTTAATTCCGATGCAATTTCTGTGTTTCATCGTCAATAAGAAGGTCCAAGGGATACAGTAAACATGAAGTGAGGCATCGGAATCTATAACTAGTGTCACAGGAATGGTTCAAAACATAGACAGTAAGAAGAATAAGTCTTCTTGTACTTAAGTCGGCGTTGTGCCTTTTCTGTTTAATTGCGATGCAATTTCTGTGATTCATCGTCAATAAGAAGGTCAGAGGGATGCAGTAAACCTGAAGACATGCATCGGAATCTATAAATAGTGTCGCAGGAATGGTTCAAAGCATAGACAGTAGGAAGCGTCAGTCATCTTGTACTTAAGTCGTCATTGTGCTTTTTCTATTTAATTCCGATGCAATTTCTGTGTGTCATCGTCAATAAAAAGGTCAGAGGGATACAGTAAACCTGAAGTGAAGCATTGGAATCTCTAACTAGTGTCACAGGAATGGTTCAAATCATAGACAGTTGGAAGACTCAGGCTTCTTGTACTTGAGTCAGCGTTGTGCCTTTTGTATTTATTTCCGATGCAATTTCTGTGTTTCATCGTCTATAAGTAGGTCAGAGGGATACAGTAAACCCGAAGTGAAGCATCAGAATCCATAACTAGTGTCACAATAATGGTTCAAAATATAGACCGTAGGAAGAGTCATTCTTCTTGTACTTAAGTCGGCATTGTGCCTTTTGTATTTAATGCTGATGCAATTTCTGTGTTTCATCGTCAATAAGAGGGTCAGAGGGATACAGTAAACCTGAAGTGAAGCATCAGAATCTATAACTAGTTTCACAGGAATGGTTCAAAACGTAGACAGTAAGAAGAGTCAGTCTACTTGTACTTAAGTCGGCATTTTGCCTTTTGTATTTAATTCCGATGCAATTTCTGTGTTTCATCTTCAATAAGAATGTCCAAGGGATACAGTAAACCTGAAGTGAAGCATCGGAATCTATAACTAGTGTCACATAAATGGTTCAAAACATAGACAGTATTAAGAGTGAGTCATCTTGTACTTGAGTCGGCTTTGTGACTTTTGTATTTAATTCCGATGCAATTTCTGTGTTTCATCGACAATAAGAAGGTCAGAGGGATACAGTAAACCTGAAGTGGAGCATCGGAATCTCTAACTAGTGTCACAGGAATGGTTCAAATCATAGACAGTAGGAAGACTCAGGCTCCTTGTACTTGAGTCGGCATTGTGCCTTTTCTACCTTATTCCGATGCAATTTCTATGTTTAATCGTCAATAAGAAGGTCAGAGGGATACAGTAAACCTGAAGTGAAGCTTCGGAATCAATAACTAGTGTCACAGGAATGGTTCAAAACATAGACAGTAGGAAGAGTCAGTCTTCTTGTACTTAAGTCGGCATTGTGCCTTTTGTATTTAATTCCGATGCAATTTCTGTGTTTCATCGTCAAAAAGAAAGTCCAAGGGATACAGTAAACCTGAAGTGAGGCATCGGAATCTATAACTAGTGTCACAGGAATGGTTCAAAACATAGACAGTAAGAAGAATAAGTCTTCTTGTACTTAAGTCGGCGTTGTGCCTTTTCTGTTTAATTGCGATGCAATTTCTGTGATTCATCGTCAATAAGAAGGTCAGAGGGATACAGTAAACCTGAAGACAAGCATCGGAATCTATAAATAGTGTCACAGGAATGGTTCAAAACATAGACAGTAGGAAGAGTCAGTCTTCTTGTACTTGAATCGGCGTTGTGCCTTTTGTATTTATTTCCGATCCAATTTCTGTGTTTCATCGTCAATCAGAAGGTAAGAGGGATACAGTAAAGCTGAAGTGAAGCATCGGAATTCATAACTAGTGTCACAATAATGGTTCAAAACATAGACAGTAGGAAGAGTTATTCTTCTTGTACTTAAGTCGGCTTTGTGCCTTTTGTATTTAATTCCGATGCAATTTCTGTGATTCATCATCAATAAGAAGGTCCAAGTGATACAGTTAACCTGAAGTAAAGCATTGGTATCTATAACTAGTGTCACAGGAATGGTTCAAAACGTAGTTAGTAAGAAGAGTCAGTCTTCTTGTACTTAAGTCGGCATTGTGCATTTGTATTTAATTCCGATGCAATTTCTGTGTTTTATTGTCAATAAGAAGGTCAGTGGGATACAGTAAACCTGAAGTGAAGCATCGGAATCTATA
Organism: Schistocerca serialis cubense; assembly: GCF_023864345.2. Taxonomy (NCBI): domain Eukaryota; kingdom Metazoa; phylum Arthropoda; class Insecta; order Orthoptera; family Acrididae; genus Schistocerca; species Schistocerca serialis. The sequence goes on along the minus strand of NC_064641.1, from coordinate 976,930,928 downwards.
ACTAGTGTCACAGGAATGGTTCAAAACATAGACAGAAAGATGAGTCAGTCTTCTTGTACGTAAGTCGGCATTGTGCCTTTTGTATTTAATTCCGATGCAATTTCTGTGTTTCATCGTCAATAAGAAGGTCAGAGGGATACAGTAAACCTGAAGTGAAGCATCGGAATCTATAACTAGTGTCATAGGAATGGTTCAAAACATAGACAGAAAGATGAGTCAGTCTTCTTGTGCGTAAGCCGGCATTGTGCCTTTTTATTTAATCCCGATGCAATTTCTGTGTTTCATCGTCAATAAGAAGGTCCAACGGATACAGTAAACCTGAAGTGAAGCATCGGAATCTATAACTAGTGTCACAGGAAAGGTTCAAACATAGTCAATAAAAAGAGTGAGTCTTCTTGTACTAATATCGGCATTGTGCCCTTTCTATTTAATTCTGATGCTATTCCTGTGTTTCATCGTCAATAAGAACGTCAGAGGGATACAGTAAACCTGAAGTGAAGCATCGGAATGTATAACTAGTGTCACAGGAATGGTTCAAAACATAGACAGTAGGAAGAATCAGTCTTCTTGTACTTGAGTCGGCGTTGTGCCTTTTGTATTTATTTCCGATCCAATTTCTGTGTTTCATCGTCAATCAGAAGGTCAGAGGGATACAGTAAACCTGAAGTGAAGCATCGGAATCCATAACTAGTGTCTCAATAATGGTTCAAAACATAGACAGTAGGAAGAGTTATTCTTCTTGTACTTAAGTCGGCATTGTGCCTTTTGTATTTAATTCTGATGCAATTTCTGTGCTTCATTGTCAATAAGAAGGTCAGAGGGATACAGTAAATGTGAAGTGAATCATCCGAATCAATAACTAGTGTCACAGGAATGCATCAAAACATAGACAGTAGGAAGAGTCAGTCTTCTTGTACTTAAGTCGGCATTGTGGCTTATGTATTTAATTCCGATGCAATTTCTGTGATTCATCGACAATAAGGTCAGAGGGATACAGTATAACTGAAGTGATGCATCAGAATCTATAACTAGTTTCACAGGAATGGTTCAAAACTTAGACAGTAAGAAGAGTTAGTCTACTATACTTAAGTCGGCATTGTGCCTTTTGAATTTAATTCCGATGCTATTTCTGTGTCTCATCGTCAATAAGAAGGTCCAAGGTATATAGTACAAATGAAGTGAAGCATCGGAATCTATAACTAGTGTCACAGGAATGATACAAATCATAGACAGTATGAAGAGTCAGTCTTCTTTTACTTAAGTCGGCATTGTGCCTTTTCTATTTAATTCCGATGCAATTTCAGTGTTTCATCATCAATAAGAAGGTCAGAGGGATACAGTACATCTGAAGTGAAGCATCGGAATATATAACTAGAGTCACAGGAATGGTTCAAAACATAGACAGTAGGAAGAGTCAGTCCTCTTGCACTTAAGTCGGCATTGTGCTGTTTGTATTTAATTCTGATGCAATTTCTGTGTTTCATCATCAATAAGAGGGTGCAAGGGATACAGTAAACCTGAAGTGAGGCATCGGAATCTATAACTAGTGTCACAGGAATGGTCCAAAACATAGTCAGTAAGAAGAGTCAGTCTTCTTGTACTTAAGTCGGAATTGTGCCTTTTGTATTTAATTCGATGCAATTTCTGTGTTTCATCGTCAATAAGAAGGTCTGAGGGAAACAGTAAACCTGAAGTGAAGCAACGGAATCCATAACTAGTGTCACAGGAATGGTTCAAAACATCGACAGTAGGAAGAGTCAGTCTTCTTGTACTTAAGTCGGAATTGCGCCTTTTCTATTTAAGTCCGATGCAAATTCTGTGTTTCGTCGTCAATTAGAAGGTCCAAGGGATACAGTAAACCTGAAGTGAAGCATCGGAATCTAAAACCGGTCTCACAGGAATGGTTCAAAACATAGAGAGTGTGGAGAGCCGGTCATTTTGTATTTGAGTCGGCATTGTGCATTTTGTATTTAATTCCGATGCAATTTCTGTGTTTAATCGTCAGTAAGAGGGACAGAGGGATACAGTAAACCTGAAGTGAAGCATCAGAATCTATAACTAGTGTCACAGGAATGGTTCAAAACATTGACTGTAAGAAGAGTCAGACTACTTGTACTTAAGTCGGCGTTGTGCCTTTTCTGTTTAATTGCGATGCAATTTCTGTGATTCATCGTCAATAAGAAGGTCAGAGGGATACGGTAAATCTGAGGTGAAGCATCGGAATCTATTACTAGTGTCACAGGGATGGTTCAAAACGTAGACAGTAGGAAGAGTCAGTCTTCTTGTACTTAAGTCGGCATTGTGCCTTTGCATTTAATTCCGATGCAATTTCTGTGTTTAATCGTCAGTAAGAGGGTCAGAGGGATACAGTAAACCTGAAGTGAAGCATCAGAATCTATAACTAGTGTCACAGGAATGGTTCAAAACATAGGCTGTAAGAAGAGTCAGTCTACTTGTACTTAAGTCGGCATTTTGCCTTTTGTATTTAATTCCGATCCAATTTCTGTGTTTCATCGTCAACAAGAAGGTCCAAGGGATACAGTACACCTGAAGTAGAACATCGGAATCTATAACTAGTGTCACAGGAATCGTTCAAATCATAGACAGTAAGAAGAGTCAGATTCTTGTACTAAAGTCGGCATTTTGCCTTTTCAATTTAATTCCAATGATATTTCTGTGTTTCATCGTCAATAAGAAGGTCAGAGGGATACAGTAAACCTGAAGTGAAGCATCGGAATCAATAACTAGTGTCACAGGAATGGTTCAAAACATAGACAGTTGGAAGAGTCAGTCTTCTTGTACTTAAGTCGGCATTGTGCCTTTTGTATTTAATTCCGATGCAATTTCTGTGTATCATCGTCAATAAGAAGGTCCAAGGGATACAGTAAACCAGAAGTGAGGCATCGGAATCTATAACTACTGTCACAGGAATGGTTCAAAACATAGACAGTAAGAAGAGTCAGTCTTCTTGTACTTAAGTCGGCGTTGTGCCTTTTCTGTTTAATTGCGATGCAATTTCTGTCATTCATCGTCAATAAGAAGGTCAGAGGGATACAGTAAACCTGAAGACAAGCATCGGAATCTGTAAATGTGTCACAGGAATGGTTCAAATCATAGACAATAGGAAGAGTCACTCTTCTTGTACTTAAGTCGGCATTGTGCCTTTCCTATTTAATTCCGATGCAATTTCTGTGTTTCGTTGTCAATAAGAACTTCCAAGGGATACAGTAAACCTAAAGTGAAGCATCGGAAACTATAACTAGTGTCACAGGAATGGTTCAAAACGTTGACAGTAAGAAGAGTCAGTCCTCTTGTACTTAAGTCGACATTGTGCATATGTATTTAATTCCGATGCAATTTCTGTGTTTTATTGTCAATAAGAAGGTCAGTGGGATACAGTAAACCTGAAGTGAAGCATCGGAATCTATAACTAGTGTCACAGGAATGGTTCAAATCATAGACAGAAAGATGAGTCAGTCTTCTTGTACGTAAGTCGGCATTGTGCCTTTTGTAGTTAATTCCGATGCAATTTCTGTGTTTCATCGTCAATAACAAGGTCAGAGGGATACAGTAAACCTGAAGTGAAGCATCGGAATCTATAACTAGTGTCACAGGAATGGTTCAAAACATAGACAGAAAGATGAGTCAGTCTTCTTGTACGTAAGTCGGCATTGTGCCTTTTTATTTAATCCCGATGCAATTTCTGTGTTTCATCGTCAATAAGAAGGTCCAAGGGATACAGTAAACCTGAAGTGAAGCATCGGAATCTATAACTAGTGTCACAGGAAAGGTTCAAACATAGTCAGTAAAAAGAGTAGTCTCCTTGTACTAAAGTCGGCATTGTGCCCTTTCTATTTAATTCTGATGCTATTCCTGTGTTTCATCGTCAATAAGAACGTCAGAGGGATACAGTAAACCTGAAGTGAAGCATCGGAATGTATAACTAGTGTCACAGGAATGGTTCAAAACATAGACAGTAGGAAGAGTCAGTCTTCTTGTACTTGAGTCGGCGTTGTGCCTTTTGTATTTATTTCCGATCCAATTTCTGTGTTTCATCGTCAATCAGAAGGTCAGAGGGATACAGTAAACCTGAAGTGAAGCATCGGAATCCATAACTAGTGTCACAATAATGGTTCAAAACATAGACAGTAGGAAGAGTTATTCTTCTTGTACTTAAGTCGGCATTGTGCCTTTTGTATTTTATTCCGATGCAATTTCTGTGTTTCATCGTCAATAAGAAGGTCAGAGGGATACAGTAAATGTGAAGTGAATCATCCGAATCTATAACTAGTGTCACAGGAATGCTTCAAAACATAGACAGTAGGAAGAGTCAGTCTTCTTGTACTTAAGTCGGCATTGTGGCTTATGTATTTAATTCCGATGCAATTTCTGTGATTCATCGTCAATAAGAAGGTCCAAGGGATACAGTTAACCTGAAGTAAAGCATTGGAATCTATAACTAGTGTCACAGGAATGGTTCAAAACATAGTTAGTAAGAAGAGACAGTCTCCTTGTACTTAAGTCGGCATTGTGCGTATTCTATTTAATTCCGATGCAATTTCTGTGTTTCATCATCAATAAGAAGGTCAGAGGGATACAGTAAACCTGAAGTGAAGCATCAGAATCTAGAACTAGTGTCACAGTGATGGTTCTAAACATAGACTGTAGGAAGAGTCAGTCTTCTTGTTCTTAAGTCGGCATTGCGCCTTTGGTATGTAATGCCGATGAAATTTCTGTGTTTCATCGACAATAAGGTCAGAGGGATACAGTAAAACTGAAGTGATGCATCAGAATCTATAACTAGTTTCACAGGCATGGTTCAAAACTTAGACAGTAAGAAGAGTCAGTCTACTATACTTAAGTCGGCATTGTGCCTTTTGAATTTAATTCCGATGCTATTTCTGTGTCTCATCGTCAATAAGAAGGTCCAAGGGATATAGTACAAATAAAGTGAAGCATCGGAATCTATAACTAGTGTCACAGGAATGATTCAAATCATAGACAGTATGAAGAGTCAGTCTTCTTGTACTTAAGTCGGCATTGTGCCTTTTCTATTTAATTCCGATGCAAATTCAGTGTTTCATCATCAATAAGAAGGTCAGAGGGATACAGTAAATCTGAAGTGAAGCATCGGAATATATAACTAGAGTACAGGAATGGTTCAAAACATAGACAGTAGGAAGAGTCAGTCCTCTTGCACTTAAGTCGGCATTGTGCTGTTTGTATTTAATTCTGATGCAATTTCTGTGTTTCATCATCGATAAGAAAGTGCAAGGGATACAGTAAACCTGAAGTGAGGCATCGGAATCTATAACTAGTGTCACAGGAATGGTCCAAAACATAGTCAGTAAGAAGAGTCAGTCTTCTTGTACTTAAGTCGGCATGGTGCCTTTTGTATTTAATTCCGATGCAATTTCTGTGTTTCATAGTCAATAAGAAGGTCAGAGGGATACAGTAAACATATAGTGAAGCATCGGAATCTAAAACGGGTCTCACAGGAAATGTTCAAAACATAGTCAGTAAGAGGAGTTAGTCTTCTTGTACTTAAGTCGGCATTGTGCCTTTTCTATTTAATTCCGATTTAATTTCTGTGTTTCGTCGTCAATATGAAGGTCCAAGGGATACAGTAAACCTGAAGTGAAGCATCGGAATCGAGAACCGGTCTCACAGGAATGGTTCAAAATATAGAGAGTGTGGAGAGCCAGTCATTTTGTATTTGAGTCGGCATTGTGCATTTTGTATTTAATTCCGATGCAATTTCTGTGTTTAATCGTCAGTAAGAGGGTCAGAGGGGTACAGTAAACCTGAAGCGAAGCATCAGAATCCATACCTAGTGTCACAGGTATGGTTCAAAACATAGACTGTAAGAAGAGTCTGTCTACTTGTACTTAAGTCGGCATTTTGCCTTTTGTATTTAATTCCGATCCAATTTCTGTGTTTCATCGTCAACAAGAGGGTCCAAGGGATACAGTACACCTGAAGTAGAGCATCGGAATCTATAACTAGTGTCACAGGAATGGTTCAAATCATAGACAGTAAGAAGAGTCAGATTCTTGTACTAAAGTCGGCATTTTGCCTTTTCAATTTAATTCCGATGCAATTTCTGTGTTTCATCGTCAACAAGAAGGTCCAAGGGATACTGTACACCTGAAGTAGAACATCGGAATCTGTAACTAGTGTCACAGGAATCGTTCAAATCATAGACAGTAAGAAGAGTCAGATTCTAGTACCAAAGTCGGCATTTTGCCTTTTCAATTTAATTCCAATGCAATTTCTGTGTTTCATCGTCAATAAGAAGGTCAGAGGGATACAGTAAACCTAAAGTGAAGCATCGGAATCACTAACTAGTGTCACAGGAATGGTTCAAAACATAGACAGTAGGAAGAGTCAGTCTTATTGTACTTAAGTCGGCATTGTGCCTCTTGTATTTAATTCCGATGCAATTTCTATGTTTCATCGTCAATAAGAAGGTCAAAGGGATACAGCAAACCAGAAGTGAGGCATCGGAAACTATAACTAGTGTCACAGGAATGGTTCAAAACATAGACAGTAAGAAGAGTCACTCTTCTTGTACTTAAGTCGGCGTTGTGCCTTTTCTGTTTAATTGCGATGCAATTTCTGTCATTCATCGTCAATAAGAAGGTCAGAGGGATACAGTAAACCTGAAGACAAGCATCGGAATCTATAAATAGTGTCACAGGAATGGTTTAAATCATAGACAGTAGGAAGAGTCAGTCATCTTGTACTTAAGTCGTCATTGTGCTTTTTCTATTTAATTCCGATGCAATTTCTGTGTGTCATCGTCAATAAGAAGGTCAGAGGGATACAGTAAACCTGAAGTGAAGCATCGGAATCTATAACTAGTCTCACAGGAATGGTTCAAACATAGTCAGTAAGAAGAGTGAGTCTTCTTGTACTTGAGTCAGCGTTGTGCCTTTTTTATTTATTTCTGATGCAATATCTGTGTTTCATCGTCTATAAGTATGTCAGAGGGATACAGTAAACCTGAAGTCAAGCATCGGAATCCATAACTAGTGTCACAATAATGGTTCAAAATATAGACCATAGGAAGAGTCATTCTTCTTGCACTTAAGTCGGCATTGTGCCTTTTGTATTTAATGCTGATGCAATTTCTGTGTTTCATCGTCAATAAGAGGGTCAGAGGGATACAGTAAACCTGAAGTGAAGCATCAGAATCTATAACTAGTGTCACAGGAATGGTTCAAAACGTAGACAGTAAGATGAGTCAGTCTACTTGTACTTAAGTCGGCATTTTGCCTTTTGTATTTAATTCCGATGCAATTTCTGTGTTTCATCCTCAATAAGAATGTCCAAGGGATACAGTACACCTGAAGTGAAGCATCGGAATCTATAACTAGTGCCACAGGAATGGTTCAAATCATAGACAGTAAGAAGAGTCAGTCTTCTTGTACTTAAGTCGGCATTGTGACTTTTCTCTTTAATTCCGATGCAATATCTGTGTTTCATCGTCAATAAGAAGGTCAGAGGGATACAGTAAACCTGAATTGAAGCATCGGAATCTATAACTAGTGTCACAGGAATGGTTTAAAACATAGACAATCTTAAGAGTCAGTCATCTTGTACTTAAGTCGGCATTGTGCCTTTGTATTTAATTCCGATGCAATTTCTGTGTTTAATCGTCAGTAAGAGGGTCAGAGGGATACAGTAAACCTGAAGTGAAGCATCAGAATCTATAACTAGTGTCACAGGAATGGTTCAAAACATAGACTGTAAGAAGAGTCAGTATACTTGTACTTAAGTCGGCATTTTGCCTTTTGTATTTAATTCCGATCCAATTTCTGTGTTTCATCGTCAACAAGAAGGTCCAAGGGATACTGTACACCTGAAGTAGAACATCGGAATCTATAACTAGTGTCACAGGAATCGTTCAAATCATAGACAGTAATAAGAGTCAGATTCTAGTACTAAAGTCGGCATTTTGCCTTTTCAATTTAATTCCAATGCAATTTCTGTGTTTCATCGTCAATAAGAAGGTCAGAGGGATACAGTGAACCTGAAGTGAAGCATCGGAATCAATAACTAGTGTCACAGGAATGGTTCAAAACATAGACAGTTGGAAGAGTCAGTCTTCTTGTACTTAAGTCGGCATTGTGCCTTTTGTATTTAATTCCGATGCAATTTCTGTGTTTCATCGTCAATAAGAAGGTCAGAGGGATACAGTAAACCTGAAGTGAAGCATCGGAATCTATAACTAGTGTCACAGGAATCTTTCAAAACATAGACAGAAAGATGAGTCTGTCTTCTTGTACGTAAGTCGGCATTGTGCCTTTTTATTTAATCCCGATGCAATTTCTGTGTTTCATCGTCAATAAGAAGGTCCAAGGGATACAGTAAACCTGAAGTGAAGCATCTGAATCTATAACTAGTGTCACAGGAAAGGTTCAAACATAGTCAGTAAAAAGAGTAGTCTCCTTGTACTAAAGTCGGCATTGTGCCCTTTCTATTTAATTCTGATGCTATTCCTGTGTTTCATCGTCAATAAGAACGTCAGAGGGATACAGTAAACCTGAAGTGAAGCATCGGAATGTATAACTAGTGTCACAGGAATGGTTCAAAACATAGACAGTAGGAAGAGTCAGTCTCCTTGTACTTGAGTCGGCGTTGTGCCTTTTGTATTTATTTCCGATCCAATTTCTGTGTTTCATCGTCAATCAGAAGGTCAGAGGGATACAGTAAACCTGAAGTGAAGCATCGGAATCCATAACTAGTTTCACAATAATGGTTCAAAACATAGACAGTAGGAAGAGTTATTCTTCTTGTACTTAAGTCGGCATTGTGCCTTTTGTATTTTATTCCGATGCAATTTCTGTGTTTCATCGTCAATAAGAAGGTCAGAGGGATACAGTAAATGTGAAGTGAATCATCCGAATCTATAACTAGTGTCAAAGGAATGCTTCAAAACATAGACAGTAGGAAGAGTCAGTCTTCTTGTACTAAGTCGGCATTGTGGCTTATGTATTTAATTCCGATGCAATTTCTGTGATTCATCGACAATAAGAAGGTCCAAGGGATGCAGTTAACCTGAAGTAAAGCATTGGAATCTATAACTAGTGTCACAGGAATGGTTCAAAACATAGTTAGTAAGAAGAGACAGTCTTCTTGTACTTAAGTCGGCATTGTGCGTATTCGATTTAATTCCGATGCAATTTCTGTGTTTCATCGTCAATAAGAAGGTCAGAGGGATACAGTAAACCTGAAGTGAAGCATCAGAATCTAGAACTAGTGTCACAGTGATGGTTCTAAACATAGACTGTAGGAAGAGTCAGTCTTCTTGTTCCTAAGTCGGCATTGCGCCTTTGGTATGTAATGCCGGTGAAATTTCTGTGTTTCATCGACAATAAGGTCAGAGGGATACAGTAAAACTGAAGTGATGCATCAGAATCTATAACTAGTTTCACAGGCATGGTTCAAAACTTAGACAGTAAGAAGAGTCAGTCTACTATACTTAAGTCGGCATTGTGCCTTTTGAATTTCATTCCGATGCTATTTCTGTGTCTCATCGTCAATAAGAAGGTCCAAGGGATATAGTACAAATAAAGTGAAGCATCGGAATCTATAACTAGTGTCACAGGAATGATTCAAATCATAGACAGTATGAAGAGTCAGTCTTCTTGTACTTAAGTCGGCATGGTGCCTTTTGTATTTAATTCCGATGCAATTTCTGTGTTTCATAGTCAATAAGAAGGTCAGAGGGATACAGTAAACATATAGTGAAGCATCGGAATCTAAAACGGGTCTCACAGGAAATGTTCAAAACATAGTCAGTAAGTGGAGTTAGTCTTCTTGTACTTAAGTCGGCATTGTGCCTTTTCTATTTAATTCCGATTTAATTTCTGTGTTTCGTCGTCAATATGAAGGTCCAAGGGATACAGTAAACCTGAAGTGAAGCATCGGAAACGAAAACCGGTCTCACAGGAAAGGTTCAAAATATAGAGAGTGTGGAGAGCCAGTCATTTTGTGTTTGAGTCGGCATTGTGCATTTTGTATTTAATTCCGATGCAATTTCTGTGTTTAATCGTCAGTAAGAGGGTCAGAGGGATACAGTAAACCTGAAGTGAAGCATCAGAATCTATAACTAGTGTCACAGGAATGGTTCAAACATAGACTGTAAGAAGAGTCAGACTACTTGTGCTTAAGTCGGCGTTGTGCCTTTTCTGTTTAATTGCGATGCAATTTCTGTGATTCATCGTCAATAAGAAGGTCAGAGGGATACGGTAAACCTGAAGTGAAGCATCGGAATCTATTACTAGTGTCACAGGGATGGTTCAAAACGTAGACAGTAGGAAGAGTCAGTCTTCTTGTACTTAAGTAGGCATTGTGCCTTTGTATTTAATTCCGATGCAATTTCTGTGTTTATTCGTCAGTAAGAGGGTCAGAGGGATACAGTAAACCTGAAGCGAAGCATCAGAATCTATAACTAGTGACACAGGAATGGTTCAAAACATAGACTGTAAGAAGAGTCAGTCTACTTGTACTTAAGTCGGCATTTTGCCTTTTGTATTTAATTCCGATCCAATTTCTGTGTTTCATCGTCAACAAGAAGGTCCAAGGGATACAGTACACCTTAAGAAGAGCATCGGAATCTATAACTAGTGTCACAGGAATGGTTCAAATCATAGACAGTAAGTAGAGTCAGATTCTTGTACTAAAGTCGGCATTTTGCCTTTTCAATTTAACTCCGATGCAATTTCTGTGTTTCATCGTCAATAAGAAGGTCAGAGGGATACAGTAAACCTGAAGTGAAGCATCGGAATCAATAACTAGTGTCACAGGAATGGTTCAAAAAATAGACAGTAGTAAGAGTCAGTCTTATTGTACTTAAGTCGGCATTGTGCCTTTTGTATTTAATTCCGATGCAATTTCTGTGTTTCATCGTCAATAAGAAGGTCCAAGGGATACAGTAAACCAGAAGTGAGGCATCGGAATCTATAACTAGTGTCACAGGAATGGTTCAAAACATAGACAGTAAGAAGAGTCAGTCTTCTTGTACTTAAGTCGGCGTTGTTCCTTTTCTGTTTAATTGCGATACAATTTCTGTCATTCATCGTCAATAAGAAGGTCAGAGGGATACAGTAAACCTGAAGACAAGCATCGGAATCTATAAATAGTGTCACAGGAATGGTTCAAATCATAGACAGTAGGAAGAGTCAGTCATCTTGTACTTAAGTCGTCATTGTGCTTTTTCTATTTAATTCCGATGCAATTTCTGTGTGTCATCGTCAATAAGAAGGTCAGAGGGATACAGTAAACCTGATGTGAAGCATCGGAATCTATAACTAGTCTCACAGGAATGATTCAAACATAGTCAGTAAGAAGAGTGAGTCTTCTTGTACTTGAGTCAGCGTTGTGCCTTTTTTATTTATTTCCGATGCAATATCTGTGTTTCATCGTCTATAAGTAGGTCAGAGGGATACAGTAAACCTGAAGTCAAGCATCGGAATCCATAACTAGTGTCACAATAATGGTTCAAAATATAGACCATAGGAAGAGTCATTCTTCTTGCACTTAAGTCGGCATTGTGCCTTTTGTATTTAATGCTGATGCAATTTCTGTGTTTCATCGTCAATAAGAGGGTCAGAGGGATACAGTAAACCTGAAGTGAAGCATCAGAATCTATAACTAGTGTCACAGGAATGGTTCAAAACGTAGACAGTAAGATGAGTCAGTCTACTTGTACTTAATTCGGCATTTTGCCTTTTGTATTTAATTCCGATGCAATTTCTGTGTTTCATCCTCAATAAGAATGTCCAAGGGATACAGTACACCTGAAGTGAAGCATCGGAATCTATAACTAGTGCCACAGGAATGGTTCAAATCATAGACAGTAAGAAGAGTCAGTCTTCTTGTACTTAAGTCGGCATTGTGACTTTTCTCTTTAATTCCGATGCAATATCTGTGTTTCATCGTCAATAAGAAGGTCAGAGGGATACAGTAAACCTGAATTGAAGCATCGGAATCTATAACTAGTGTCACAGGAATGGTTCAAAACATAGACAGTATTAAGAGTCAGTCATCTTGTACTTGAGTCGGCTTTGTGACTTTTGTATTTAATTCCGATGCAATTTCGGTTTTTCATCGTCAATAAGAAGGTCAGAGGGATACAGTAAACCGGAATCTATATCTAGTTTCACAGGAATGGTTCAAAACATGGACAGTAGGAAGAGTCAGTCTTCTTGTTCTTAAGTCGGCATTGTGCCTTTTCTACTTAATTCCGATGCAATTTCTATGTTTCATCGTCAATAAGAAGGTCAGAGGGATACAGTAAACCTGAAGTGAAGCTTCGGAATCAATAACTAGTGTCACAGGAATGGTTCAAAACATAGACAGTAGGAGGAGTCAGTCTTTTTGTACTTAAGTCGGCTTTGTGACTTTTGTATTTAATTCCGACGCAATTTCTGTGTTTCATCGTCAATAAGAAGGTCCAAGGGATACAGTAAACCAGAAGTAAGGCATCGGAATCTATAACTAGTGTCACAGGAATGGTTCAAATCATAGACAGTAGGAAGAGTCAGTCTTCTTGTACTTAAGTCGGCATTGTGCCTTTTGTATTTAATTCCGATGCAATTTCTGTGTTTCATCGTCAATACGAAGGTCCAAGGGATGCAGTAAACCTGAAGTGAAGCATCGGAATGTATAACTAGTGTCACAGGAATGGTTCAAAACATAGACAGTAGGAAGAGTCAGTCTTCTTGTACTTGAGTCGGCGTTGTGCCTTTTGTATTTATTTCCGATGCAATTTCTGTGTTTCATCGTCAATAAGAAGGTCAGAGGGATACAGTAAACCTGAAGTGAAGCATCGGAATCCATAACTAGTGTCACAATAATGGTTCAAAACATAGACAGTAGGAAGAGTCATTCTTCTTGTACTTAAGTCGGCATTGTGCCTTTTGTATTTAATTCCGATGCAATTTCTGTGTTTCATCGTCAATAAGAAGGTCAGAGGGATACAGTAAATGTGAAGTGAATCATCGGAATATATAACTAGTGTCACAGGAATGGTTCAAAACATAGACAGTAGGAAGAGTCAGTCTTCTTGTACTTAAGTTGGCATTGTGCCTTTTGTATGTAATGCCGATGCAATTTCAGTGTTTCATCGACAATAAGAAGGTCAGAGGGACACAGTAAAACTGAAGTAATGCATCAGAATCTATAACTAGTTTCACAGGAATGGTTCAAAACTTAGACAGTAAGAAGAGTCAGTCTACTATACTTAAGTCGGCATTGTGCCTTTTGTATTTAATTCCGAAGCAATTTCTGTGTTTCATCGTCAATAAGAAGGTCCAAGGGATATAGTACACCTGAAGTGAAGCATCGGAATCTATAACTAGTGTCACAGGAATGGTTCAAATCATAGACAGTATGAAGAGTCAGTCTTCTTGTACTTATGTCGGTATTGTGCCCTTTCTATTTAGTTCCGATGCAATTTCTGTGTTTCATTGTCAATAAGAAGAACAGAGGGATACAGTAAATCTGAAGTGAAGCATCGGAATATATAACTAGAGTCACAGGAATGGTTCAAAACATAGACAGTAGGAAGAGTCAGTCCGCTTGTACTTAAGTCGGCATTGTGCTGTTTGTATTTAATTCTGATGCAATTTCTGTGTTTCATCATCAATAAGAAGGTGCAAGGGATACAGTAAACCTGAAGTGAGGCATCGGAATCTATAACTAGTGTCACAGGAATGGTCCAAACATAGTCAGTAGTAAGAGTCAGTCTTCTTGTACTTAAGTCGGCATGGTGCCTTTTGTATTTATTTCCGATGCAATTTCTGTGTTTCATAGTCAATAAGAAGGTCCAAGGGATACAGTAAACATATTGTGAAGCATCGGAATCTAAAACATGTCTCACAAGAAATGTTCAAAACATAGTCAGTAAGAGGAGTTAGTCTTCTTGTACTTAAGTCGGCATTGTGCCTTTTCTATTTAATTCCGATGGAATTTCTGTGATTCGTCGTCAATAAGAAGGTCCAAGGGATACAGTAAACCTGAAGTGAAGCATCGGAATCTAAAAGCGGTCTCACAGGAAAGGTTCAAAACATAGAGAGTGTGAAGAGCCAGTAATTTTGTATTTGAGTCGGCATTGTGCATTTTGTATTTAATTCCGATGCAATTTCTGTGCTTTATCGTCAATAAGTAGGTCAGAGGGATACAGTAAACCTAAAGTGCAGCATCGGAATCTATAACTAGTGTCACAGGGATGGTTCAAAACGTAGACAGTAGGAAGAGTCAGTCTTCTTGTACTTAAGTCGGCATTGTGCTTTTGTATTTAATTCCGATGCAATTTCTGTGTTTCATCGTCAGTAAGAGGGTCAGAGGGATACAGTAAACCTGAAGTGAAGCATCAGAATCTATAACTAGTGTCACAGGAATGGTTCAAATCATAGACAGTAAGAAGAGTCAATCTTCTTGTACTAAAGTCGTCATTTTGCCTTTTCAATTTAATTCCGATGCAATTTCTATGTTTCATCGTCAATAAGAAGGTCAGAGAGATACAGTAAACCTGAAGTGAAGGATCGGAATCAATAACTAGTGTCACAGGAATGGTTCAAAACATAGACAGTAGGAAGAGTCAGTCTTCTTGTACTTAAGTCGGCATTGTGCCTTTTGTATTTAATTCCGATGCAATTTCTGTGTTTCATCTTCAATACGAAGGTCCAAGGGATACAGTACACCTGAAGTGAAGCATCGGAATCTATAACTAGTGCCACAATAATGGTTCAAATCATAGACAGTATGAAGAGTCAGTCTTCTTGTACTTAAGTCGTCATTGTGCTTTTTCTATTTAATTCCGATGCAATTTCTGTGTTTTATCGTCAATAAGAAGGTCAGAGGGATACAATAAACCAAACGTGAAGCATCGGAATCTATAACTAGTGTAACAGGGATGGTTCAAAACGTAGACAGTAGGAAGAGTCAGTCTTCTTGTACTTAAGTCGGCGTTGTGCCTTTTCTGTTTAATTGCGATGCAATTTCTGTGATTCATCGTCAATAAGAAGGTCAGAGGGATACAGTAAACCTGAAGAGAAGCATCGGAATCTATAAATAGTGTCACAGGAATGGTTGAAAACATAGACAGTAGGAAGAGTCAGTCATCTTGTACTTAAGTTGTCATTGTGCTTTTTCTATTTAATTCCGATGCCATTTCTGTTTGTCATCGTCAATAAGAAGGTCAGAGGGATACAGTAAACCTCAAGTGAAGCATCGGAATCTATAACTAGTGTCACAGGAATGGTTCAAAACATAGCCAGTAGGAAGACTCAGGCTTCTTGTACTTGAGTCAGCGTTGTGCCTTTTGTATTTATTTCCGATGCAATTTCTGTGTTTCATCGTCTATAAGTAGGTCAGAGGGATACAGTAAACCTGAAGTGAAGCATCAGAATCTATGACTAGTGTCACAGGAATGGTTCAAAACATAGACAGTAAGAAGAGTCAGTCTACTTGTACTTAAGTCGGCATTTTGCATTTTGTATTTAATTCCGATGCAATTTCTGTGTTTCATCTTCAATAAGAAGGTCCAAGGGATACAGTACACCTTAAGTGAAGCATCGGAATCTATAACTAGTGCCACAGGAATGGTTCAAATCATAGACAGTAAGAAGAGTCAGTCTTCTTGTACTTAAGTCGGCATTGTGACTTTTCTCTTTAATTCCGATGCAATATCTGTGTTTCATCGTCAATAAGAAGGTCAGAGGGATACAGTAAACCTGAATTGAAGCATCGGAATCTATAACTAGTGTCACAGGAATGGTTCAAAACATAGACAGTATTAAGAGTCAGTCATCTTGTACTTGAGTCGGCTTTGTGACTTTTGTATTTAATTCCGATGCAATTTCTGTTTTTCATCGTCAATAAGAAGGTCAGAGGGATACAGTAAACCGGAATCTATAACTAGTGTCACAGGAATGGTTCAAAACATGGACAGTAGGAAGAGTCAGTCTTCTTGTTCCTAAGTCGGCATTGTGCCTTTTCTACTTAATTCCGATGCAATTTCTATGTTTCATCGTCAATAAGAAGGTCAGAGGGATACAGTAAACCTGAAGTGAAGCTTCGGAATCAATAACTAGTGTCACAGGAATGGTTCAAAACATAGACAGTAGGAGGAGTCAGTCTTCTTGTACTTAAGTCGGCTTTGTGACTTTTGTATTTAATTCCGATGCAATTTCTGTGTTTCATCGTTAATAAGAAGGTCCAAGGCATACAGTAAACCTGAAGTAAGGCATCGGAATCTATAACTAGTGTCACAGGAATGGTTCAAATCATAGACAGTAAGAAGAGTCAGTCTTCTTGTACTTAAGTCGGCATTGTGCCTTTTGTATTTAATTCCGATGCAATTTCTGTGTTTCATCGTCAATACGAAGGTCCAAGGGATAAAGTAAACCTGAAGTGAAGCATCGGAATGTATAACTAGTGTCACAGGAATGGTTCAAAACATAGACAGTAGGAAGAGTCAGTCTTCTTGTACTTGAGTCGGCGTTGTGCCTTTTGTATTTATTTCCGATGCAATTTCTGTGTTTCATCGTCAATAAGAAGGTCAGAGGGATACAGTAAACCTGAAGTGAAGCATCGGAATCCATAACTAGTGTCACAATAATGGTTCAAAACATAGACAGTAGGAAGAGTCATTCTTCTTGTACTTAAGTCGGCATTGTGCCTTTTGTATTTAATTCCGATGCAATTTCTGTGTTTCATCGTCAATAAGAAGGTCAGAGGGATACAGTAAATGTGAAGTGAATCATCGGAATCTATAACTAGTGTCACAGGAATGGGTCAAAACATAGACAGTAGGAAGAGTCAGTCTTCTTGTACTTAAGTCGGCATTGTGCCTTTTGTATGTAATGCCGATGCAATTTCAGTGTTTCATCGACAATAAGAAGGTCAGAGGGACACAGTAAAACTGAAGTGATGCATCAGAATCTATAACTAGTTTCACAGGAATGGTTCAAATCATAGACAGTATGAAGAGTCAGTCTTCTTGTACTTAAGTCGGTATTGTGCCTTTTCTATTTAGTTCCGATGCAATTTCTGTGTTTCATTGTCAATAAGAAGAGCAGAGGGATACAGTAAATCTGAAGTGAAGCATCGGAATATATAACTAGAGTCACAGGAATGGTTCAAAACATAGACTGTAGGAAGAGTCAGTCCTCTTGTACTTAAGTCGGCATTGTGCTGTTTGTATTTAATTCTGATGCAATTTCTGTGTTGCATCATCAATAAGAAGGTGCAAGGGATACAGTAAACCTGAAGTGAGGCATCGGAATCTATAACTAGTGTCACAGGAATGGTCCAAACATAGTCAGTAGGAAGAGTCAGTCTTCTTGTACTTAAGTCGGCATGGTGCCTTTTGTATTTATTTCCGATGCAATTTCTGTGTTTCATAGTCAATAAGAAGGTCCAAGGGATACAGTAAACATATTGTGAAGCATCGGAATCTAAAACATGTCTCACAAGAAATGTTCAAAACATAGTCAGTAAGAGGAGTTAGTCTTCTTGTACTTAAGTCGGCAATGTGCCTTTTCTATTTAATTCCGATGGAATTTCTGTGATTCGTCGTCAATAAGAAGGTCCAAGGGATACAGTAAACCTGAAGTGAAGCATCGGAATCTAAAAGCGGTCTCACAGGAAAGGTTCAAAACATAGAGAGTGTGAAGAGCCAGTAATTTTGTATTTGAGTCGGCATTGTGCATTTTGTATTTAATTCCGAGGCAATTTCTGTGCTTTATCGTCAATAAGTAGGTCAGAGGGATACAGTAAACCTAAATTTAAGCATCGGAATCTATAACTAGTGTCACAGGGATGGTTCAAAACGTAGACAGTAGAAAGAGTCAGTCTTCTTGTACTTAAGTCGGCATTGTGCTTTTGTATTTAATTCCGATGCAATTTCTGTGTTTCATCGTCAGTAAGAGGGTCAGAGGGATACAGTAAACCTGAAGTGAAGCATCAGAATCTATAACTAGTGTCACAGGAATGGTTCAGATCATAGACAGTAAGAAGAGTCAATCTTCTTGTACTAAAGTCGGCATTTTGCCTTTTCAATTTAATTCCGATGCAATTTCTGTGTTTCATCGTCAATAAGAAGGTCAGAGAGATACAGTAAACCTGAAGTGAAGCATCGGAATCAATAACTAGTGTCACAGGAATGGTTCAAAACATAGACAGTAGGAAGAGTCAGTCTTCTTGTACTTAAGTCGGCATTGTGCCTTTTGTATTTAATTCCGATGCAATTTCTGTGTTTCATCGTCAATAAGAAGGTCCAAGGGATACAGTAAACCTGAAGTGAGGCATCGGAATCTATAACTAGTGTCACAGGAATGGTTCAAAACATAGACAGTAAGAAGAGTCAGTCTTCTTGTACTTAAGTCGGCGTTGTGCCATTTCTGTTTAATTGCGATGCAATTTCTGTGATTCATCGTCAATAAGAAGGTCAGAGGGATACAATAAACCTGAAGAGAAGCATCGGATTCTATAAATAGTGTCACAGGAATGGTTCAAAACATAGACAGTAGGAAGAGTCAGTCATCTTGTACTTAAGTCGTCATTGTGCTTTTTCTATTTAATTCCGATGCAATTTCTGAGTGTCATCGTCAATAAGAAGGTCAGAGGGATACAGTAAACCTGAAGTGAAGCATCGGAATCCATAACTAGTGTCACTATAATGGTTCAAAGCATAGACAGTAGGAAGAGTCAGTCATCTTGTACTTAAGTCGTCATTGTGCTTTTTCTATTTAATTCCGATGCAATTTCTGTGTTTCATCGTCAATAAGAAGGTCAGAGAGATACAGTAAACCTGAAGTGAAGCATCGGAATCAATAACTAGTGTCACAGGAATGGTTCAAAACATAGACAGTAGGAAGAGTCAGTCTTCTTGTACTTAAGTCGGCATGGTGCCTTTTGTATTTATTTCCGATGCAATTTCTGTGTTTCATAGTCAATAAGAAGGTCCAAGGGATACAGTAAACATATTGTGAAGCATCGGAATCTAAAACATGTCTCACAAGAAATGTTCAAAACATAGTCAGTAAGAGGAGTTAGTCTTCTTGTACTTAAGTCGGCAATGTGCCTTTTCTATTTAATTCCGATGGAATTTCTGTGATTCGTCGTCAATAAGAAGGTCCAAGGGATACAGTAAACCTGAAGTGAAGCATCGGAATCTAAAAGCGGTCTCACAGGAAAGGTTCAAAACATAGAGAGTGTGAAGAGCCAGTAATTTTGTATTTGAGTCGGCATTGTGCATTTTGTATTTAATTCCGAGGCAATTTCTGTGCTTTATCGTCAATAAGTAGGTCAGAGGGATACAGTAAACCTAAATTTAAGCATCGGAATCTATAACTAGTGTCACAGGGATGGTTCAAAACGTAGACAGTAGAAAGAGTCAGTCTTCTTGTACTTAAGTCGGCATTGTGCTTTTGTATTTAATTCCGATGCAATTTCTGTGTTTCATCGTCAGTAAGAGGGTCAGAGGGATACAGTAAACCTGAAGTGAAGCATCAGAATCTATAACTAGTGTCACAGGAATGGTTCAGATCATAGACAGTAAGAAGAGTCAATCTTCTTGTACTAAAGTCGGCATTTTGCCTTTTCAATTTAATTCCGATGCAATTTCTGTGTTTCATCGTCAATAAGAAGGTCAGAGAGATACAGTAAACCTGAAGTGAAGCATCGGAATCAATAACTAGTGTCACAGGAATGGTTCAAAACATAGACAGTAGGAAGAGTCAGTCTTCTTGTACTTAAGTCGGCATTGTGCCTTTTGTATTTAATTCCGATGCAATTTCTGTGTTTCATCGTCAATAAGAAGGTCCAAGGGATACAGTAAACCTGAAGTGAGGCATCGGAATCTATAACTAGTGTCACAGGAATGGTTCAAAACATAGACAGTAAGAAGAGTCAGTCTTCTTGTACTTAAGTCGGCGTTGTGCCATTTCTGTTTAATTGCGATGCAATTTCTGTGATTCATCGTCAATAAGAAGGTCAGAGGGATACAATAAACCTGAAGAGAAGCATCGGATTCTATAAATAGTGTCACAGGAATGGTTCAAAACATAGACAGTAGGAAGAGTCAGTCATCTTGTACTTAAGTCGTCATTGTGCTTTTTCTATTTAATTCCGATGCAATTTCTGAGTGTCATCGTCAATAAGAAGGTCAGAGGGATACAGTAAACCTGAAGTGAAGCATCGGAATCCATAACTAGTGTCACTATAATGGTTCAAAGCATAGACAGTAGGAAGAGTCATTCTTCTTGTACTTAAGTCGGCATTGTGCCTTTTGTATTTAATTCCGATGCAATCTCTGTGTTTCATCGTCAATAAGAAAGTCAGAGGGATACAGTAAGTGTGAAGTGAATCATCGGAATCTATGACTAGTGTCACAGGAATGGTTCAAAACATAGACAGTAGGAAGAGTCAGTCTTCTTGTACTTTAATCGGCATTGTGCCTTTTGTATGTAATGCCGATGCAATTTCTGTGTTTCATCGACATTAAGAAGGTCAGATGGATACAGTAAAACTGAAGTGATGCATCAGAATCTATAACTAGTTTCACAGGAATGGTTCAAAACTTAGACAGTAAGAAGAGTCAGTCTACTATACTTAAGTCGGCATTGTCCTTTTTGTATTTAATTCCGAGGCAATTTCTGTGTTTCATCTTCAATAAGAAGGTCCAAGGGATACAGTACACCTGAAGTGAAGCATCTGAATCTATAACTAGTGCCACAGGAATGGTTCAAATCATAGACAGTATGAAGAGTCAGTCTTCTTGTACTTAAGTCGTCATTGTGTTTTTTCTATTTAATTCCGATGCAATTTCTGTGTGTCATCGTCAATAAGAAGGTCAGAGGGATACAGTAAACCTCAAGTGAAGCATCGGAATCTATAACTAGTGTCACAGGAATGGTTCAAAACATAGACAGTAGGAAGACTCAGGCTTCTTGTACTTGAGTCAGCGTTGTGCCTTTTGTATTTATTTCCGATGCAATTTCTGTGTTTCATCGTCTATAAGTAGGTCAGAGGGATACAGTAAACCTGAAGTGAAGCATCAGAATCTATGACTAGTGTCACAGGAATGGTTCAAAACATAGACAGTAAGAAGAGTCAGTCTACTTGTACTTAAGTCGGCATTTTGCATTTTGTATTTAATTCCGATGCAATTTCTGTGTTTCATCTTCAACAAGAAGGTCCAAGGGATACAGTACGCCTTAAGTGAAGCATCGGAATCTATAACTAGTGCCACAGGAATGGTTCAAATCATAGACAGTAAGAAGAGTCAGTCTTCTTGTACTTAAGTCGGCATTGTGACTTTTCTATTTAATTCCGATGCAATATCTGTGTTTCATCGTCAATAAGAAGGTCAGAGGGATACAGTAAACCTGAAGTGAAGCATCGGAATCTATAACTAGTGTCACAGGAATGGTTCAAAACATAGACAGTATTAAGAGTCAGTCTTCTTGTACTTGAGTCGGCTTTGTGACTTTTGTATTTAATTCCGACGCAATTTCTGTTTTTCATCGTCAATATGAAGGTCAGAGTGATACAGTAAACCGGAATCCATAAATAGTGTCACAGGAATGGTTCAAAACATGGACAGTAGGAATAGTCAGTCTTCTTGTTCTTAAGTCGGCATTGTGCCTTTTCTATTTAATTCCGATGCAATTTCTATGTTTCATCGTCAATAAGAAGGTCAGAGGGATACAGTAAACCTGAAGTGAAGCTTCGGAATCAATAACTAGTGTCACAGGAATGGTTCAAAACATAGACTTTAGGAGGAGTCAGTCTTCTTGTACTTAAGTCGGCATTGTGCCTTTCGTATTTAATTCCGATGTAATTTGTGTGTTTCTACGTCAATACGAAGGTCCAAGGGATACAGTAAACCTGAAGTGAGGCATCGGAATCTATAACTAGTGTCACAGGAATGGTTCAAAACATAGTCAGTAGGAAGAGCCAGTCTTGTTGTACTTAAGTCGGCATTGTGCTTTATCTATTTAATTCCGATGCAATTTCTGTATTTCATCGTCAATAAGAAGGTCAGAGGGATACAGTAAACCTGAAGTGAAGCATCGGAAACTATTACTAGTGTGACAGGAATGGTTAAAACATAGAAAGTAAGAAGAGTCAGTCTTCTTGTACTTAAGTCGGCATTGTGCCTTTTCTATTTAATTCCGATGCAATCTCTGTGTTTCGTCGTCAATAAGAAGGTCCACGAGATACAGTGAACATATAGTGAAGCATCGGAATCTAAAACTGGTCTCACAGGAAATGTTCAAAACATAGTCAGTAAGAGGAGTTAGTCTTCTTGTACTTAAGTCGGCATTGTGCCTTTTCTATTTTATTCCGATGGAATTTCTGTGTTTCGTCGTCAATAAGAAGGTCCAAGGGATACAGTCAACCTGAAGTGAAGCATCGGAATCTAAAACCGGTCTCACAGGAAAGGTTCAAAACATAGAGAGTGTGAAGAGCCAGTCATTTTGTATTTGAGTCGGCATTGTGCATTTTGTATTTACTTCCGATGCAATTTCTGTGTTTTATCGTCAATAAGAAGGTCAGAGGGATGCAGTAAACCTGAAGTGAAGCATCGGAATCTATAACTAGTGTCACAGGGATGGTTCAAAACGTAGACAGTAGGAAGAGTCAGTCTTCTTGTACTTAAGTCGGCATTGTGCCTTTGTATTTAATTCCGATTCAATTTCTGTGTTTCATCGTCAGTAAGAGGGTCAGAGGGATACAGTAAACCTGAAGTGAAGCATCAGAATCTATAACTAGTGTCACAGGAGTGATTCAAAACATAGCCTGTAAGAAGATCAGTCTACTTGTACTTAAGTCGGCATTTTGCCTTTTGTATTTAATTCCGATCCAATTTCTGTGTTTCATCGTCAACAAGAAGGTCCAAGGGATATAGTACACCCGAAGTAGAGCATCGGAATTTATAACTAGTGTCACAGGAATGGTGCAAATCATAGACAGTAAGAAGAGTCAGACTTCTTGTACTAAAGTCGGCATTTTGCCTTTTCAATTTAATTCCGAAGCAATTTCTGTGTTTCATCGTCAATAAGAAGGTCAGAGGGATACAGTAAACCTGAAGTGAAGCATCGGAATCAATAACTAGTGTCACAGGAATGGTTCAAACCATAGACAGTAGGAAGAGTCAGTCTTCTTGTACTTAAGTCGGCATTGTGCCTTTTGTATTTAATTCCGCTGCAATTTCTCTGTTTCATCGTCAATAAGAAGATCCAAAGGATACAGTAAACCTGCAGTGAGGCATCGGAATCTATAACTAGTGTCACAGGAATGGTTCAAAGCATAGACAGTAAGAAGAGTCAGTCTTCTTGTACTTAAGTCGGCGTTGTGCCATTTCTGTTTAATTGCGATGCAATTTCTGTGATTCATCGTCAATAAGAAGGTCAGTGGGATACAATAAACCTGAAGAGAAGCATCGGAATCTATAAATAGTGTCACAGGAATGGTTCAAAACATAGACAGTAGGAAGAGTCAGTCATCTTGTACTTAAGTCGTCATTGTGCTTTTTCTATTTAATTCCGATGCAATTAATGAGTGTCATCGTCAATAAGAAGGTCAGAGGGATACAGTAAACCTGAAGTGAAGCATCGGAATCCATAACTAGTGTCACAGGAATGGTTCAAAACATAGACAGTAGGAAGAGTCAGTCTTCTTGTACTTAAGTCGGCATTGTGCCTTTTGTATGTAATGCCGATGCAATTTCTGTGTTTCATCGACAACAAGAAGCTCAGAGGGATACAGTAAAACTGAAGTGATGCATCAGAATCTATAACTAGTTTCACAGGAATGGTTCAAAACTTAGACAGTAAGAAGAGTCAGTCTACTATACTTAAGTCGGCATTGTGCTTTTTGTATTTAATTCCGATGCAATTTCTGTGTTTCATCTTCAATAAGAAGGTCCAAGGGATACAGTACACCTGAAGTGAAGCATCGGAATCTATAACTAGTGCCACAGGATTGGTTCAAATCATAGACAGTAAGAAGAGTCAGTCTTCTTGTACTTAAGTCCTCATTGTGCTTTTTGTATTTAATTCCGATGCAATTTCTGTGTTTTATCGTCAATAAGAAGGTCAGAGGGATACAGTAAACCTGAAGTGAAGCATCGGAATCTATAACTAGTGTCACAGGGATGGTTCAAAACGTAGACAGTAGGAAGAGTCAGTCTTCTTGTACTTTAATCGGCATTGTGCCTTTGTATTTAATTCCGATGCAATTTCTGTGTTTCATCGTCAGTAAGAGGGTCAGAGGGATACAGTAAACCTGAAGTGAAGCATCAGAATCTATAACTAGTGTCACAGGAATGGTTCAAAACATAGACTGTAAGAAGAGTCAGTCTACTTGTACTTAAGTCGGCATTTAGCCTTTTGTATTTAATTCCGATCCAATTTCTGTGTTTCATCGTCAACAAGAAGGTCCAAGGGATACAATACACCTGAAGTAGAGCATCGGAATCTATAACTAGTGTCACAGGAATGGTTCAAATCATAGACAGTAAGAAGTGTCAGTCTTCTTGTACTAAAGTCGGCATTTTGCCTTTTCAATTTAATTCCGATGCAATTTCTGTGTTTCATCGTCAATAAGAAGGACAGAGGGATACAGTAAACCTGAAGTGATTCATCGGAATCAATAAATAGTGTCACAGGAATGGTTCAAAACATCGACAGTAAGAAGAGTCAGTCTTCTTGTACGTAAGTCCGCATTGTGCCTTTTGTATTTAATTCCGATGCAATTTCTGTGTTTCATCGTCAATAGGAAGGTCCAAAGGATACAGTAAACCTGAAGTGAGGCATCGGAATCTATAACTAGTGTCACAGGAATGGTTCAAAACATAGACAGTAAGAAGAGTCAGTCTACTTGTACTTAAGTCGGCGTTGTGCCTTTTCTGTTAAATTGCGATGCAATTTCTGTGATTCATCGTCAATCAGAAGGTCAGAGGGATACAGTAAACCTGAAGAGAAGCATCGGAATCTATAAATAGTGTAACAGGAATGGTTGAAAACATAGACAGTAGGAAGAGTCAGTCATCTTGTACTTAAGTCGTCATTGTGCTTTTTCTAATTTATTCCGATTCAATTTCTGTGTGTCATCGTCAATAAGAAGGTCAGAGGGATACAGTAAACCTGAAGTGAAGCATCGGAATCTATAACTAGTGTCACAGGAATGGTTTAAAACATAGACAGTAGGAAGACTCAGGCTTCTTGTACTTGAGTCAGCGTTGTGCCTTTTGTATTTATTTCCAATGCAATTTCTGTGTTTCATTGTCTATAAGTAGGTCAGAGGGATACAGTAAACCTGAAGTGAAGCATCGGAATCAATAACTAGTGTCACAGGAATGGTTCAAAACATAGACAGTAGGAAGAGTCAGTCTTCATGTACTTAAGTCGGCATTGTGCCTTTTGTATTTAATTCCGCTGCAATTTCTCTGTTTCATCGTCAATAAGAAGGTCCAAAGGATACAGTACACCTGAAGTGAGGCACCGGAATCTATAACTAGTGTCACAGGAATGGTTCAAAACATAGACAGTAAGAAGAGTCAGTCTTCTTGTACTTAAGTCGGCGTTGTGCCATTTCTGTTTAATTGCGATGCAATTTCTGTGATTCATCGTCAATAAGAAGGTAGGAGGGATACAATAAACCTGAAGAGAAGCATCGGAATCTATAAATAGTGTCACAGGAATGGTTCAAAACATAGACAGTAGGAAGAGTCAGTCATCTTGTACTTAAGTCGTCATTGTGCTTTTTCTATTTATTTCCGATGCAATTTCTGAGTGTCATCGTCAATAAGAAGGTCAGAGGGATACAGTAAACCTGAAGTGAAGCATCGGAATCCATAACTAGTGTCACTATAATGGTTCAAAACATAGACAGTAGGATGAGTCATTCTTCTTGTACTTAAGTCGGCATTGTGCCTTTTGTATTTAATTCCGATGCAATCTCTGTGTTTCATCGTCAATAAGAAGGTCAGAGGGATACAGTAAGTGTGTAGTGAATCATCGGAATCTATACCTATTTTCACAGGAATGGTTCAAAACTTAGACAGTAAGAAGAGTCAGTCTACTATACTTAAGTCGGCATTGTGCTTTTTGTATTTAATTCCGATGCAATTTCTGTGTTACATCTTCAAAAAGAAGGTCCAAGGGATACAGTACACCTGAAGTGAAGCATCGGAATCTATAACTAGTGCCACAGGAATGGTTCACATCATAGACAGTAAGAAGAGTCAGTCTTCTTGTACTTAAGTCGGCATTGTGCCTTTTCTATTTAATTCCGATGGAATTTCTGTGTGTCGTCGTCAATAAGAAGGTCCAAGGGATACAGTAAACCTGAAGTGAAGCATCGGAATCTAAAACCGGTCTCACAGGAAAGGTTCAAAACATAGAGAGTGTGAAGAGCCAGTCACTTTGTATTTGAGTCGGCATTGTGCATTTTGTATTTAATTCCGATGCAATTTCTGTGTTTTATCGTCAATAAGAAGGTCAGAGGTCTACAGTAAACCTGAAGTGAAGCATCGGAATCTATAATTAGTGTCACAGGGATGGTTCAAAACGTAGACAGTAGGAAGAGTCAGTCTTCTTGTACTTAAGTCGGCATTGTGCCTTTGCATTTAATTCCGATGCAATTTCTGTGTTTCATCGTCAGTAAGAGGGTCAGAGGGATACAGTAAACCTGAAGTGAAGCATCAGAATCTATAACTAGTGTCACAGGAGTGATTCAAAACATAGACTGTAAGAAGATCAGTCTACTTGTACTTAAGTCGGCATTTTGCCTTTTGTATTTATTTCCGATCCAATTTCTGTGTTTCATCGTCAACAAGAAGGTCCAAGGGATACAGTACACCTGAAGTAGAGCATCGGAATTTATAACTAGTGTCACAGGAATGGTGCAAATCATAGACAGTAAGAAGAGTCAGACTTCTTGTACTAAAGTCGGCATTTTGCCTTTTCAATTTAATTCCGATGCAATATCTGTGTTTCATCGTCAATATGAAGGACAGAGGGATACAGTAAACCTGAAGTGAAGCATCGGAATCAATAACTAGTGTCACAGGAATGGTTCAAAACATAGACATTAGGAAGAGTCAGTCTTCTTGTACTTAAGTCGGCATTGTGCATTTTGTATTTAATTCCGCTGCAATTTCTCTGTTTCATCGTCAATAAGAAGGTCCAAAGGATACAGTAAACCTGAAGTGAGGCATCGGAATCTATAACTAGTGTCACAGGAATGGTTCAAAACATAGACAGTAAGAAGAGTCAGTCTTCTTGTACTTAGGTCGGCGTCGTGCCTGTTCTCTTTATTTCCGATGCAATTTCTGTGTTTCATCGTCTATAAGTAGGTCAGAGGGATACAGTAAACCTTAAGTGAAGCATCGGAATCCATAACTAGTGTCACAATAATGGTTCAAAATACAGACCGTAGAAGAGTCATTCTTCTTGTACTTAAGTCGGCATTGTGCCTTTTGTATTTAATTCTGATGCAATTTCTGTGTTTCATCGTCAATAAGATGGTCAGGGGGATACAGTAAACCTGAAGTGAAGCATCAGAATCTATGACTAGTGTCACAGGAATGGTTCAAAACATAGACAGTAAGAAGAGTCAGTCTACTTGTACTTAAGTCGGCATTTTGCCTTTTGTATTTCATTCCGATGCAATTTCTGTGTTTCATCTTCAATAAGAAGGTCCAAGAGATACAGTACACCAGAAGTGAAGCATCGGAATCTATAACTAGTGCCACAAGAATGGTTCAAATCATAGACAGTAAGAAGAGTCAGTCTTCTTGTACTTAAGTCGGCATTGTGATTTTTCTATTTAATTCCGATGTAATGTCTGTGTTTCATCGTCAATAAGAAGGTCAGAGGGATGCAGTAAACCTGAAGTGAAGCATCGAAATCTATAACTAGTGTCACAGGAATGGTTCAAAACATAGACAGCATTGAGAGTCAGTCTTCTTGTACTTGAGTCGGCATTGTGCTTTATCTATTTAATTCCGATGCAATTTCTGTATTTCATCGTCAATAAGAAGGTCAGAGTAATACAGTAAACCTGAAGTGAAGCATCGGAAACTATTACTAGTGTCACAGGAATGGGTAAAGCATAGACAGTAAGAAGAGTCAGTCTTCTTGTACTTAAGTCGGCATTGTGCCTTTTCTATTTAATTCCGATGCAATCACTGTGTTTCGTCGTCAATAAGAAGGTCCACGTGATACAGTAAACCTGAAGTGAAGCATCGGAAACTAAAACCGGTCTCACAGTAAAGGTTCATAACATAGAGAGTAAGAAGAGCCAGTCATCTTGTATTTGAGTCCTCATTGTGCATTTTGTATTTAATTCCGATGCAATTTCTGTGTTTTATCGTCAATAAGAAGGTCAGAGGGATACAGAAAACCTGAAGTGAAGCATCGGAATCTATAACTAGTGTCACAGGAATGGTTCAAAACATAGAGAGTAGGAAGAGTCAGTCTTCTTGTACTTGAGTCGGCATTGTGACTTTTGTATTTAATTCAGATGCAATTTCGGTTTTTCATCGTCAATAAGAGGGTCTGAGGGATACAGTTAACCTGAAGTGATGCATCGGAATCTATAACTAGTGTCACAGGAATGGTTCAAAACATAGACAGTAGGAAGAGTCAGTCTTCTTGTACTTAAGTCGGCATTGTGCCTTTTGTATTTAATTCCGATGCAATTTCTCTGTTTCATCGTCAATGAGAAGGTCCAAGGGATACAGTAAACCTGAAGGGTGGCATCGGAATCTATAACTAGTGTCACAGGAATGGTTCAAATCATAGACAGTAAGTAGAGTCAGTTTTCTTGTACTTAAGTCGGCATTGTGCCTTTTGTATTTAATTCCGATGCAATTTCTGTGTTTCATCGTCAATACGAAGGTCCGAGGGATACAGTAAACCTGAAGTGACGCATCGGAATCTATGACTAGTGTAACAGGAATGGTTCAAAACATAGTCAGTAAGAAGAGTCAGTCTTCTTGTACTTAAGTCGGCATTGTGCCTTATCTATTTAATTCCGATGCAATTTCTGTGTTTCATCGTGTTTCATCGTCTTTACAGACGAATGGAAAAACTAGTAGAAGCCAACCTCGGGGAAGATCAGTTTGGATTCCGTAGAAACACTGGAACACGTGAGGCAATACTGACCTTACGACTTATCTTAGAAGAAAGATTAAGGAAAGGCAAACTTACGTTTCTAGCATTTGTAGACTTAGAGAAAGCTTTTGACAATGTTGACTGGAATACTCTCTTTCAAATTCTAAAGGTGGCAGGGGTAAATTACAGGGAGCGAAAGGCTATTTACAATTTGTACAGAAACCAGATGGCAGTTATAAGAGTCGAGGGACATGGAAGGGAAGCAGTGGTTGGGAAGGGAGTAAGACAGGGTTGTTGCCTCTCCCCGATGTTGTTCAATCTGTATATTGAGCAAGCAGTAAAGGAAACAAAAGAAAAATTCGGAGTAGGTATTAAAATTCATGGAGAAGAAATAAAAACTTTGAGGTTCGCCGATGACATTGTAATTCTGTCAGAGACAGCAAAGGACTTGGAAGAGCAGTTGAATGGAATGGACAGTGTCTTGAAAGGAGGATATAAGATGAACATCAACAAAAGCAAAACAAGGATAATGGAATGTAGTCTAATTAAGTCGGGTGATGCTGAGGGAATTAGATTAGGAAATGAGGCACTTAAAGTAGTAAAGGAGTTTTGCTATTTGGGGAGCAAAATAACTGATGATGGTCGAAGTAGAGAGGATATAAAATGTAGGCTGGCAATGGCAAGGAAAGCGTTTATGAAGAAGAGAAATTTGTTAACATCCAGTATTGATTTAAGTGTCAGGAAGTCATTTCTGAAAGTATTCGTATGGAGTGTAGCCATGTATGGAAGTGAAACATGGACGATAAATAGTTTGGACAAGAAGATAATAGAAGCTTTCGAAATGTGGTGCTACAGAAGAATGCTGAAGATTAGATGGGTAGATCACATAACTAATGAGGAAGTATTGAATAGGATTGGGGAGAAGAGAAGTTTGTGGCACAACTTGACCAGAAGAAGGGATCGGTTGGTAGGACATGTTCTGAGGCATCAAGGGATCACCAATTTAGTATTGGAGGGCAGCGTGGAGGGTAAAAATCGTAGAGGGAGACCAAGAGATGAATACACTAAGCAGATTCAGAAGGATGTAGGTTGCAGTAGATACTGGGAGATGAAAAAGCTTGCACAGGATAGAGTAGCATGGAGAGCTGCATCAAACCAGTCTCAGGACTGAAGACCACAACAACAAACAACATCGTCAATAAGAAGGTCAGAGGGATACAGTAAACCTGAAGTGAAGCATCGGAAACTATAACTAGTGTCACAGGAATGGTTAAAAACATATACAGTAAGTAGAGTCAGTCTTCTTGTACTTAAGTCGGCATTGTGCCTTTTCTATTTCATTCCGATGCAATTTCTGTGTTTCATCGTCAATAAGAAGGTCCAAGGGATACAGTAAACATATAGTGAAGCATCGGAATCTAAAATTGGTCTCACAGGAAATTTTCAAAACATAGTCAGTAAAAGGAGTTAGTCTTCTTGTACTTAAGTCGGGATTTTGCCTTTTCTATTTAATTCCGATGCAATCTCTGTGTTTCGTCGTCAATAAGAAGATCCAAGGGATACAGAAAACCTGAAGTGAAGCATCGGAAACTATAACTAGTGTCACAGGAATGGTTAAAACATAGTCAGTAAGAAGAGTGAGTTTTCTTGTACTTAAGTCGGCATTGTGCCTTTTCTATTTAATTCCGATGCAATTTCTGTGTTTCATTGAGAATAAGAAGGTCAGAGGGATACAGTAAACCTGAAGTGAAGCATCGGAATCTATAACTAGTGTCACAGGAATGGTTCAAAACATAGACAGTAGGAAGACTCAGCCTTCATGTACTTGAGTCGGCATTGTGTCTTTTCTATTTTCTTCCGATGCAATTTCCGTGTTTCATCGTCTATATGTCGCTCAGAGGGATACAGTAAACCTGAAGTGAAGCATCGGAAACTATAACTAGTGTCACAGGAGTGGTTAAAAACATATTCAGTAAGAAGAGTCAGTCTTCTTGTACTTAAGTCGGCATTGTGCCTTTTCTATTTAATTCCGATGCAATTTCTGTGTTTCATCGTCAATATGAAGGTCAAAGGGATACAGTAAACATATAGTGAAGCATCGGAATCTAAAACTTTTCTCACAGGAAATTTTCAAAACATAGTCAGTAAGAGGAGTTAGTCTTCTTGTACTTAAGTCGGGATTGTGCCTTTTCTATTTCATTCCGATGCAATCTCTGTGTTTCGTCGTCAATAAGAAGATCCAAGGGATACAGAAAACCTGAAGTGAAGTATCGGAAACTATAACTAGTGTCACAGGAATGGTTCAAAACATAGACTGTAAAAAGAGCCAGTCTACTTGCACTTAAGTCGGCATTTTGCCTTTTGTATTTAATTCCGATCCAATTTCTGTGTTTCATCGTCAACAAGAATGTCCAAGGGATACAGTACACCTGAAGTAGAGCATCGGAATCTATAACTAGTGTCACAGGAATGGTTCAAATCATAGACAGAAAGAAGAGTCAGTCTTCTTGTACTTAAGTCGGCGTTGTGCCTTTTCTATTTAATTCCGATGCAATTTCTGTGTGTTATCGTCAATAAGAAGGTCAGAGGGATACAGTAAACCTGAAGGGAAGCATCGGAATCTATAACTACTCTCACAGGAATGGTTCAAAACATAGACAGTAGGAAGACTCAGGCTTCTTGTACTTGAGTCAGCATTGTGCCTTTTGTATTCATTTCCGATGCAATTTCTGTGTTTCATCGTCTATAAGTAGGTCAGAGGGATACAGTAAACCTGAAGTGAAGCATCGGAATCCATAACTAGTGTCACAATAATGGTTCAAAATATAGACCGTAGGAAGAGTCATTCTTCTTGTACTTAAGTCGGCATTGTGCCTTTTGTATTTAATTCTGAAGCAATTTCTGTGTTTCATCGTCAATAAGAAGGTCAGAGGGAGACAGTAAACCTGAAGTGAAGCATCAGAATCTATGACTAGTGTCACAGGAATGGTTCAAAACATAGACAGTAAGAAGAGTCAGTCTACTTGTACTTAAGTCGGCATTTTGCCTTTTGTATTTAATTCCGATGCAATTTCTGTGTTACATCTTCAATAAGAAGGTCCAAGGGATACACTACAACTTATGTGAAGCAGCGGAATCTATAACTAGTGCCACAGGACTGGTTCAAATCATAGACAGTAAGAAGAGTCAGTCTTCTTGTACTTAAGTCGGCATTGTGACGTTTCTATTTAATTCCGATGCAATATCTGTGTTTCATCGTCAATAAGAACGTCAGAGGGATACAGTAAACCTGAAGTGAAGCATCGGAATCTATAACTAGTGTCACAGGAATGGTTCAAAACATAGACAGTATTAAGACTCAGTCTTCTTGTACTTGGGTCGGCTCTGTGACTTTTGTATTTAATTCCGATGCAATTTCTGTTTTACATCGTCAATCAGAAGGTCAGAGGGATACAGTAAACCGGAATCTATAACTACTGTCACAGGAATGGTTCAAAACATGGACAGTAGGAATAGTCAGTCTTCTTGTTCTTAAGTCGGCATTGTGCCTTTTCAATTTAATTCCGATGCAATTTCTATGTTTCATCGTCAATAAGAAGGTCAGAGGGATACAGTAAACCTGAAGTGAAGCTTCGGAATCAATAACTAGTGTCACAGGAATGGTTCAAAACATAGACATTAGGAGGAGTCATTCTTCTTGTACTTAAGTCGGCATTGTGCCTTTTGTATTTAATTCCGATGCAATTTCTGTGTTTCATCGTCAATACGAAGGTCCAAGGGATACAGTAAACCTGAAGTGAGGCATCGGATTATATAACTAGTGTCACAGGAATGGTTCAAAACATAGTCAGTAAGAAGAGTCAGTCTTGTTGTACTTAAGTCGGCATTGTGCCTTATCTATTTAATTCCGATGCAATTTCTGTATTTCATCGTCAATAAGAAGGTCAGAGGGATACAGTAAACCTGAAGTGAAGCATCGGAAACTATTACTAGTGTGACAGGAATGGTTAAAACATAGACAGTAAGAAGAGTCAATCTTCTTGTACTTAAGTCGGCATTGTGCCTTTTCTATTTAATTCCGATGCAATCTCTGTGTTTCGTCGTCAATAAGAAGGTCCACGAGATACGGTAAACATATAGTGAAGCATCGGAATCTAAAACTGTTCTCACAGGAAATGTTCAAAACATAGTCAGTAAGAGGAGTTAGTCTTCTTGTACTTAAGTCGGCATTGTGTTTTTCTATTTAATTCCGATGGAATTTCTGTGTTTCGTCGTCAATAAGAAGGTCCAAGGGATACAGTAAACCTCAAGTGAAGCATCGGATTCTAAAACCGGTCTCACAGGAAAGGTTCAAAACATAGAGAGTGTGAAGAGCCAGTCATTTTGTATTTGAGTCGGCATTGTGCATTTTGTATTTAATTCCGATGCAATTTCTGTGTTTTATCGTCAATAAGAAGGTCAGAGGGATACAGTAAACCTGAAGTGAAGCATCGGAATCTATAACTAGTGTCACAGGGATGGTTCAAAACGTAGACAGTAGGCAGAGTCAGTCTTCTTGTACTTAAGTCGGCATTGACCCTTTGTATTTAATTCCGATGCAATTTCTGTGTTTCATCGTCAGTAAGAGGGTCAGAGTGATACAGTAAACCTGAAGTGAAGCATCAGATTCTATAACTAGTGTCACAGGAATGGTTCAAAACATATACTGTAAGAAGAGTCAGTCTACTTGTGCTTAAGTCGGCATTTTGCCTTTTCTATTTAATTCCGATGCAATTTCTGTGTTTCATCGTCAATATGAAGGTCCAAGGGATACAGTACACCTGAAGTGAAGCATCGGAATCTATAACTAGTGTCACAAGAATGGTTCAAATCATAGACAGTAAGAAGAGTCAGTCTTCTTGTACTTAAGTCGGCATTGTGCCTTTTCTATTTCATTCCGATGCAATTTCAGTGTTTCTTCGTCAATAAGAAGGTCGGAGGGATACTCTAAACCTGAAGTGAAGCATCGGAATCTATAACTAGTGTCACAGGAATGGTTCAAAGCATAGAGAGTAGGAAGAGTCAGTCTTTTTGTACTTGAGTCGGCATTGTGACTTTTGTATTTAATTCCGATGCAATTTCGGTTTTTCATCGTCAATAAGAGGGTCTGAGGGATACAGTTAACCTGAAGTGATTCATCGGAATCTATAAGTAGTGTCACAGGAATGGTTCAAAACATAGTCAGTAAGAAGAGTCAGTCTTCTTGTACTTAAGTCGGCATTGTGCCTTATCTATTTAATTCCGATGCAATTTCTGTGTTTCATCGTGTTTCATCGTCTTTACAGACGAATGGAAAAACTAGTAGAAGCCAACCTCGGGGAAGATCAGTTTGGATTCCGTAGAAACACTGGAACACGTGAGGCAATACTGACCTTACGACTTATCTTAGAAGAAAGATTAAGGAAAGGCAAACTTACGTTTCTAGCATTTGTAGACTTAGAGAAAGCTTTTGACAATGTTGACTGGAATACTCTCTTTCAAATTCTAAAGGTGGCAGGGGTAAATTACAGGGAGCGAAAGGCTATTTACAATTTGTACAGAAACCAGATGGCAGTTATAAGAGTCGAGGGACATGGAAGGGAAGCAGTGGTTGGGAAGGGAGTAAGACAGGGTTGTTGCCTCTCCCCGATGTTGTTCAATCTGTATATTGAGCAAGCAGTAAAGGAAACAAAAGAAAAATTCGGAGTAGGTATTAAAATTCATGGAGAAGAAATAAAAACTTTGAGGTTCGCCGATGACATTGTAATTCTGTCAGAGACAGCAAAGGACTTGGAAGAGCAGTTGAATGGAATGGACAGTGTCTTGAAAGGAGGATATAAGATGAACATCAACAAAAGCAAAACAAGGATAATGGAATGTAGTCTAATTAAGTCGGGTGATGCTGAGGGAATTAGATTAGGAAATGAGGCACTTAAAGTAGTAAAGGAGTTTTGCTATTTGGGGAGCAAAATAACTGATGATGGTCGAAGTAGAGAGGATATAAAATGTAGGCTGGCAATGGCAAGGAAAGCGTTTATGAAGAAGAGAAATTTGTTAACATCCAGTATTGATTTAAGTGTCAGGAAGTCATTTCTGAAAGTATTCGTATGGAGTGTAGCCATGTATGGAAGTGAAACATGGACGATAAATAGTTTGGACAAGAAGATAATAGAAGCTTTCGAAATGTGGTGCTACAGAAGAATGCTGAAGATTAGATGGGTAGATCACATAACTAATGAGGAAGTATTGAATAGGATTGGGGAGAAGAGAAGTTTGTGGCACAACTTGACCAGAAGAAGGGATCGGTTGGTAGGACATGTTCTGAGGCATCAAGGGATCACCAATTTAGTATTGGAGGGCAGCGTGGAGGGTAAAAATCGTAGAGGGAGACCAAGAGATGAATACACTAAGCAGATTCAGAAGGATGTAGGTTGCAGTAGATACTGGGAGATGAAAAAGCTTGCACAGGATAGAGTAGCATGGAGAGCTGCATCAAACCAGTCTCAGGACTGAAGACCACAACAACAAACAACATCGTCAATAAGAAGGTCAGAGGGATACAGTAAACCTGAAGTGAAGCATCGGAAACTATAACTAGTGTCACAGGAATGGTTAAAAACATATACAGTAAGTAGAGTCAGTCTTCTTGTACTTAAGTCGGCATTGTGCCTTTTCTATTTCATTCCGATGCAATTTCTGTGTTTCATCGTCAATAAGAAGGTCCAAGGGATACAGTAAACATATAGTGAAGCATCGGAATCTAAAATTGGTCTCACAGGAAATTTTCAAAACATAGTCAGTAAAAGGAGTTAGTCTTCTTGTACTTAAGTCGGGATTTTGCCTTTTCTATTTAATTCCGATGCAATCTCTGTGTTTCGTCGTCAATAAGAAGATCCAAGGGATACAGAAAACCTGAAGTGAAGCATCGGAAACTATAACTAGTGTCACAGGAATGGTTAAAACATAGTCAGTAAGAAGAGTGAGTTTTCTTGTACTTAAGTCGGCATTGTGCCTTTTCTATTTAATTCCGATGCAATTTCTGTGTTTCATTGAGAATAAGAAGGTCAGAGGGATACAGTAAACCTGAAGTGAAGCATCGGAATCTATAACTAGTGTCACAGGAATGGTTCAAAACATAGACAGTAGGAAGACTCAGCCTTCATGTACTTGAGTCGGCATTGTGTCTTTTCTATTTTCTTCCGATGCAATTTCCGTGTTTCATCGTCTATATGTCGCTCAGAGGGATACAGTAAACCTGAAGTGAAGCATCGGAAACTATAACTAGTGTCACAGGAGTGGTTAAAAACATATTCAGTAAGAAGAGTCAGTCTTCTTGTACTTAAGTCGGCATTGTGCCTTTTCTATTTAATTCCGATGCAATTTCTGTGTTTCATCGTCAATATGAAGGTCAAAGGGATACAGTAAACATATAGTGAAGCATCGGAATCTAAAACTTTTCTCACAGGAAATTTTCAAAACATAGTCAGTAAGAGGAGTTAGTCTTCTTGTACTTAAGTCGGGATTGTGCCTTTTCTATTTCATTCCGATGCAATCTCTGTGTTTCGTCGTCAATAAGAAGATCCAAGGGATACAGAAAACCTGAAGTGAAGTATCGGAAACTATAACTAGTGTCACAGGAATGGTTCAAAACATAGACTGTAAAAAGAGCCAGTCTACTTGCACTTAAGTCGGCATTTTGCCTTTTGTATTTAATTCCGATCCAATTTCTGTGTTTCATCGTCAACAAGAATGTCCAAGGGATACAGTACACCTGAAGTAGAGCATCGGAATCTATAACTAGTGTCACAGGAATGGTTCAAATCATAGACAGAAAGAAGAGTCAGTCTTCTTGTACTTAAGTCGGCGTTGTGCCTTTTCTATTTAATTCCGATGCAATTTCTGTGTGTTATCGTCAATAAGAAGGTCAGAGGGATACAGTAAACCTGAAGGGAAGCATCGGAATCTATAACTACTCTCACAGGAATGGTTCAAAACATAGACAGTAGGAAGACTCAGGCTTCTTGTACTTGAGTCAGCATTGTGCCTTTTGTATTCATTTCCGATGCAATTTCTGTGTTTCATCGTCTATAAGTAGGTCAGAGGGATACAGTAAACCTGAAGTGAAGCATCGGAATCCATAACTAGTGTCACAATAATGGTTCAAAATATAGACCGTAGGAAGAGTCATTCTTCTTGTACTTAAGTCGGCATTGTGCCTTTTGTATTTAATTCTGAAGCAATTTCTGTGTTTCATCGTCAATAAGAAGGTCAGAGGGAGACAGTAAACCTGAAGTGAAGCATCAGAATCTATGACTAGTGTCACAGGAATGGTTCAAAACATAGACAGTAAGAAGAGTCAGTCTACTTGTACTTAAGTCGGCATTTTGCCTTTTGTATTTAATTCCGATGCAATTTCTGTGTTACATCTTCAATAAGAAGGTCCAAGGGATACACTACAACTTATGTGAAGCAGCGGAATCTATAACTAGTGCCACAGGACTGGTTCAAATCATAGACAGTAAGAAGAGTCAGTCTTCTTGTACTTAAGTCGGCATTGTGACGTTTCTATTTAATTCCGATGCAATATCTGTGTTTCATCGTCAATAAGAACGTCAGAGGGATACAGTAAACCTGAAGTGAAGCATCGGAATCTATAACTAGTGTCACAGGAATGGTTCAAAACATAGACAGTATTAAGACTCAGTCTTCTTGTACTTGGGTCGGCTCTGTGACTTTTGTATTTAATTCCGATGCAATTTCTGTTTTACATCGTCAATCAGAAGGTCAGAGGGATACAGTAAACCGGAATCTATAACTACTGTCACAGGAATGGTTCAAAACATGGACAGTAGGAATAGTCAGTCTTCTTGTTCTTAAGTCGGCATTGTGCCTTTTCAATTTAATTCCGATGCAATTTCTATGTTTCATCGTCAATAAGAAGGTCAGAGGGATACAGTAAACCTGAAGTGAAGCTTCGGAATCAATAACTAGTGTCACAGGAATGGTTCAAAACATAGACATTAGGAGGAGTCATTCTTCTTGTACTTAAGTCGGCATTGTGCCTTTTGTATTTAATTCCGATGCAATTTCTGTGTTTCATCGTCAATACGAAGGTCCAAGGGATACAGTAAACCTGAAGTGAGGCATCGGATTATATAACTAGTGTCACAGGAATGGTTCAAAACATAGTCAGTAAGAAGAGTCAGTCTTGTTGTACTTAAGTCGGCATTGTGCCTTATCTATTTAATTCCGATGCAATTTCTGTATTTCATCGTCAATAAGAAGGTCAGAGGGATACAGTAAACCTGAAGTGAAGCATCGGAAACTATTACTAGTGTGACAGGAATGGTTAAAACATAGACAGTAAGAAGAGTCAATCTTCTTGTACTTAAGTCGGCATTGTGCCTTTTCTATTTAATTCCGATGCAATCTCTGTGTTTCGTCGTCAATAAGAAGGTCCACGAGATACGGTAAACATATAGTGAAGCATCGGAATCTAAAACTGTTCTCACAGGAAATGTTCAAAACATAGTCAGTAAGAGGAGTTAGTCTTCTTGTACTTAAGTCGGCATTGTGTTTTTCTATTTAATTCCGATGGAATTTCTGTGTTTCGTCGTCAATAAGAAGGTCCAAGGGATACAGTAAACCTCAAGTGAAGCATCGGATTCTAAAACCGGTCTCACAGGAAAGGTTCAAAACATAGAGAGTGTGAAGAGCCAGTCATTTTGTATTTGAGTCGGCATTGTGCATTTTGTATTTAATTCCGATGCAATTTCTGTGTTTTATCGTCAATAAGAAGGTCAGAGGGATACAGTAAACCTGAAGTGAAGCATCGGAATCTATAACTAGTGTCACAGGGATGGTTCAAAACGTAGACAGTAGGCAGAGTCAGTCTTCTTGTACTTAAGTCGGCATTGACCCTTTGTATTTAATTCCGATGCAATTTCTGTGTTTCATCGTCAGTAAGAGGGTCAGAGTGATACAGTAAACCTGAAGTGAAGCATCAGATTCTATAACTAGTGTCACAGGAATGGTTCAAAACATATACTGTAAGAAGAGTCAGTCTACTTGTGCTTAAGTCGGCATTTTGCCTTTTCTATTTAATTCCGATGCAATTTCTGTGTTTCATCGTCAATATGAAGGTCCAAGGGATACAGTACACCTGAAGTGAAGCATCGGAATCTATAACTAGTGTCACAAGAATGGTTCAAATCATAGACAGTAAGAAGAGTCAGTCTTCTTGTACTTAAGTCGGATTTGTGCCTTTTCTATTTCATTCCGATGCAATTTCAGTGTTTCTTCGTCAATAAGAAGGTCGGAGGGATACTCTAAACCTGAAGTGAAGCATCGGAATCTATAACTAGTGTCACAGGAATGGTTCAAAGCATAGAGAGTAGGAAGAGTCAGTCTTTTTGTACTTGAGTCGGCATTGTGACTTTTGTATTTAATTCCGATGCAATTTCGGTTTTTCATCGTCAATAAGAGGGTCTGAGGGATACAGTTAACCTGAAGTGATTCATCGGAATCTATAAGTAGTGTCACAGGAATGGTTCAAAACATAGTCAGTAAGAAGAGTCAGTCTTCTTGTACTTAAGTCGGCATTGTGCCTTATCTATTTAATTCCGATGCAATTTCTGTGTTTCATCGTCAATAAGAAGGTCCAAGGGATACAGTAAACATATAGTGAAGCATCGGAATCTAAAACTGGTCTCACAGGAAATTTTCAAAACATAGTCAGTAAGAGGAGTTAGTCTTCTTGTACTTAAGTCGGGATTGTGCCTTTTCTATTTAATTCCGATGCAATCTCTGTGTTTCGTCGTCAATAAGAAGATCCAAGGGATACAGAAAACCTGAAGTGAAGCATCGGAAACTATAACTAGTGTCACAGGAATGGTTAAAAACATAGACAGTAAGAAGAGTCAGTCTTCTTGTACTTAAGTCGGCGTTGTGCGTTTTCTGTTTAATTGCGATGCAATTTCTGTGTCTCATCGTCAATACGAAGGTCAGATGGATACAGTAAACCTGAAGTGAAGCATCGGAATCTATAACTAGTGTCACAGAAATGGTTCAAAACGTAGACAGTAGGAAGACTCAGGCTTCTTGTACTTGAGTCGGCATTGTGCCTTTTCTATTTTCTTCCGATGCAATATCTGTGTTTCATCGTCTATAAGTCGCTCAGAGGGATACAGTAAACCTGAAGTGAAGCATCGGAAACTATAACTAGTGTCACAGGAGTGGTTAAAAACATATACAGTAAGAAGAGTCAGTTTTCTTGTACTTAAGTCGGCATTGTGCCTTTTCGATTTAATTCCGATGCAATTTCTGTGCTTCATCGTCAATAAGAAGGTCCAAGGGATACAGTAAACATGTAGTGAAGCATCGGAATCTAAAACTGGTCTCACAGGAAAATTTCAAAACATAGTCAGTAAGAGGAGTTAGTCATCTTGTACTTATGTCGGGATTGTGCCTTTTCTATTTAATTCCGATGCAATCTCTGTGTTTCGCCGTCAATAAGAAGATCCAAGGGATATAAAAAACCTGAAGTGAAGTATCGGAAACTATAACTAGTGTCACAGGAATGGTTCAAAGCATAGACTGTAAAAAGAGCCAGTCTACTTGCACTTAAGTCGGCATTTTGCCTTTTGAATTTACTTCCGATCCAATTTCTGTGTTTCATCGTCAACAAGAATGTCCAAGGGATACAGTACACCTGAAGTAGAGCATCGGAATCTATAACTAGTGTCACAGGAATGGTTCAAATCATAGACAGTAAGAATAGTCATTCTTCTTGTACTTAAGTCGGCGTTGTGCCTTTTCTATTTAATTCCGATGCAATTTCTGTGTGTCATCGTCAATAAGAAGGTCAGAGGGATACAGTAAACCTGAAGTGAAGCATCGGAATCTATAACTAGTGTCACAGGAATGGTTCAAAACATAGACAGTAGGAAGACTCAGGCTTCTTGTACTTGAGTCGGCGTTGTGCATTTTGTATTTATTTCCGATGCAATTTCTGTGTTTCATCGTCTATAAGTAGGTCAGAGGGATACAGTAAACCTGAAGTGAAGCATCGGAATCCATAACTAGTGTCACAATAATGGTTCAAAAAATAGACCGTAGGAAGAGTCATTCTTCTTGTACTTAAGTCGGCATTGTGCCTTTTGTATTTAATTCCGATGCAATTTCTGTATTTCATCTTCAATAAGAAGGTCCAAGGGATACAGTACACCTGAAGTGAAGCATCGGAATCTATAACTAGTGCCACAGGAATGGTTCAAATCATAGACAGTAAGAAGAGTCAGTCTTCTTGTACTTAAGTAGGGATTGTGCCTTTTCTGTTTAAGTCCGATGCAATTTCTGTGTTTCATCGTCAATAAGAAGGTCAGAGGGATACAGTAAACCTGAAGTGAAGCATCGGAATCTATAAATAGTTTCACAGGAATGGTTCAAATCATAGACAGTAGGAAGAGTCATTCTTCTTGTACTTAAGTCGGCATTGTGCCTTTTGTATTTAATTCCGATGCAATTTCTGTGTTTCATCTTCAATAAGAAGGTCCAAGGGATACAGTTAACCTGAAGTGAGGCATCGGAATCTATAACTAGTGTCACAGGAATGGTTCAAAACATAGTCAGTAAGAAGAGTCAGTCTTCTTGTACATAAGTCAGCATCGTGCCTTTTGTATTTAATTCCGATGCAATTTCTGTGTTTCATTGTCAATAAGAAGGTCCAAGGGACGCAGTAAACATATAGTGAAGCATCGGAATCTAAAACTGGTCTCACAGGAAATGTTCAAATATAGTCAGTAAGAGGAGTTAGTCTTCTTGTACTTAAGTCTGCATTGTGCCTTTTCTATTTAATTCCGATGGAATTTCTGTGTTTCATCGTCAGTAAGAGGGTCAGAGGGATACAGTAAACCTGAAGTGAAGTATCAGAATCTATAACTAGTGTCACAGGAATGGTTGAAAACATAGACTGTAAAAAGAACCAGTCTACTTGCACTTAAGTCGGCATTTTGCCTTTTGTATTTAATTCCGATCCAATTTCTGTGTTTCATCGTCAACAAGAATGTCCAAGGGATACAGTACACCTGAAGTAGAGCATCGGAATCTATAACTAGTGTCACAGGAATGGTTCAAATCATAGACAGTAAGAAGAGTCAGTCTTCTTGTACTTAAGTAGGGATTGTGCCTTTTCTATTTAATTCCGATGCAATCTCTGTGTTTCGTCGTCAATAAGAAGATCCAAGGGAGACAGAAAACCTGAAGTGAAGCATCGGAAACTATAACTAGTGTCACAGGAATGGTTAAAAACATAGACAGTAAGAAGATTCAGTCTTCTTGTACTTAAGTCGGCATTGTGCCTTTTCTGTTTAAGTCCGATGCAATTTCTGTGTTTCATCGTCAATAAGAAGGTCAGAGGGATACAGTAAACCTGAAGTGAAGCATCGGAATCTATAAATAGTTTCACAGGAATGGTTCAAAACATAGACAGTAGGAAGAGTCAGTCTTCTTGTACATAAGTCAGCATGGTGCCTTTTGTATTTAATTCCGATGCAATTTCTGTGTTTCATTGTCAATAAGAAGGTCCAAGGGATGCAGTAAACATATAGTGAAGCATCGGAATCTAAAACTGGTCTCACAGGAAATGTTCAAATATAGTCAGTAAGAGGAGTTAGTCTTCTTGTACTTAAGTCTGCATTGTGCCTTTTCTATTTTCTTCCGATGCAATTTCTGTGTTTCATCGTCTATAAGTCGCTCAGAGGTATACAGTAAACCTGAAGTGAAGCATCGGAAACTATAACTAGTGTCACAGGAGTGGTCAAAAACATATACAGTAAGAAGAGTCAGTTTTCTTGTACTTAAGTCGGCATTGTGCCTTTTCTATTTAATTACGATGCAATATCTGTGCTTCATTGTCAATAAGAAGGTCCAAGGGATACAGTAAACATATAGTGAAGCATCGGAATCTAAAACTGGTCTCACAGGAAATTTTCAAAACATTGTCAGTAAGAGGAGTTAGTCTTCTTGTACTTAAGTCGGGATTGTGCCTTTTCTATTTAATTCCGATGCAATCTCTGTGTTTCGTCGTCAATAAGAAGATCCAAGGGATACAGAAAACCTGAAGTGAAGCATCGGAAACTATAACTAGTGTCACAGGAATGGTTAAAAACATAGACAGTAAGAAGAGTCAGTCTTCTTGTACTTAAGTCGGCGTTGTGCGTTTTCTGTTTAATTGCGATGCAATTTCTGTGTCTCATCGTCAATACGAAGGTCAGATGGATACAGTAAACCTGAAGTGAAGCATAGGAATCTATAACTAGTGTCACAGGAATGGTTCAAACATAGTAAGTAAGAAGAGTGAGTTTTCTTGTTCTTAAGTCGGCATTGTGCCTTTTCTATTTAATTCCGATGCAATATCTGTGTTTCATTGACAATTAGAAGGTCAGAGGGATACAGTAAACCTGAAGTGAAGCATCGGAATCTATAACTAGTGTCACAGGAATGGTTCAAAACATAGACAGTAGGAAGACTCAGGCTTCTTGTACTTGAGTCGGCATTGTGCCATTTCTATTTTCTTCCGATGCAATATCTGTGTTTCATCGTCTATAAGTCGCTCAGAGGGATACAGTAAACCTGAAGTGAAGCATCGGAAACTATAACTAGTGTCACAGGAGTGGTTAAAAACATATACAGTAAGAAGAGTCAGTTTTCTTGTACTTAAGTCGGCATTGTGCCTTTTCTATTTAATTCCGATGCAATTTCTGTGCTTCATCGTCAATAAGAAGGTCCAAGGGATACAGTAAACATATAGTGAAGCATCGGAATCTAAAACTGGTCTCACAGGAAAATTTCAAAACATAGTCAGTAAGAGGAGTTAGTCTTCTTGTACTTATGTCGGGATTGTGCCTTTTCTATTTAATTCCGATGCAATCTCTGTGTTTCGCCGTCAATAAGAAGATCCAAGGGATATAAAAAACCTGAAGTGAAGTATCGGAAACTATAACTAGTGTCACAGGAATGGTTCAAAGCATAGACTGTAAAAAGAGCCAGTCTACTTGCACTTAAGTCGGCATTTTGCCTTTTGAATTTACTTCCGATCCAATTTCTGTGTTTCATCGTCAACAAGAATGTCCAAGGGATACAGTACACCTGAAGTAGAGCATCGGAATCTATAACTAGTGTCACAGGAATGGTTCAAATCATAGACAGTAAGAAGAGTCATTCTTCTTGTACTTAAGTCGGCGTTGTGCCTTTTCTATTTAATTCCGATGTAATTTCTGTGTGTCATCGTCAATAAGAAGGTCAGAGGGATACAGTAAACCTGAAGTGAAGCATCGGAATCTATAACTAGTGTCACAGGAATGGTTCAAAACATAGACAGTAGGAAGACTCAGGCTTCTTGTACTTGAGTCGGCGTTGTGCATTTTGTATTTATTTCCGATG
The DNA here is from genome assembly GCF_023864345.2 of Schistocerca serialis cubense. Taxonomy (NCBI): domain Eukaryota; kingdom Metazoa; phylum Arthropoda; class Insecta; order Orthoptera; family Acrididae; genus Schistocerca; species Schistocerca serialis. The sequence goes on along the minus strand of NC_064641.1, from coordinate 976,886,325 downwards.
CAATTTCTGTGTTTCATCGTCTATAAGTAGGTCAGAGGGATACAGTAAACCTGAAGTGAAGCATCGGAATCCATAACTAGTGTCACAATAATGGTTCAAAAAATAGACCGTAGGAAGAGTCATTCTTCTTGTACTTAAGTCGGCATTGTGCCTTTTGTATTTAATTCCGATGCAATTTCTGTGTTTCATCTTCAATAAGAAGGTCCAAGGGATACAGTACACCTGAAGTGAAGCATCGGAATCTATAACTAGTGCCACAGGAATGGTTCAAATCATAGACAGTAAGAAGAGTCAGTCTTCTTGTACTTAAGTAGGGATTGTGCCTTTTCTATTTAATTCCGATGCAATCTCTGTGTTTCGTCGTCAATAAGAAGATCCAAGGGATACAGAAAACCTGAAGTGAAGCATCGGAAACTATAACTAGTGTCACAGGAATGGTTAAAAACATAGACAGTAAGAAGAGTCAGTCTTCTTGTACTTAAGTCGGCATTGTGCCTTTTCTGTTTAAGTCCGATGCAATTTCTGTGTTTCATCGTCAATAAGAAGGTCAGAGGGATACAGTAAACCTGAAGTGAAGCATCGGAATCTATAAATAGTTTCACAGGAATGGTTCAAAACATAGACAGTAGGAAGAGTCAGTCTTCTTGTACTTAAGTCGGCATTGTGCCCTTTGTATTTAATTCCGATGCAATTTCTGTGTTTCATCATCAATAAGAAGGTCCAAGGGATACAGTTAACCTGAAGTCAGGCATCGGAATCTATAACTAGTGTCACAGGAATGGTTCAAAACATAGTCAGTAAGAAGAGTCAGTCTTCTTGTACATAAGTCAGCATGGTGCCTTTTGTATTTAATTCCGATGCAATTTCTGTGTTTCATTGTCAATAAGAAGGTCCAAGGGATGCAGTAAACATATACTGAAGCATCGGAATCTAAAACTGGTCTCACAGGAAATGTTCAAATATAGTCAGTAAGAGAAGTTAGTCTTCTTGTACTTAAGTCTGCATTGTGCCTTTTCTATTTAATTCCGATGGAATTTCTGTGTTTCATCGTCAGTAAGAGGGTCAGAGGGATACAGTAAACCTGAAGTGAAGTATCAGAATCTATAACTAGTGTCACAGGAATGGTTGAAAACATAGACTGTAAAAAGAGCCAGTCTACTTGCACTTAAGTCGGCATTTTGCCTTTTTTATTTAATTCCGATCCAATTTCTGTGTTTCATCGTCAACAAGAATGTCCAAGGGATACAGTACACCTGAAGTAGAGCATCGGAATCTATAACTAGTGTCACAGGAATGGTTCAAATCATAGACAGTAAGAAGAGTCAGTCTTCTTGTACTTAAGTAGGGATTGTGCCTTTTCTATTTAATTCCGATGCAATCTCTGTGTTTCGTCGTCAATAAGAAGATCCAAGGGATACAGAAAACCTGAAGTGAAGCATCGGAAACTATAACTAGTGTCACAGGAATGGTTAAAAACATAGACAGTAAGAAGAGTCAGTCTTCTTGTACTTAAGTCGGCATTGTGCCTTTTCTGTTTAAGTCCGATGCAATTTCTGTGTTTCATCGTCAATAAGAAGGTCAGAGGGATACAGTAAACCTGAAGTGAAGCATCGGAATCTATAAATAGTTTCACAGGAATGGTTCAAAACATAGACAGTAGGAAGAGTCAGTCTTCTTGTACATAAGTCAGCATGGTGCCTTTTGTATTTAATTCCGATGCAATTTCTGTGTTTCATTGTCAATAAGAAGGTCCAAGGGATGCAGTAAACATATAGTGAAGCATCGGAATCTAAAACTGGTCTCACAGGAAATGTTCAAATATAGTCAGTAAGAGGAGTTAGTCTTCTTGTACTTAAGTCTGCATTGTGCCTTTTCTATTTTCTTCCGATGCAATTTCTGTGTTTCATCGTCTATAAGTCGCTCAGAGGTATACAGTAAACCTGAAGTGAAGCATCGGAAACTATAACTAGTGTCACAGGAGTGGTTAAAAACATATACAGTAAGAAGAGTCAGTTTTCTTGTACTTAAGTCGGCATTGTGCCTTTTCTATTCAATTCCGATGCAATTTCTGTGCTTCATTGTCAATAAGAAGGTCCAAGGGATACAGTAAACATATAGTGAAGCATCGGAATCTAAAACTGGTCTCACAGGAAATTTTCAAAACATTGTCAGTAAGAGGAGATAGTCTTCTTGTACTTAAGTCGGGATTGTGCCTTTTCTATTTAATTCCGATGCAATCTCTGTGTTTCGTCGTCAATAAGAAGATCCAAGGGATACAGAAAACCTGAAGTGAAGCATCGGAAACTATAACTAGTGTCACAGGAATGGTTAAAAACATAGACAGTAAGAAGAGTCAGTCTTCTTGTACTTAAGTCGGCATTGTGCCTTTTCTGTTTAAGTCCGATGCAATTTCTGTGTTTCATCGTCAATAAGAAGGTCAGAGGGATACAGTAAACCTGAAGTGAAGCATCGGAATCTATAAATAGTTTCACAGGAATGGTTCAAAACATAGACAGTAGGAAGAGTCAGTCCTCTTGTACTTAAGTCGGCATTGTGCCTTTTCTATTTAATTCCGATGCAATTTCTGTGTTTCATCGTCAATAAGAAGGTCAGAGGGATACAGTAAATCTGAAGTGAAGCATCGGAATATATAACTAGAGTCATAGGAATGGTTCAAATCATAGACAGTAGGAAGAGTCAGTCTTCTTGTACTTAAGTCGGCAATGTGCCCTTTGTATTTAATTCCGATGCAATTTCTGTGTTTCATCATCAATAAGAAGGTCCAAGGGATACAGTAAACATATAGTGAAGCATCGGAATCTAAAACTGGTCTCACAGGAAATGTTCAAAACATAGTCAGTAAGAGGAGTTAGTCTTCTTGTACTTAAGTCTGCATTGTGCCTTTTCTATTTAATTCCGATAGAATTTCTGTGTTTCATCGTCAGTAAGAGGGTAGAGGGATACTGTAAACCTGAAGTGAAGTATCAGAATCTATAACTAGTGTCACAGGAATGGTTGAAAACATAGACTGTAAAAAGAGCCAGTCTACTTGCACTTAAGTCGGCATTTTGCCTTTAGTATTTAATTCCGATCCAATTTCTGTGTTTCATCGTCAACAAGAATGTCCAAGGGATACAGTAAACCTGAAGTAGAGCGTCGGAATCTATAACTACTGTCACAGGAATGGTTCAAATCATAGACAGTAAGAAGAGTCAGTCTTCTTGTACTTAAGTCGGCGTTGTGCGTTTTCTGTTTAATTGCGATGCAATTTCTGTGTTTCATCGTCAATACGAAGGTCAGATGGATACAGTAAACCTGCAGTGAAGCATAGGAATCTATAACTAGTGTCACAGGAATGGTTCAAACATAGTCACTAAGAAGAGTGAGTTATCTTGTACTTAAGTCGGCATTGTGCCTTTTCTATTTAATTCCGATGCAATATCTGTGTTTCATTGACATTAAGAAGGTCAGAGGGATACAGTAAACCTTAAGTGAAGGATCGGAATCTATAACTAGTGTCACAGGAATGGTTCAAAACATAGACAGTAGAAGGACTCAGGCTTCTAGTACTTGAGTCGGCATTGTGCCTTTTCTATTTTCTTCCGATGCAATTTCTGTGTTTCATCGTCTATAAGTCGCTCAGAGGTATACAGTAAACCTGAAGTGAAGCATAGGAAACTATAACTAGTGTCACAGGAGTGGTTAAAAATATATACAGTAAGAAGAGTCAGTTTTCTTGTACTTAAGTCGGCATTGTGCCTTTTCTATTTAATTCCGATGCAATTTCTGTGCTTCATTGTCAATAAGAAGGTCCAAGGGATACAGTAAACATATAGTGAAGCATCGGAATCTAAAACTGGTCTCACAGGAAATTTTCAAAACATTGTCAGTAAGAGGAGTTAGTCTTCTTGTACTTAAGTCGGGATTGAGCCTTTTCTATTTAATTCCGATGCAATCTCTGTGTTTCGTCGTCAATAAGAAGATCCAAGGGACACAGAAAACCTGAAGTGAAGTATCGGAAACTATAACTGGTGTCACAGGAATGGTTCAAAACATAGACCGTAAAAACAGCCAGTCTACTTGCACTTAAGTCGGCATTTTGCCTTTTGTATTTACTTCCGATCCAATTTCTGTGTTTCATCGTCAACAAGAATGTCCAAGGGATACAGTACACCTGAAGTAGAGCATCGGAATCTATAACTAGTGTCACAGGAATGGTTCAAATCATAGACAGTAAGAAGAGTCAGACTTCTTGTACTTAAGTCGGCGTTGTGCCTTTTCTATTTAATTCCGATGCAATTTCTGTGTGTCATCGTCAATAAGAAGGTCAGAGGGATACAGTAAACCTGAAGTGAAGCATCGGAATCTATAACTAGTGTCACAGGAATGGTTCAAAACATAGACAGTAGAAAGACTCAGGCTTCTTGTACTTGAGTCGGCGTTGTGCCTTTTGTATTTTTTTCCGATGCAATTTCTGTGTTTCATCGTCTATAAGTAGGTCAGAGGGATACAGTAAACCTGAAGTGAAGCATCGGAATCCATAACTAGTGTCACAATAATGGTTCAAAATATAGACCGTAGGAAGAGTCATTCTTCTTGTACTTAAGTCGGCATTGTGCCTTTTGTATTTAATTCCGATGCAATTTCTGTGTTTTATCTTCAATAAGAAGGTCCAAGGGATACAGTACACCTGAAGTGGAGCATCGGAATCTATAACTAGTGCCACAGGAATGGTTCAAATCATACACAGTAAGAAGAGTCAGTCTTCTTGTACTTAAGTCGGCATTGTGACTTTTCTATTTAATTCCGATGCAATATCTGTGTTTCATACTCAATAAGAAGGTCAGAGGGATACAGTAAACCTGAAGTGAAGCATCGGAATCTATAACTAGTGCCACAGGAATGGTTCAAAACATAGTCAGTAAGAAGAGTCAATCTTGTTGTACTTAAGTCAGCATTGTGCCTTATCTATTTAATTCCGATGCAATTTCTGTATTTCATCGTCATTAAGAAGGTCAGAGGGATACAGTAAACCTGAAGTGAAGCTTCGGAAACTATTACTAGTGTGACAGGAATGGTTCAAATCATAGTTAGTAAGAAGAGTCAGTCTTCCTGTATTTAAGTCGGCATTGTGCCTTTTGTATTTAATTCCGATGCAATTTCTGTGTTTCATCGTCAATACGAAGGTCCAAGGGATACAGTAAACCTGAAGTGAGGCATCGGAATCTATAACTAGTGCCACAGGAATGGTTCAAAACATAGTCAGTAAGTAGAGTCAGTCTTGTTGTACTTAAGTCGGCATTGTGCTTTATCTATTTAATTCCGATGCAATTTCTGTATTTCATCGTCTATAACAAGGTCAGAGGGATACAGTAAACCTGAAGTGAAGCATCGGAAACTAATACTAGTGTCACAGGAATGGTTAAAACATAGACAGTAAGAAGAGTCAGTCTTCTTGTACTTAAGTCGGCATTGTGCCTTTTCTATTTATTTCCGATGCAATCTCTGTGTTTCGTCGTCAATAAGAAGTTCCACGTGATACAGTAAACCTGAAGTGAAGCATCGGAAACTAAAACCGGTCTCACAGGAAAGGTTCATAACGTAGAGAGTAAGAAGAGCCAGTCATCTTGTATTTGAGTCGGCATTGTGCATTTTGTATTTAATTCCGATGCAATTTCTGTGTTTTATCGTCAATAAGAAGGTCAGAGGGATACAGTAAACCTGAAGTGAAGCATCAGAATCTATAACTAGTGTCACAGGAATGGTTCACAACATAGACAGTAAGGAGAGTCAGTCCACTTGTACTTAAGTCAGCATTTTGCCTTTTGTACTTAATTCCGATGCAATTTCTGTGTTTCATCGTCAATATGAAGGTCCAAGGGATACAGTACACCTGAAGTGAAGCATCGGAATCTATAACTAGTGTCACAAGAATGGTTCAAATCATAGACTGTAAGAAGAGTTAGTCTTCTTGTACTTAAGTCGGCATTGTGCCTTTTGTATTTAATTCCGATGCAATTTCTGTGTTTCATCGTCAATAAGAAGGTCCAAGGTTTACAGTAAACCTGAAGTGAGGCATCGGAATCTATAACTAGTGTCACAGGAATGGTTCAAATCATAGACAGTAAGTAGAGTCAGTTTTCTTGTACTTAAGTCGGCATTGTGCCTTTTGTATTTAATTCCGATGCAATTTCAGTGTTTCATCGTCAATACGAAGGTCCGAGGGATACAGTAAACCTGAAGTGAAGCATCGGAATCTATGACTAGTGTAACAGGAATGGTTAAAAACATATACAGTAAGAAGAGTCAGTCTTCTTGTACTTAAGTCGGCATTGTGCCTTTTCTATTTAATTCCGATGCAATTTCTGTATTTCATCGTCAATAAGAAGGTCAGAGGGATACAGTAAATCTGAAGTGAAGCATCGGAATATATTACTAGAGTCACAGGAATGGTTCAAATCATAGACAGTAGGAAGAGTCCGTCTTCTTGTACTTAAGTCGGCATTGTGCCCTTTGTATTTAATTCCGATGCAATTTCTGTGTTTCATCATCAATAAGAAGGTCCAAGGGATACAGTTAAAATGAAGTGAGGCATCGGAATCTATAACTAGTGTCACAGGAATGGTTCATAACATAGTCAGTAAGAAGAGTCAGTCTCCTTGTACATAAGTCAGCAAGGTGCCATTTGTATTTAATTCCGATGCAATTTCTGTGTTTCATTGTCAATAAGAAGGTCCAAGGGATACAGTAAACATACAGTGAAGCATCGGAATCTAAAACTGGTCTCACAGGAAATGTTCAAAACATAGTCAATAAGAGGACTTAGTCTTCTTGTACTTAAGTCCGCATTGTGCCTTTTCTATTTCATTCCGATGGAATTTCTGTGTTTCATCGTCAGTAAGAGGGTCAGAGGGATACAGTAAACCTGAAGTGAAGTATCAGAATCTATAACTAGTGTCACAGGAATGGTTCAAAACATAGACTGTAAAAAGAGCCAGTCTACTTGCACTTAAGTCGGCATTTTGCCTTTTGTATTTAATTCCGATCCAATTTCTGTGTTTCATCGTCAACAAGATTGTCCAAGGGATACAGTACACCTGAAGTAGAGCATCGGAATCTATAACTAGTGTCACAGGAATGGTTCAAATCATAGACAGTAAGAAGAGTCAGTCTTCTTGTACTTATGTCGGCGTTGTGCCTTTTCTGTTTAATTGCGATGCAATTTCTGTGTTTCATCGTCAATACGAAGGTCAGAGGGATACAGTAAACCTGAAGAGAAGCATCGGAATCTATAAATAGTGTCACAGGAATGGTTCAAAACATAGACCGTACTAAGAGTCAGTCATCTTGTACTTAAGTCGTCATTTCGCTTTTTCTATTTAATTCCGATGCAATTTCTGTGTTTCATCGTCAATAAGAAGGTCAGATGGATACAGTAAACCTGAAGTGAAGCATAGGAACCTATAACTAGTGTCACAGGAATGGTTCAAACATAGTCAGTAAGAAGAGTGAGTTTTCTTGTACTTAAGTCGGCATTGTGCCTTTTCTATTTAATTCCGATGCAATATCTGTGTTTCATTGACAATAAGAAGGTCAGAGGGATACAGTGAACCTGAAGTGAAGCATCGGAATCTATAACTAGTGTCACAGTAATGGTTCAAAACATAGACATTAGGAAGACTCAGGCTTCTTGTACTTGAGTCGGCATTGTGCCTTTTCTATTTTCTTCCGATGCAATTTCTGTGTTTCATCGTCTATAAGTCGCTCAGAGCTATACAGTAAACCTGAAGTGAAGCATCGGAAACTATAACTAGTGTCACAGGAGTGGTTAAAAACATATACAGTAAGAAGAGTCAGTCTTCTTGTACTTAAGTCGGCATTGTGCCTTTTCTATTTAATTCCGATGCAATATCTGTGTTTCATCGTCAATAAGAACGTCCAAGGGGTACAGTAAACATATAGTGAAGCATCGGAATCTAAAACTGGTCTCACAGGAAATTTTCAAAACATAGTCAGTAAGAGGAGTTAGTCTTCTTGTACTTAATTCGGGATTGTGCCTTTTCTATTTAATTCCGACGCAATCTCTGTGTTTCGTCGTCAATAAGTAGGTCAGAGGGATACAGTAAACCTGAAGTGAAGCATCGGAATCTATAAATAGTTTCACAGGAATGGTTCAAAACTTGGACAGTAGGAAGAGTCAGTCATCTTGTACTTAAGTCGGCATTGTGCCTTTTCTATTTAATTCCGATGCAATTTCTGTGTTTCATCGTCAATAAGAAGGTCAGAGGGATACAGTAAATCTGAAGTGAAGCATCGGAATATATAACTAGTGTCACAGGAATGGTTCAAAACATAGACAGTAGGAAGACTCAGGCTTCTTGTACTTGAGTCGGCATTGTGCCTTTTCTATTTAATTCTGATGCAATTTCTGTGTTTCATCATCAATAAGAAGGTCCAAGGGATACAGTTAACCTGAAGTGAGGCATCGGAATCTATAACTAGTGTCACAGGAATGGTTCAAGACATAGTCAGTAAGAAAAGTCAGTCTTCTTGTACATAAGTCAGCATGGTGCTTTTTGTATTTAATTCCGATGCAATTTCTGTGTTTCATTGTCAATAAGAAGGTCCAAGGGATACAGTACACCTGAAGTAGAGCATCTGAATCTATAACTAGTGTCACAGGAATGGTTCAAATCATAGACAGTAAGAAGAGTCAGTCTTCTTGTACTTAAGTCGGCGTTGTGCCTTTTCTGTTTAATTGCGATGCAATTTCTGTGTTTCATCGTCAATACGAAGGTCAGAGGGATACAGTAAACCTGAAGAGAAGCATCGGAATCTATAAATAGTGTCACAGGAATGGTCCAAAACATAGACAGTAGGAAGAGTCAGTCATCTTGTACTTAAGTCGTCATTGCGCTTTTTCTATTTAATTCCGATGCAATTTCTGTGTTTCATCGTCAATAAGAAGGTCAGATGGATACAGTAAACCTGAAGTGAAGCATAGGAATCTATAACTAGAGTCACAGGAATGGTTCAAACATAGTCAGTAAAAAGAGTGAGTTTTCTTGTACTTAAGTCGGCATTGTGCCTTTTGTATTTAATTCCGACGCAATTTCTGTGTTTCATTGACAATAAGAAGGTCAGAGGGATACAGTAAACCTGAAGTGAAGCATCGGAATCTATAACTAGTGTCACAGGAATGGTTCAAAACATAGACAGTAGGAAGACTCAGGCTTCTTGTACTTGAGTCGGCATTGTGCCTTTTTAATTTAATTCTGATGCAATTTCTGTGTTTCATCGTCAATAATAAGGTCCAAGGGATACAGTAAACATATAGTGAAGCATCGGAATCTAAAACTGGTCTCACAGGAAATTTTCAAAACATAGTCAGTAAGAGGAGTTAGTCTTCTTGTACTTAATTCGTGATTGTGCCTTTTCCATTTAATTCTGATGCTATCTCTGTGTTTCGTCGTCAATAAGAAGATCCAAGGAATACAGAAAACCTGAAGTGAAGCATCGGAAACTATAACTAGTGTCACAGGAATGGTTAAAAACATAGACAGTAAGAAGAGTCAGTCTTCTTGTACTTAAGTCGGCATTGTGCCTTTTCTGTTTAAGTCCGATGCAATTTCTGTGTTTCATCGTCAATAAGAAGGTCAGAGGGATACAGTAAACCTGAAGTGAAGCATCGGAATCTGTAACTAGTTTCACAGGAATGGTTCAAAACATAGACAGTAGGAAGAGTCAGTCATCTTGTACTTAAGTCGGCATTGTGCCTTTTCTATTTAATTCCGATGCAATTTATGTGTTTCATCGTCAATAAGAAGGTCAGAGGGATACAGTAAATCTGAAGTGAAGCATCGGAATATATAACTAGAGTCACAGGAATGGTTCAAAACATAGACAGTAGGAAGAGTCAGTCTTCTTGTACTTAAGTCGGCATTGTGCCCTTTGTATTTAATTCCGATGCAATTTCTGTGTTTCATCATCAATAAGAAGGTCCAAGGGATACAGTTAACCTGAAGTGAGGCATCGGAATCTATAACTAGTGTCGCAGGAATGGTTCAAGACATAGTCAGTAAGAAAAGTCAGTCTTCTTGTACATAAGTCAGCATGGTGCCTTTTGTATTTAATTCCGATGCAATTTCTGTGTTTCATTGTCAATAAGAAGGTCCAAGGGATACAGTAAACATATAGTGAAGCATCGGAATCTAAAACGGGTCTCACACAAATATTCAAAACATAGTCGGTAAGTGGAGTTAGTCTTCTTGTACTTAAGTCTGCATTGTGCCTTTTCTATTAAATTCCGATGGAATTTCTGTGTTTCATCGTCAGTAAGAGGGTCAGAGGGATACAGTAAACCTGAAGTGAAGTATCAGAATCTATAACTAGTGTCACAGGAATGGTTCAAACATAGACTGTAAAAAGAGCCAGTCTACTTGTACTTAAGTCGGCATTTTGCCTTTTGTATTTAATTCCGATCCAATTTCTGTGTTTCATCGTCAACAAGAATGTCCAAGGGATACAGTACACCTGAAGTAGAGCATCGGAATCTATAACTAGTGTCACAGGAATGGTTCAAATCATGGACAGTAAGAAGAGTCAGTCTTCTTGTACTTAAGTCGGCGTTGTGCCTTTTCTGTTTAATTGCGATGCAATTTCTGTGTTTCATCGTCAATACGAAGGTCAGAGGGATACAGTAAAGATGAAGAGAAGCATCGGAATCTATAAATAGTGTCACAGGAATGGTTCAAAACATAGACAGTAGGAAGAGTCAGTCATCTTGTACTTAAGTCGTCATTGCGCTTTTTCTATTTCATTCCGATGCAATTTCTGTGTTTCATCGTCAATAAGAAGGTCAGATGGATACAGTAAACCTGAAGTGAGGCATAGGAATCTTTAACTAGTGTAACAGGAATGGATCAAACATAATCAGTAAGTAGAGTGAGTCTTCTTGTACTTAAGTCGGCATTGTGCCTTTTCTATTTAATTCCGATGCAATATCTGTGTTTCATTGACAATAAGAAGGTCAGAGGGATACAGTAAACCTGAAGTGAAGCATCGGAATCTATAACTAGTGTCACAGGAATGGTTCAAAACATAGACAGTAGGAAGACTCAGGCTTCTTGTATTTGAGTCGGCATTGTGCCTTTTCTATTTTTTTCCGATGCAATTTCTGTGTTTCATCGTCAATAAGAAGGTCCAAAGGATACAGTAAACCTGAAGTGAGGCATCGGAATCTATAACTAGTGTCATAGGAATGGTTCAAAACATAGACAGTAAGAAGAGTCAGTCTTCTTGTACTTAAGTCGGCGTTGTGCCTTTTCTGTTTAATTGCGATGCAATTTCTGTGATTCATCGTCAATAAGAAGGTCAGAGGGATACAGTAAACCTGAAGTGAAGCATCGGAATCTATAACTAGTGTCACAGGAATGGTTCAAAACATAGACAGTAGGAAGACTCAGGCTTCTTGTACTTGAGTCAGCGTTGTGCCTTTTCTATTTATTTCCGATGCAATTTCTGTGTTTCATCGTCTATAAGTAGGTCAGAGGGATACAGTAAACCTGAAGTAAAGCATCGGAATCCATAACTAGTTTCACAATAATGGGTCAAAATATAGACCGTAGGAAGAGTCATTCTCCTTGTAGTTAAGTCGGCATTGTGCCTTTTGTATTTAATTCTGATGCAATTTCTGTGTTTCATCGTCAATAAGAGTGTCAGAGGGATACAGTAAACCTGAAGTGAAGCATCAGAATCTATAACTAGTGTCACAGGAATGGTTTAAAACATAGACAGTAAGAAAAGTCAGTCTACTTGTACTTAAGACGGCATTTTGCCTTTTGTATTTAATTCCGATGCAATTTCTGTGTTTCATCTTCAATAAGAAGGTCCAAGGGATACAGTACACCTGAAGTGAAGCATCGGAATCTATAACTAGTGCCACAGGAATGGTTCAAATCATAGACAGTAACAAGAGTTAGTCTTCTTGTACTTAAGCCGGCATTGTGACTATTCTATTTAATTCCGATGCAATATCTGTGTTTCATCGTCAATAAGAAGGTCAGGGGGATACAGTAAACCTCAAGTGAAGCATCGGAATCTATAACTTGTGTCAAAGGAATGGTTCAAAACATAGACAGTATTAAGAGTCAGTCTTCTTGTATTTGAGTCGGTTTTGTGACCTTTTTGTATTTAATTCCGATGCAATTTCTGTTTTTCATCGTCAATAAGAAGGTCAGAGGGATACAGTAAACCGGAATCTATAACTAGTGTCACAGGAATGGTTCAAAACATGGACAGTAGGAATAGTCAGTCTTCTTGTTCTTAAGTCGGCATTGTGCCTTTTCTATTTAATTCCGATTTAATTTCTATGTTTCATCGTCAATAAGAAGGTCAGAGGGATACAGTAAACCTGAAGTGAAGCTTCGGAATCAATAACTAGTGTCACAGGAATGGTTCAAATCATAGACAGTAAGAAGAGTCAGTCTTCTTGTACTTAAGTCGGCATTGTGCCTTTTGTATTTAATTCCGATGCAATTTCTGTGTTTCATCGTCAATACGAAGGTCCACGGGATATAGTAAACCAGAAGTGAGGCATCGGAATCTGTAACTAGTGTGACAGGAATGGTTAAAATATAGAGAGTAGGAAGAGTCAGTCTTCTTGTACTTGAGTCGGCATTGTGACTTTTGTATTTAATTCCGATGCAATTTCTGTTTTTCATCGTCAATAAGAGGGTCAGAGGGATACAGTAAACCTGAAGTGAAGCATCGGGAACTATTACTAGTGTCACTGGAATGGTTAAAACATAGACAGTAAGAAGAGTTAGTCTTCTTGTACTTAAGTCGGCATTGTGCCTTTTCTATTTAATTCCGATGCAATCTCTGTGTTTCGTCGTCAATAAGAAGGTCCACGTGATACAGTAAACCTGAAGTGAAGCATCGGAATCTAAAACCGGTCTCACAGGAAAGGTTCATAACATAGAGAGTAAGAAGAGCCAGTCATTTTTCATTTGATTCTTCATTGTGCATTTTGTATTTAATTCCGATGCAATTTCTGTGTTTTATCGTCAATAAGAAGGTCAGAGGGATACAGTACACCTGAAGTGAAGCATCGGAATCTATAACTAGTGTCACAGGAATGGTTCAAATCATAGACAGTAAGAAGAGTCAGTCTTCTTGTACTTAAGTCGGCATTGTGCCTTTTCTATTTCATTCCGATGCTATTTCTGTGTTTCTTCGTCAATAAGAGGGTCAGAGGGATACAGTAAACCTGAAGTGAAGCATCGGAATCTATAACTAGTGTGACAGGAATGGTTAAAATATAGAGAGTAGGAAGAGTCAGTCTTCTTGTACTTGAGTCGGCATTGTGACTTTTGTATTTAATTCCGATGCAATTTCTGTTTTTCATCGTCAATAAGAGGGTCAGAGGGATACACTTAACATGAAGTGATGCATCGGAATCTATAACTAGTGTCACAGGAATGGTTCAAAACATAGACAGTAGGACGAGTCAGTCTTCTTGTACTTAAGTCGGCATTGTGCCTTTTGTTTTTAATTCCGATGCAATTTCTCTGTTTCATCGTCAATAAGAAGGTCCAAGGGATACAGTAAACCTGAAGTGAGGCATCGGAATCTATAACTAGTGTCACAGGAATGGTTCAAAACATAGACAGTAAGTGGAGTCAGTCTTCTTGTACTTAAGTCGGCATTGTGCCTTTTGTATTTAATTCCGATGCAATTTCTGTAATTCATCGGCAATACGAATGTCCGAGGGATACAGTAAACCTGAAGTGACGCATCGGAATCTATGACTAGTGTCACAGGAATGGTTCAAAACATAGTCAGTAAGAAGAGCCAGTCTTCTTGTACTTAAGTCGGCATTGTGCCTTATCTATTTAATTCCGATGCAATTTCTGTGTTTCATCGTCAATAAGAAGGTCAGAGTGATACAGTAAAACTGAAGTGAAGCATCAGAAACTATAACTAGTGTCACAGGAATGGTTAAAAACATATACAGTAAGAAGAGTCAGTCTTCTTGTACTTAAGTCGGCATTGTGCCTTTTCTATTTGATTCCGATGCCATTTCTGTGTTTCATCGTCAATAAGAAGGGCAGAGGGATACAGTAAACCTGAAGTGAAGCATCGGAATCTATAACTAGTGTCACAGGAATGGTTCAATCATAGACACTAGGAAGAGTCAGTCTTCTTGTACTGAAGTCGGCATTTTGCTTTTTGTATTTAATTCCGATGCAATTTCTGTGTTTCATCGTCAATAAAAAGGTCCAAGGGATACAGTAAACCTGAAGTGAAACATCGGAATCTATAACTAGTGTCACGGGAATAGTTCAAACCATAGACAGTAAGAAGAGTCAGTCTTCTTGTACTTAAGTCGGCATTGTGCCTTTTGTATTTAATTCCGATGCAATTTCTGTGTATCATCGTCAATAAGAAGGTCCAAGGGATACAGTAAACCTGAGGTGAGGCATCGGAATCTATAACTAGTACCACAGGAGTGGTTCAAAACATAGTCAGTAAGAAGAGTCAGTCTCTTGTACTTAAGTCGGCATTGTGCCTTATCTATTTAATTCCGATGCAATTTCTGTGTTTCATCGTCAATAAGAAGGTCCAAGGGATACAGTACACCTGAAGTGAAGGATCGGAATCTATAACTAGTGTCACAGGAATGGTTCAAACTTAGACAGTAACAAGAGTCAGTCTTTTTGTACTTATATCGGCATTGTGCCTTTTCTACTTATTTCCGATGCAATTTCTGTGTTTCATCGTACATAATAAGGTCAGAGGGATACAGTATACCTGAAGTGAAGCATAGGAATCTATAAGTGGTGTCACAGGAATGGTTCAAAACATAGTCAAAAAGAAGAGTAAATCTTCTTATACTTGAGTCGGCATTGTGCATTTCGTATTTAATTCAGATGCAATTTCGGTGTTTCATCGTCAATAAGAAGGTCCAAGGGATACAGTAAACCTGAAGTGAAGCATCGGAATCTATAACTAGTGTCACAAGTTCGGTTCAAAACATAGACAGTAAGAAGAGACAGTCTTCTTGTACTTAAGTCGGCATTGTGCCTTTTCTATTTAATTTCGATGCAATTTCTGTGTTTCATCATCAATAAGAAGGTCAGAGGGATACAGTAAACCTGAAGAGAAGCATCGGAGTCAATAACTAGTGTCACAGGAATGGTTCAAAACATAGTCAGTAGGAAGAGTCAGTCTTCTTGTACTTCAGTCGGCATTGTGCCTTTTCCATTTAATTCCGATTGAATATCTGTGTTTCATTGTCAATAAGAAGGTCAGAAGGGATACAGTACACCTCAAGTGAAGCATCGGAATCTACAACTAGTGTCACAGGAATGGTTCGAAACACAGACAGTAGGAAGAGTCAGTGTTCTTGTACTTATGTCGGCATTGTGCCTTTTGTATTTAATTCCGATGCAATTTCTGTGTTTCATCATCAATAAGAAGGTCCAAGGGATACAGTAAGCATATAGTGAAGCATCGGAATCTAAAACTGGTCTCACAGGAAATGTTCAAAACATAGTCAGTAAGAAGAGTCAGTCTTCTTGTACTTGAGTCGGCATTGTGACATTTGTATTTAATTCCGATGCAATTTCTGTTTTTCATCGTCAATAAGAGGGTCAGAGGGATACAGTAAACCTGAAGTGAAGCATCGGAATCTATAAGTAGTGTCACAGGAATGATTCAAAACATAGACAGTAAGAAGAGTCAGTCTTCTTGTACTTAAGTCGGCATTGTGCCTTTTCTGTCTAATTCCGATGCAATTTCTAAGTTTCATGGTCAATAAGAAGGTCAGTTGGATACAGTAAACCTGAATTGAAGCATCGGAATCTATAAATAGTTTCACAGGAATGGTTCAAAACATAGACAGTAGGATGAGTCAGTCATCTTGTACCTAAGTCAGCATTGTGCATTTTCTATTTAATTCAGATGCAATTTCTGTGTTTCATCGTCAATAAGAAGGTCAGAGGGATACAGTAAACCTGAAGTGAGGCATCGGAATGTATAACTAATGTCACACGAATGGTTCAAAGCATTGACAGTAGGAAGAGTCTGTCTTCTTGTACTTGAGTCGGCGTTGTGCCTTTTGTATTTATTTCCGATGCCATTTCTGTGTCTCATCGTCCATAAGAAGGTCAGAGGGATACAGTAAACCTGACGTGAAGCATCGGAATCCACTACTTGTGTCACAATAATGGTTCAAAACATAGACAGTAGGAAGAGTCAAACTTCTTGTACTTAAGTCGGCATTCTGCCTTTTGTATTTAATTCCGATGCAATTTCTGTGTTTCATCGTCAATAAGAAATTCCAAGGGATACAGTAAACCTGAAGTGAAACATCGGAATCCATAACTTGTGTCCCCATAATGGTTCAAAACATAGACAGTAGGTAGAGTCAGTCTTCTCGTACTTAAGTCGGCATTGTGGCTTTTCTATTTAATTCCGATGCAATTTCTGTGTTTCATTGTCAATAAGAAGGTCAGAGGGATACAGTAAACCTGAAGTGAATCATCGAAATCTATAACTAGTGTCACAGGAATGGTTCAAAACATAGACAGTAGGAAGAGTCAGTCTTCTTCTACTTAAGTCGGCATTTTGCCTTTTGTATTTAATTCCGATGCAATTTCTGTGATTCATCGTCAATAAGAACGTCCAAGGGATACAGTAAACCTGAAGTGAGGCATCGGAATCTATAACTAGTGTCACAGGAATAGTTCAAATCATAGACAGTAAGAAGAGTCAGTCTTCTTGTACTTAAGTCGGCATTGTGCATTATCTATTTAATTCCGATGCAATTTCTGTGTTCCATCGTCAATAAGAAGGTCCAAGGGATACAGTAAACCTGAAGTGAAGCATCGGAATCTATAACTAGTGTCACAGGTTCGGTTCAAATCATAGACAGTAAGAAGAGAAAGTCTTCTTGTACTTAAGTGGGTTTTGTGCCTTTGCTATTTAATTCCGATGCAATTTCTGTCTTCCATCATCAATAAGAAGGTCAGAGGGATACAGTAAACCTGAAGTGAAGGAACGGAATCTAAAACTGGTCTCACAGGAAATGTTCAAAACTTAGTCAGTAACAAGAGTCAGTGTTCTTGTACTTAAGTCAGCATTGTGCCTTTTCTATTTAATTCCGATGCAATTTCTGTGTTTCGTCGTCAATAAGGAGGTCCACGGGATTCGGTAAACCTGAAGTGAAGTATCAGAATCTATAACTAGTGTCACAGGAATGGTTCAAAAGCATAGACAGTAAGAAGAGTCAGTCTACTTGTACTTAAGTCGGCATTGTGCCTTTTGTATTTAATTCCGATGCACTTTCTGTGTTTCATCGTCAATAAGAAGGTCAGAGGGATACAGTAAACCTGAAGTGAAGCATCGGAATCTATAACTTGTGTCACAGGAATGGTTCAAACATTGACAGTAGGAACAGTCAGTCTTCTTGTACTTAAGTCGGCATTGTGCCTTTTGTATTTAATTCCGATGCATTTTCTGTGATTCATCGTCAATAATAAGGTCCAAGGGATACAGTAAACGTGAAGTGAGGCATCGGAATCTATAACTAGTGTCACAGTAATGGTTCAAATTATAGTCAGTAAGAAGAGTAAGTCTTTTTGTACTTAAGTCGGCATTGTGCCTTTTCTATTTGATTCCGATGCAATTTCTATGTTTAATGGTCAACAAGAAGGTCAGAGGGATACAGTAAACTTGAAGTGAAGCATCGGAATCTATAAGTAGTGTCACAGGAATGGTTCAAAACGTTGACAGTAAGAAGAGTCAGTCTTCTTGTACTTAAGTCGGCATTGTACCTTTTCTGTTTAATTCCGATGCAATTTCTGTGTTTCATCGTCAATAAGAAGGTCAGAGGGATAAAGTAAACCTGAATTGAAGCATCGGAATCTATAAATAGTTTCACAGGAATGGTTCAAAGCATAGACAGTAGGAAGAGTCAGTCAGCTTGTACTTATGTCGGCATTGTGCATTTTCTATTTAATTCAGATGCAATTTCTGTGTTTCATCGTTAATAAGAAGGTCAGAGGGATACAGTAAATCTGAAGTGAAGCATCGGAATGTATAACTAATGTCACAGGAATGGTTCAAAACATAGACAGTAGGAATAGTCTGCCTTCTTGTACTTCAGTCGGCGTTATGCCATTTGTATTTATTTCCGATGCCATTTCTGTGTTTCATCGTCAATAAGAAGGTCAGAGGGATACAGTAAACCTGAAGTGAAGCATCGGAATCCATAACTTGTGTCACAATAATGGTTCAAAACATAGAGAGTAGGAAGAGTCATTCTTCTTGTACCTAAGCCGGCATTTTGCCTTTTGTATTTAATTCCGATGCAATTTCTGTGTTTCATCGTCAATAAGATATTCCAAGGGATACAGTACTCCTGAAGTGAAGCATCGGAATCTATAACTAGTGACACAGGAATGGTTCAAATCATAGACAGTAGGAAGAGTCAGTCTTCTTGTACTTAAGTCGGCATTGTGGCTTTTCTATTTAAATCCGATGCAATTGCTGTGTTTCATTGTCAATAAGAAGGTCAGAGGGATACAGTAAACGTGAAGTGAAGCATCGGAATCTCTAACTAGTGTCACAGGAATGGTTCAAAACATAGACAGTAGGAAGAGTCAGTCTTCTTGTACTTAAGTCGGCATTTTGCCTCTTGTATTTATTTCCGATGCAATTTCTGTGATTCATCGTCAATAAGAGCGTCCAAGGGATACAGTAAACCTGAAGTGAGGCATCGGAATCTATAACTAGTGTCACAGGAATAGTTCAAATCATAGACAGTAAGAAGAGTCAGTCTTCTTGTACTTAACTCGGCATTGTGCCTCTTCTATTTATTTCCGATGCAATTTCTGTGTTTCATCGTCCATAAGAGGTCGGAGGGATACAGAAAACCTGAAGTGAAGCATCGGAATCTGAAATTGATGTCACAGGAATGGTTCAAAACATAGACAGTAAGAATAGTCAGTCTTCTTGTACTTAAGTCGGCATTGTGCCTTTTCTATTTAATTCCGATGCAATTTCTGTGTTTCTTCATCAATAAGAAGGTCAGAGGGATACAGTAAACCTGAAGTGAAGCATCGGAATCTACAACTAGTGTCACAGGAATGGTTCGAAACACAGACAGTAGGAAGAGTCAGTGTTCATGTACTTAAGTCGGCATTGTGCCTTTTGTATATAATTCCGATGCAATTTCTGTGTTTCATCATCAATAAGGAGGTCCAAGGGATACAGTAAACATATAGTGAAGCATCGGAATCTAAAACTGGTCTCACAGGAAATGTTCAAAACATAGTCAGAAAGAAGAGTCGGTCTTCTTGTACTTAAGTCGGCATTGTGCCTTTTCTATTTAAATCCGATGCAATTTCTGTGTTTCGTCGTCAATGGGATACAGTAAACTTAAAGTGAAGCATCGGAATTTGTAACTAGTGTCACAGGAATGGTTCAAAACATAGTCAGTAGGAAGAGTCAGTCTTCTTGTACTTGAGTCGGCATTGTGACATTTGTATTTAATTCCGATGCAATTTCTGTTTTTCATCGTCAATAAGAGGGTCAGAGGGATACAGTAAACCTGAAGTGAAGCATCGAAATCCATAACTAGAGTCACAGGAATGGTTCAAAACATAGACAGTAGGAAGAATCAGTCTACTTGTACTTACGTGGGCATTGTGCATTTTCTATTTGATTCCGATGAAATTTCTATGTTTCATGGTCAACAAGAAGGTCAGAGGGATACAGTAAACTTAATGTGAAGCATCGGAATCTATAAGTAGTGGCACAGGAATGGTTCAAAACATAGACAGTAAGAAGAGTCAGTCTTCTTGTACTTAAGTCGGCATTGTGCCTTTTCTGTTTATTTCCATTGCAATTTCTGTGTTTCATCGTCAATAAGAAGGTCAGAGGGATACAGTAAACCTGCATTGAAGCATCGGAATCTATAAATAGTTTCACAGGAATGGTTCAAAACATAGACAGGAGGAAGAGTCAGTCTTCCTGTACTTGAGTCGGTTTGTGGCTTGTGTATTTAATTCCGATGCAATTTCTGTTTTTCATCGTCAATAAGAAGGTCAGAGGGATACAGTAAACCCGAAGTGAAGCATCGGAATCTCTAACTAGTGTCACAGGAATGGTTCAAAACATAGACAGTAGGAAGAGTCAGTCTTCTTGTACTTAAGTCGGCATTTTGCCTTTTGTATTAAATTCCGATGCAATTTCTGTGTTTCATCGTCAATAAGAAGGTCCAAGGGATGCAGTACACCTGAAGTGAAGCATCGGAATCTATAACTAGTGTCACAGGAATGGTTCAAAACATAGACAGTAAGAAGAGTCAGTCTTATTGTACTTAAGTCGGCATTGTGCCTCTTCTATTTATTTCCGATGCAATTTCTGTGTTTCATCGTCCATTGGAAGGTCGGAGGGATACAGTAAACCTGAAGTGAAGCATCGGAATCTATAAGTGGTGTCACAGGAATGGTTCAAAACATAGTCAGTAAGATGAGTCAGTCTTCTTGTACTTGACTCGGCACTGTGCATTTCGTATTTAATTCCGATGCAATTTCGGTGTTTCATCGTCAATAAGAAGGTCCAAGGGATACAATAAACCTGAAGTGAAACATCGAAATCTATAACTAGTGTCACAGGTTCGGTTCAAAACATAGACTGTAAGAAGAGACAGTCTTCTTGTACTTAAGTCGGCATTGTGCCTTTTCTATTTAATTCCGATGCAATTTCTGTGTTTCATCATCAATAAGAAGGTCAGAGGGATACAGTAAACCTGAAGTGAAGCATCGGAGTCTATAACTAGTGTCACAGGAATTGTTCAAAACATAGTCAGTAAGAATAGTCAGTCTTCTTGTACTTCAGTCGGCATTGTGACTTTTATATTTAATTCCGATGCAATATCTGTGTTTCATCCTCAATAAGATGGTCAGAGGGATTCAGTAAACCTGAAGTGAAGCATAGGAATCTATAAGTGGTGTCACAGGAATGGTTCAAAACATAGTCAATAAGAAGAGTAAATCTTCTTGTGCTTGAGTCGTCATTGTGCATTTCGTATTTAATTCCGATACAATTTCGGTGTTTCATCGTCAATAAGAAGGTCCAAGGGATACAGTAAACCAGAAGTGAAGCATCGAAATCTATAACTAGTGTCGCAGGTTCGGTTCAAAACATAGACAGTAAGAAGAGTCAGTCTTCTTGTACTTAAGTCGGCATTGTGCCTTTTCTATTTAATTTCGATGCAGTTTCTGTGTTTCATCATCAATAAGAAGGTCAGAAGGGATACAGTACACCTCAAGTGAAGCATCGGAATCTACAATTAGTGTCACAGGAATGGTTCGAAACACAGACAGTAGGAAGAGTCAGTGTTCTTGTACTTAAGTCGGCATTGTGCCTTTTGTATTTAATTCCGATGCAATTTCTGTGTTTCATCATCAATAAGAAGGTCCAAGGGATACAGTCAACATATTGTGAAGCATCGGAATGTAAAACTGGTCTCACAGGAAATGTTCAAAACATAGTCAGTAAGAAGAGTCAGTCTTCTTGTACTTAAGTCGGCATTGTGACTTTTCTATTTAAATCCGATGCAATTTCTGTGTTTCGTCGTCAATAAGAAGGTCCAAGGAATACAGTAATCTTAAAGTGAAGCATCGAAATCTGTAACTAGTGTCACATGAATGATTCAAAACATAGTCAGTAAGAAGAGTCAGTCTTCTTGTACTTGAGTCGGTATTGTGCCTTTTGTATTTAATTCCGATGCAATTTGTGTTTTTCATCGTCAATAAGAGGGTCAGAGGGATACAGTAAACTTGAAGTGAAACATCGGAATCTATAAGTAGTGTCACAGGAATGGTTCAAAAACATAGACAGTAAGAAGAGTCAGTCTTCTTGTACTTAAGTCGGCATTGTGCCTTTTCTGTTTAATTCCGATGCAATTTCTGTGTTTCATCGTCAATAAGAAGGTCAGAGGGATAAAGTAAACCTGAATTTAAGCATCGGAATCTATAAATAGTTTCACAGGAATGGTTCAAAACATAGACAGTAGGAAGAGTCAGTCATCTTGTACTTAAGTCGGCATTGTGCATTTACTATTTAATTCAGATGCCATTTCTGTGTTTCATCGTCAATAAGAAGGTCAAAGGGATACAGTAAATCTGAAGTGAAGCATCGGAATGTATAACTAATGTCACAGGAATGGTTCAAAACATAGACAGTAGGAATAGTCTGTCTTCTTGTACTTCAGTCGGCGTTATGCCATTTGTATTTATTTCCGATGCCATTTCTGTGTTTCATCGTCAATAAGAAGGTCAGAGGGATACAGTAAACCTGAAGTGAAGCATCGGAATCCATAACTTGTGTCACAATAATGGTTCAAAACATAGACAGTAGGAAGAGTCATTCTTCTTGTACTTAAGTCGGCATTTTGCCTTTTGTATTTAATTCCGATGCAATTTCTGTGTTTCATCGTCAATAAGATATTCCAAGGGATACAGTACACCTGAAGTGAACCATCGGAATCTATAACTAGTGTCACAGGAATGGTTCAAATCACAGACAGTAGGAAGAGTCAGTCTTCTTGTACTTAAGTCGGCATTGTGGCTTTTCTATTTAATTCCGATGCAATTTCCGTGTTTCATTGTCAATAAGAAGGTCAGAGGGATACAGTAAACCTGAAGTGAAGCATCGGAATCCCTAACTAGTGTCACAGGAATGGTTCAAAACATAGACAGTAGGAAGAATCAGTCTACTTGTACTTACGTGGGCATTGTGCCTTTTCTATTTGATTCCGATGAAATTTCTATGTTTCATGGTCAACAAGAAGGTCAGAGGGATACAGTAAACTTGAAGTGAAGCATCGGAATCTACAACTAGTGTCACAGGAATGGTTCGAAACACAGACAGTAGGAAGAGTCAGTGTTCTTGTGCTTAAGTCGGCATTGTGCCTTTTGTATTTAATTCCGATGCAATTTCTGTGTTTCATCATCAATAAGAAGGTCCAAGGGATACAGTAAACATATGGTGAAGCATCGGAATCTAAAACTGGTCTCACAGGAAATGTTCAAAACATAGTCAGTAAGAAGAGTCAGTCTTCTTGTACTTAAGTCGGCATTGTGACTTTTCTATTTAAATCCGATGCAATTTCTGTGTTTCGTCGCCAATAAGAAGGTCCAAGGAATACTGTAATCTTAAAGTGAAGCATCGAAATCTGTAACTAGTGTCACATGAATGATTCAAAACATAGTCAGTAAGAAGAGTCAGTCTTCTTGTACTTGAGTCGGTATTGTGCCTTTTGTATTTAATTCCGATGCAATTTGTGTTTTTCATCGTCAATTAGAGGGTCAGAGGGATACAGTAAACCAGAAGTGAAGCATCGGAATTTATAACTAGTGTCACAGGAATGGTTCAAAACATAGACAGTAGGAAGAGTCAGTCTACTTGTACTTACGTCGGCATTGTGCCTTTTCTATTTGATTCCGATGCAATTTCTATGTTTCATGGTCAACAAGAAGGTCAGAGGGATACAGTAAACTTGATGTGAAGCATCGGAATCTATAAGTAGTGTCACAGGAATGGTTCAAAACATAGACAGTAAGAAGAGTCAGTCTTCTTGTACTTAAGTCGGCATTGTGCCTTTTCTGTTTAATTCCGATGCAATTTCTGTGTTTCATCGTCAATAAGAAGGTCAGAGGGATAAAGTAAACCTGAATTTAAGCATCGGAATCTGTAAATAGTTTCACAGGAATGGTTCAAAACATAGACAGTAGGAAGAGTCAGTCATCTTGTACTTAAGTCGGCATTGTGCATTTACTATTTAATTCAGATGCCATTTCTGTGTTTCATCGTCAATAAGAAGGTCAGAGGGTTACAGTAAATCTGAAGTGAAGCATCGGAATGTTTAACTAATGTCACAGGAATGGTTCAAAACATAGACAGTAGGAATAGTCTGTCTTCTTGTACTTCAGTCGGCGTTATGCCATTTGTATTTATTTCCGATGCCATTTCTGTGTTTCATCGTCAATAAGAAGGTCAGAGGGATACAGTAAACCTGAAGTGAAGCATCGGAATCCATAACTTGTGTCACAATAATGGTTCAAAACATAGACAGTAGGAAGAGTCATTCTTCTTGTACTTAAGTCGGCATTTTGCCTGTTGTATTTAATTCCGATGCAATTTCTGTGTTTCATCGTCAATAAGATATTCCAAGGGATACAGTACACCTGAAGTGAAGCATCGGAATCTATAACTAGTGTCACAGGAATGGTTCAAATCATAGACAGTAGGAAGAGTCAGTCTTCATGTACTTAAGTCGGCATTGTGGCTTTTCTATTTAATTCCGATGCAATTTCCGTGTTTCATTGTCAATAAGAAGGTCAGAGGGATACAGTAAACCTGAAGTGAAGCATCGAAATCTATAACTAGTGTCACAGGAATGGTTCAAAACATAGACATGAGGAAGAGTCAGTCTTCTTGTACTTGAGTCGGTTTGTGGCTTTTGTATTTAATTACGATGCAATTTCTGTTTTTCATCGTCAATAAGAAGGTCAGAGGGATAGAGTAAACCTGAAGTGAAGCATCGGAATCTCTAACTAGTCTCACAGGAATGGTTCAAAACATAGACAGTAGGAAGAGTCAGTCTTCTTGTACTTAAGTCGGCATTTTGTCTTTTGTATTTAATTCCGATGCAATTTCTGTGATTCATCGTCAATAAGAACGTCCAAGGGATACAGTAAACCTGAAGTGAGGCATCGGAATCTTTAACTAGTGTCACAGGAATAGTTCAAATCATAGACAGTAAGAAGAGTCAGTCTTCTTGTACTTAACTCGTCATTGTGCCTCTTCTAATTATTTCCGATGCAATTTCTGTGTTTCATCGTCCATAAGAGGTCGGAGGGATACAGTAAACCTGAAGTGAAGCATCGGAATCTATAAGTGGTGTCACAGGAATGGTTCAAAACATAGTTAGTAAGAAGAGTCAGTCTTCTTGTACTTAAGTCGGCATTGTGCCTTTTGTATTTAATTCCGATGCAACTTCTGTGTTTCATCGTCAATAAGAAGGTCCAAGGGATACAGTAAACCTGAAGTGAAGCATCGGAATCTATAACTAGTGTCACAGGTTCGGTTCAAAACATAGACAGTAAGAATAGTCAGTCTTCTTGTACTTAAGTCGGCATTGTGCCTTTTCTATTTAATTCCGATGCAATTTCTGTGTTTCATCATCAATAAGAAGGTCAGAGGGATACAGTAAACCTGAAGTGAAGCATCGGACTCAATAACTAGTGTCACAGGAATGGTTCAAAACATAGTCAGTAGGAAGAGTAAGTCTTCTTGTACTTCAGTCGGCATTGTGCCTTTTCCATTTAATTCCGATTCAATATCTGTGTTTCATCGTCAATAAGAAGGTCAGAAGGGATACAGTACACCTCAAGTGAAGCATCGGAATCTACAACTAGTGTCACAGGAATGGTTCGAAACACAGACAGTAGGAAGAGTCAGTGTTCATGTACTTAAGTCGGCATTGTGCCTTTTGTATTTAATTCCGATGCAATTTCTGTGTTTCATCATCAATATGAAGGTCCAAGGGATACAGTAAACATATAGTGAAGCATCGGAATCTAATACTGGTCTCACAGGAAATGTTCAAAACATAGTCAGTAAGAAGAGTCGGTCATCTTGTACTTAAGTCGGCATTGTGCCTTTTCTATTTAAATCCGATGCAATTTCTGTGTTTCGTCGTCAATGGGATACAGTAAACGTAAAGTGAAGAATCGGAATTTGTAACTAGTGTCACAGGAATGGTTCAAAACATAGTCAGTAGGAAGAGTCAGTCTTCTTGTACTTGAGTCGGCATTGTGACATTTGTATTTAATTCCGATGCAATTTCTGTTTTTCATCGTCAATAAGAGGGTCAGAGGGATACAGTAAACCTGAAGTGAAGCATCGGAATCCCTAACTAGTGTCACAGGAATGGTTCAAAACATAGACAGTAGGAAGAATCAGTCTACTTGTACTTACGTGGGCATTGTGCCTTTTCTATTTGATTCCGATGAAATTTCTATGTTTCATGGTCAACAAGAAGGTCAGAGGGATACAGTAAACTTGAAGTGAAGCATCGGAATCTATAAGTAGTGGCACAGGAATGGTTCAAAACATAGACAGTAAGAAGAGTCAGTCTTCTTGTACTTAAGTCGGCATTTTGCCGTTTGTATTAAATTCCGATGCAATTTCTGTGTTTCATCGTCAATAAGAAGGTCCAAGGGATGCAGTACACCTGAAGTGAAGCATCAGAATCTATAACTAGTGTCACAGGAATGGTTCAAAACATAGACAGTAAGAAGAGTCAGTCTTATTGTACTTAAGTCGGCATTGTGCCTCTTCTATTTATTTCCGATGCAATTTCTGTGTTTCATCGTCCATAGGAAGGTCGGATGGATACAGTAAACCTGAAGTGAAGCACCGGAATCAATAAGTGGTGTCACAGGAATGGTTCAAAACATAGTCAGTAAGATGAGTCAGTCTTCTTGTACTTGACTCGGCATTGTGCATTTCGTATTTAATTCCGATGCAATTTCGGTGTTTCATCGTCAATAAGAAGGTCCAAGGGATACAATAAACCTGAAGTGAAGCATCGAAATCTATAACTAGTGTCACAGGTTCGGTTCAAAACATAGACTGTAAGAAGAGTCAGTCTTCTTGTACTTAAGTCGGCATTGTGCCTTTTCTATTTAATTGCGATGCAATTTCTGTGTTTCATCATCAATAAGAAGGTCAGAGGGATACAGTAAACCTGAATTGAAGCATCGGAGTCTATAACTAGTGTCACAGGAATTGTTCAAAACATAGTCAGTAAGAATAGTCAGTCATCTTGTACTTCAGTCGGCATTGTGACTTTTATATTTAATTCCGATGCAATATCTGTGTTTCATCCTCAATAAGATGGTCAGAGGGATTCAGTAAACCAGAAGTGAAGCATAGGAATCTATAAGTGGTGTCACAGGAATGGTTCAAAACATAGTCAATAAGAAGAGTAAATCTTCTTGTACTTGAGTCGGCATTGTGCATTTCGTATTTAATTCCGATACAATTTCGGTGTTTCATGGTCAATAAGAAGGTCCAAGGGATACAGTAAACCTGAAGTGAAGCATCGGAATCTATAACTAGTGTCACAGGTTCGGTTCAAAACATAGACAGTAAGAAGAGTCAGTCTTCTTGTACTTAAGTCGGCATTGTGCCTTTTCTATTTAATTTCGATGCAGTTTCTGTGTTTCATCATCAATAAGAAGGTCAGAGGGATACAGTAAACCTGAAGTGAAGCATCGGAGTCAGTAACTAGTGTCACAGGAATGGTTCAAAATATAGTCAGTAGGAAGAGTCAGTCTTTTTGTACTTCAGTCGGCATTGTGCCTTTTCCATTTAATTCCGATTCAATATCTGTGTTTCATCGTCAATAAGAAGGTCAGAAGGGATACAGTACACCTCAAGTGAAGCATCGGAATATACAACTAGTGTCACAGCAATGGTTCGAAACACAGACAGTAGGAAGAGTCAGTGTTCTTGTACTTAAGTCGGCATTGTGCCTTTTGTATTTAATTCCGATGCAATTTCTGTGTTTCATCATCAATAAGAAGGTCCAAGGGATACAGTAAACATATGGTGAAGCATCGGAATCTAAAACTGGTCTCACAGGAAATGTTCAAAACATAGTCAGTAAGAAGAGTCAGTCTTCTTGTACTTAAGTCGGCATTGTGCCTTTTCTATTTAAATCCGATGCAATTTCTGTGTTTCGTCGTCAATAAGAAGGTCAAAGGAATACAGTAATCTTAAAGTGAAGCATCGAAATCTGTAACTAGTGTCACATGAATGATTCAAAACATAGTCAGTAAGAAGAGTCAGTCTTCTTGTACTTGAGTCGGTATTGTGCCTTTTGTATTTAATTCCGATGCAATTTGTGTTTTTCATCGTCAATAAGAGGGTCAGAGGGATACAGTAAACCTGAAGTGAAGCATCGGAATTTATAACTAGTGTCACAGGAATGGTTCAAAACATAGACAGTAGGAAGAGTCAGTCTACTTGTACTTACGTCGGCATTGTGCCTTTCCTATTTGATTCCGATGCAATTTCCATGTTTCATTGTCAACAAGAAGGTCAGAGGGATACAGTAAAGTTGAAGTGAAGCATCGGAATCTATAAGTAGTGTCACAGGATTGGTTCAAAACATAGACAGTAAGAAGAGTCAGTCTTCTTGTACCTAAGTCGGCATTGTGCCTTTTCTGTTTAATTCCGATGCAATTTCTGTGTTTCATCGTCAATAAGAAGGTCAGAGGGAAAAAGTAAACCTGAATTTAAGCATCGGAATCTATAAATAGTTTCACAGGAATGGGTCAAAACATAGACAGTAGGAAGAGTCAGTCATCTTGCACTTAAGTCGGCATTGTGCATTTACTATTTAATTCAGATGTAATTTCTGTGTTTCATCGTCAATAAGAAGGTCAGAGGGATACAGTAAATCTGAAGTGAAGCATCGGAATGTATAACTAATGTCACAGGAATGGTTCAAAACATAGACAGTAGGAATAGTCTGTCTTCTTGTACTTCAGTCGGCGTTACGCCATTTGTATTTATTTCCGATGCCATTTCTGTGTTTCATCGTCAATAAGAAGGTCCAAGGGATACAGTAAACCTGAAGTGAGTCATCGGAATCTATAACTAGTGTCACAGGAATAGTTCAAATCATAGACAGTAAGTCTTAGACAGTCTTCTTGTACTTAATTCGGCATTGTGCCTCTTCTATTAATTTCCGAAGCAATTTCTGTGTTTCATCGTCCATAAGAGGTCGGAGGGATACAGTAAACCTGAAGTGAAGCATCGGAATCTATAAGTGGTGTCACAGGAATGGTTCAAAACATAGTCAGTAAGAAGAGTCAGTCTTCTTGTACTTAAGTCGGCATTGTGCCTTTTGTATTTAATTCCGATGCAACTTCTGTGTTTCATCGTCAATAAGAAGGTCCAAGGGATACAGTAAACCTGAAGTGAAGCATCGGAATCTATAACTAGTGTCACAATAATGGTTCAAAACATAGACAGTAGGAAGAGTCATTCTTCTTGTACTTAAGTCGGCATTTTGCCCTTCGTATTTAATTCCGATGCAATTTCTGTGTTTCATCGTCAATAAGATATTCCAAGGGATACAGTACACCTGAAGTGAAGCATCGGAATCTGTAACTAGTGTCACAGGAATGGTTCAAATCATAGACAGTAGGAAGAGTCAGTCTTCTTGTACTTAAGTCGGCATTGTTTCTTTTCTATTTAATTGCGATGCAATTTCCGTGTTTCATTGTCAATAAGAAGGTCAGAGGGATACAGTAAACCTGAAGTGAAGCATCGAAATCTATAACTAGTGTCACAGGAATGGTTCAAAACATAGACAGGAGGAAGAGTCAGTCTTCTTGTACTTGAGTCGGTTTGTGGCTTTTGTATTTAATTACGATGCAATTTCTGTTTTTCATCGTCAATAAGAATTTCAGAGGGATAGAGTAAACCTGAAGTGAAGCATCGGATTCTCTAACTAGTGTCACAGGAATGGTTCAAAACATAGACAGTAGGAAGAGTCAGTCTTCTTGTACTTAAGTCGGCATTTTGTCTTTTGTATTTAATTCCGATGCAATTTCTGTGATTCATCGTCAATAAGAACGTCCAAGGGATACAGTAAACCTGAAGTGAGTCATCGGAATCTATAACTAGTGTCACAGGAATAGTTCAAATCATAGACAGTAAGTCTTAGACAGTCTTCTTGTACTTAATTCGGCATTGTGCCTCTTCTATTAATTTCCGAAGCAATTTCTGTGTTTCATCGTCCATAAGAGGTCGGAGGGATACAGTAAACCTGAAGTGAAGCATCGGAATCTATAAGTGGTGTCACAGGAATGGTTCAAAACATAGTCAGTAAGAAGAGTCAGTCTTCTTGTACTTAAGTCGGCATTGTGCCTTTTGTATTTAATTCCGATGCAACTTCTGTGTTTCATCGTCAATAAGAAGGTCCAAGGGATACAGTAAACCTGAAGTGAAGCATCGGAATCTATAACTAGTGTCACAGGTTCGGTTCAAAACATAGACAGTAAGAATAGTCAGTCTTCTTGTACTTAAGTCGGCATTGTGCCTTTTCTATTTAATTCCGATGCAATTTCTGTGTATCATCATCAATAAGAAAGTCAGAGGGATACAGTAAACCTGAAGTGAAGCATCGGAGTCAATAACTAGTGTCACAGGAATGGTTCAAAACATAGTCAGTAGGAAGAGTAAGTCTTCTTGTACTTCAGTCGGCATTGTGCCTTTTATATTTAATTCCGATTCAATATCTGTGTTTCATCGTCAATAAGAAGGTCAGAAGGGATACAGTACACCTCAAGTGAAGCATCGGAATCTACAACTAGTGTCACAGGAATGGTTCGAAACACAGACAGTAGGAAGAGTCAGTGTTCATGTACTTAAGTCGGCATTGTGCCTTTTGTATTTAATTCCGATGCAATTTCTGTGTTTCATCACCAATATGAAGGTCCAAGGGATACAGTAAACATATAGTGAAGCATCGGAATCTAAAACTGGTCTCACAGGAAATGTTCAAAACATAGTCAGTAAGAAGAGTCGGTCTTCTTGTACTTAAGTCGGCATTGTGCCTTTTCTATTTAAATCCGATGCAATTTCTGTGTTTCGTCGTCAATGGGATACAGTAAACTTAAAGTGAAGCATCGGAATTTGTAACTAGTGTCACAGGAATGGTTCAGAACATAGTCAGTAGGAAGAGTCAGTCTTCTTGTACTTGAGTCGGCATTGTGACATTTGTATTTAATTCCGATGCAATTGCTGTTTTTTATCGTCAATAAGAGGGTCAGAGGGATACAGTAAACCTGAAGTGAAGCATCGGAATCCCTAACTAGTGTCACAGGAATGGTTCAAAACATAGACAGAAAGAAGAGTCAGTCTTCTTGTACTTAAGTCGGCATTGTGCCTTTTCTGTTTAATTCCGATGCAATTTCTGTGTTTCATCGTCAATATGAAGGTCAGAGGGATACAGTAAACCTGAATTGAAGCATCGGAATCTATAAATAGTTTCACAGGAATGGTTCAAAACATAGACAGTAGGAAGAGTTAGTCATCTTGTACTTAAGTCGGCATTGAGCTTTTTCTATTTAATTCAGATGCAATTTCTGTGTTTCATCGTCAATAAGAAGGTCAGAGGGATACAGTAAACCTGAAGTGAAGCATCGGAATGTATAACTAATGTCACAGGAATGGTTCAAAACATAGACAGTAGGAAGAGTCTATCTTCTTGTACTTGAGTCGGCGTTGTGCCTTTTGTATTTATTTCCGATGCCATTTCTGTGGTCCATCGTCAATATGAAGGTCAGAGGGATACAGTAAACCTGAAGTGAAGCATCGGAATCCATAACTTGTGTCACAATAATGGTTCAAAACATAGACAGTAGGAAGAATCATTCCTCTTGTACTTAAGTCGGCATTTTGCCTTTTGTATTTAATTCCGATGCAATTTCTGTGTTTCATCGTCAATAAGAAATTTCAAGGGATACAGTACACCTGAAGTGAAGCATCGGAATCTATAACTAGTGTCACAGGAATGGTTCAAATCATAAACAGTAGGAAGAGTCAGTCTTCTTGTACTTAAGTCGGCATTGTGGCTTTTCTATTTAATTCCGATGCAATTTCTGTGTTTCATTGTCAATAAGAAGGTCAGAGGGATACAGTAAACCTGAAGTGAAGCATCGAAATCTATAACTAGTGTCACAGGAATGGTTCAAAACATAGACAGGAGGAAGAGTCAGTCTTCTTGTACTTGAGTCGGTTTGTGGCTTTTGTATTTAATTACGATGCAATTTCTGTTTTTCATCGTCAATAAGAAGGTCAGAGGGATAGAGTAAACCTGAAGTGAAGCATCGGAATCTCTAACTAGTGTCACAGAATGGTTCAAAACATAGACAGTAGGAAGAGTCAGTCTTCTTGTACTTAAGTCGGCATTTTGCCTTTTGTATTTAATTCCGATGCAATTTCTGTGATTCATCGTCAATAAGAACGTCCAAGGGATACAGTAAACCTGAAGTGAGGCATCGGAATCTATAACTAGTGTCACAGGAATAGTTCAAATCATAGACAGTAAGAAGAGTCAGTCTTCTTGTACTTAACTCGGCATTGTGCCTCTTCTATTTATTTCCGATGCAATTTCTGTGTTTCATCGTCCATAAGAGGTCGGAGGGATACAGTAAACCTGAAGTGAAGCATCGGAATCTATAAGTGGTGTCACAGGAATGGTTCAAAACATAGTCAGTAAGAAGAGTCAGTCTTCTTGTACTTAAGTCGGCATTGTGCCTTTTGTATTTAATTCCGATGCAACTTCTGTGTTTCATCGTCAATAAGAAGGTCCAAGGGATACAGTAAACCTGAAGTGAAGCATCGGCATCTATAACTAGTGTCACAGGTACGGTTCAAAACATAGACAGTAAGAATAGTCAGTCTTCTTGTACTTAAGTCGGCATTGTGACTTTTCTATTTAATTCCGATGCAATTTCTGTGTTTCATCATCAATAAGAAGGTCAGAGGGATACAGTAAACCTGAACTGAAGCATCGGAGTCAATAGCTAGTGTCACAGGAATGGTTCAAATCATAGTTAGTAGGAAGAGTAAGTCTTCTTGTACTTCAGTCGGCATTGTGCCTTTTCCATTTAATTCCGATTCAATATCTGTGTTTCATCGTCAATAAGAAGGTCAGAAGGGATACAGTACACCTCAAGTGAAGCATCGGAATCTACAACTAGTGTCACAGGAATGGTTCGAAACACAGACAGTAGGAAGAGTCAGTGTTCATGTACTTAAGTCGGCATTGTGCCTTTTGTATTTAATTCCGATGCAATTTCTGTGTTTCATCATCAATATGAAGGTCCAAGGGATACAGTAAACATATAGTGAAGCATCGGAATCTAAAACTGGTCTCACAGGAAATGTTCAAAACATAGTCAGTAAGAAGAGTCGGTCTTCTTGTACTTAAGTCGGCATTGTGCCTTTTCTATTTAAATCCGATGCAATTTCTGTGTTTCGTCGTCAATGGGATACAGTAAACTTAAAGTGAAGCATCGGAATTTGTAACTAGTGTCACAGGAATGGTTCAAAACATAGTCAGTAGGAAGAGTCAGTCTTCTTGTACTTGAGTCGGCATTGTGACATTTGTTTTTAATTCCGATGCAATTTGTGTTTTTCATCGTCAATAAAAGGGTCAGAGGGATACAGTAAACCTGAAGTGAAGCTTCGGAATTTATAACTAGTGTCACAGGAATGGTTCAAAACATAGACAGTAGGAAGAGTCAGTCTACTTGTACTTACGTCGGCATTGTGCCTTTTCTATTTGATTCCGATGCAATTTCTATGTTTCATTGTCAACAAGAAGGTCAGAGGGATACAGTAAACTTGAAGTGAAGCATCGGAATCTATAAGTAGTGTCACAAGAATGGTTCAAAACATAGACAGTAAGAAGAGTCAATCTTCTTGTACCTAAGTCGGCTTTGTGCCTTTTCTGTTTAATTCCGATGCAATTTCTGTGTTTCATCGTCAATAAGAAGGTCAGTTGGATACAGTAAACCTGAATTGAAGCATCGGAATCTATAAATAGTTTCACAGATATGGTTGAAAACATAGACAGAAGGATGAGTCAGTCATCTTGTACTTAAGTCGGCATTGTGCATTTTCTATTTAATTCAGATGCAATTTCTGTGTTTCATCGTCAATAAGAAGGTCAGAGGGATAGAGTAAACCTGAAGTGAGGCATCGGAATATATAACTAATGCCGCACGAATGTTTCAAAACATAGACAGTAGGAAGAGTCTGTCTTCATGTACTTGAGTCGGCGTTGTGCCACTTGTATTTATTTCCGATGCCATTTCTGTGTCTCATCGTCAATAAGAAGGTCAGAGGGATACAGTAACCCTGAAGTGAAGCATCGGAATCCATAACTTGTGTCACAATAATGGTTCAAAACATAGACAGTAGGAAGAGTCATTCTTCTTGTACTTAAGTCGGCATTTTGCCTTTTGTATTTAATTCCGATGCAATTTCTGTGTTTCATCGTCAATAAGAAATTCCAAGGGATACAGTACACCTGAAGTGAAGCATCGGAATCTATAACTAGTGTCACAGGAATGGTTCAAATCATAGACAGTAGGAAGAGTCAGTCTTATCGTACTTAAGTCGGCATTGTGGCTTTTGTATTTAATTCCGATGCAACTTCTGTGTTTCATCGTCAATAAGAAGGTCAGAGGGATGCAGTAAACCAGAAGTGAAGCATCGAAATCTATAACTAGTGTCACAGGAATGGTTCAAAACATAGACAGGAGGGAGAGTCAGTCTTCTTGTACTTGTGTCGGTTTGTGGCTTTTGTATTTAATTCCGATGCAATTTCTGTTTTTCATCGTCAATAAGAAGGTCAGAGGGATACAGTAAACCTGAAGTGAGGCATCGGAATCTCTAACTAGTGTCACAGGAATGGTTCAAAACATAGACAGTAGGAAGAGTCAGTCTTCTTGTACTTAAGTCGGCATTTTGCCTTTTGTATTTAATTCCGATGCAATTTATGTGATTCATCGTCAATAAGAACGTCCAAGGGATACAGTAAACCTGAAGTGAGGCATCGGAATCTATAACTAGTGTCACAGGAATGGTTCAAACATATTCAGTAAGAAGAGTCAGTCTTCTTGTACTTAAGTCGGCATTATGCCTTATCTATTTAATTCCGATGCAATTTCTGTGTTTCATCGGCAATAAGAAGGTCCAAGGGATGCAGTACACCTGACGTGAAGCATCAGAATCTATAACTAGTGTCACAAGTTGGGTTCAAATCATAGACAGTAAGAAGAGGAAGTCTTCTTGTACTTAACTAGGGCTTTGTGCCTTTTCTATATAATTCCGATGCAATTTCTGTCTTCCATCATCAATAAGAAGGTCCGAGGGATACAGTAAACCTGAGGTGAAGGATCGGAATCTAAATCTGGTCTCACAGGAAATGTTCAAAACATAGTCAGTAACAAGAGTCAGTCTTCTTGTACTTAAGTCAGCATTGTGCCTTTTCTATTTAATTCCGATGCAATTTCTGTGTTTCGTCGTCAATAAGGAGGTCCAAGGGATACAGTAAACCTGAAGTGAAGTATCAGAATCTATAACTAGTGTCACAGGAATGGTTCAAAACATAGACAGTAAGAAGAGTCAGTCTACTTGTACTTAAGTCGGCATTGTGCCTTTTGTATTTAATTCCGATGCAATTTCTGTATTTCATCGTCAATAAGAAAGTCAGAGGGATACAGTAAACCTGAAGTGAAGCATCGGAATCTATAACTAGTGTCACAGGAATGGTTCAAACATTGACAGTAGGAACAGTCAGTCTTCTTGTACTTAAGTCGGCATTGTGCCTTTTGTATTTAATTCCGATGCAATTTCTGTGATTCATCGTCAATAATAAGGTCCAGGGGATACAGTAAACGTGAAGTGAGATATCGGAATCTATAACTAATGTCACAGTAATGGTTCAAAGTATAGTCAGTAAGAAGAGTCAGTCTTCTTGTACTTAAGTCAGCATTGTGCCTTTTCTATTTGATTCCGATGCGATTTCTATGTTTCATGGTCAACAAGAAGGTCAGAGGGATACAGTAAACTTGAAGTGAAGCATCGGAATCTATAAGTAGTGTCACAGGAATGGTTCAAATCATAGACAGTAGGAAGAGTCAGTCTTCTTGTACTTAAGTCGGCATTGTGGCTTTTCTATTTAATTCCGATGCAATTTCTGTGTTTCATTGTCAATAAGAAGGTCAGAGGGATACAGTAAACCTGAAGTGAAGCATCGAAATCTATAACTAGTGTCACAGGAATGGTTCAAAGCATAGACAGTAGGAAGAGTCAGTCTTCTTGTACTTGAGTCGGTTTGTGGCTTTTTTATTTAAGTCCGATGCAATTTCAGTTTTTCATCGTCAATAAGAAGGTCAGAGGGATACAGTAAACCTGAAGTGAAGCATCGGAATCTCTAACTAGTGTCACAGGAATGGTTCAAAACATAGACAGTAGGAAGAGTCAGTCTTCTTGTACTTAAGTAGGCATTTTGCCTTTTGTATTTAATTCCGATGCAATTTCTGTGATTCATCGTCAATAAGAACGTCCAAGGGATACAGTAAACCTGAAGTGAGGCATCGGAATCTATAACTAGTGTCACAGGAATAGTTCAAATCATAGACAGTAAGAAGAGCCAGTCTTCTTGTACTTAACTCGGCATTGTGCGTTTTCTATTTTATTCCGATGCAATTTCTGTGTTTCATCGTCAATAAGAAGTTCCAAGAGATACAGTAAACCTGAAGTGAGGCATCGGAATCTATAACTAGTGTCACAGGAATGGTTCAAATCATATTCAGTAAGAAGAGTCAGTCTTCTTGTACTTAAGTCGGCATTGTGCCTTATCTATTTAATTCCCATGCAATTTCTGTGTTTCATCGTCAATAAGAAGGTCCAAGGGATGCAGTACACCTGAAGTGAAGCATCGGAATCTATAACTTGTGTCACAGGAATGGTTCAAAACATAGTCAGTAAGAAGAGTCAGTCTTCTTGTACTAGAGTCGGCATTGTGCATTTCGTATTTAATTCCGATGCAATTTCGGTGTTTCATCGTCAATAAGAAGGTCCAAGGGAAACAGTAAACCTGAAGTGAAGCATCGAAATCTATAACTAGTGTCACAGGTTCGGTTCAAAACATAGACTGTAAGAAGAGTCAGTCTTCTTCTACTTAAGTCGGCATTGTGCCTTTTCTATTTGATTCCGATGCAATTTCTATGTTTCATGGTCAACAAGAAGGTCAGAGGGATACAGTAAACTTGAAGTGAAGCATCGGAATCTATAAGTAGTGTCACAGGAATGGTTCAAAACATAGACAGTAAGAAGAGTCAGTCTTCTTGTACTTCAGTCGGCATTGTGACTTTTGTATTTAATTCCGATGCAATTTCTGTGATTCATCGTCAATAATAAGGGCCAAGGTATACAGTAAACGTGAAGTGAGGCATCGGAATCTATAACTAATGTCACAGTAATGGTTCAAAGTATAGTCAGTAAGAAGAGTCAGTCTTCTTGTACTTAAGTCAGCATTGTGCCTTTTCTATTTGATTCCGATGCAATTTCTATGTTTCATGGTCAACAAGAAGGTCAGAGGGATACAGTAAACTTGAAGTGAAGCATCGGAATCTATAAGTAGTGTCACAGGAATGGTTCAAAACATAGACAGTAAGAAGAGTCAGTCTTCTTGTACTTAAGTCGGCATTGTGCATTTTCTATTTAATTCAGATGCAATTTCTGTGTTTCATCGTCAATAAGAAGGTCAGAGGGATACAGTAAACCTGAAGTGAAGCATCGGAATGTATAACTAATGTCACAGGAATGGTTCAAAACATAGACAATAGGAATAGTCTGTCTTCTTGTACTTCAGTCGGCGTTATGCCATTTGTATTTATTTCCGATGCCATTTCTGTGTTTCATCGTCAATAAGAAGGTCAGAGGGATACAGTAAACCTGAAGTGAAGCATCGGAATCCATAACTTGTGTCACATTAATGGTTCAAAACATAGACAGTAGGAAGAGTCATTCTTCTTGTACTTAAGTCGGCATTTTGCATTTTGTATTTAATTCCGATGCAATTTCTGTGTTTCATCGTCAATAAGATATTCCAAGGGATACAGTACACCTGAAGTGAAGCATCGGAATCTATAACTAGTGTCACAGGAATGGTTCAAATCATAGACAGTAGGAAGAGTCAGTCTTCTTGTACTTAAGTCGGCATTGTGGCTTTTCTATTTAATTCCGATGCAATTTCTGTGTTTCATTGTCAATAAGAAGGTCAGAGGGATACAGTAAACCTGAAGTGAAGCATCGAAATCTATAACTAGTGTCACAGGAATGGTTCAAAGCATAGACAGTAGGAAGAGTCAGTCTTCTTGTACTTGAGTCGGTTTGTGGCTTTTGTATTTAATTCCGATGCAATTTCTGTTTTTCATCGTCAATAAGAAGGTCAGAGGGATACAGTAAACCTGAAGTGAAGCATCGGAATCTCTAACTAGTGTCACAGGAATGGTTCAAAACATAGACAGTAGGAAGAGTCAGTCTTCTTGTACTTAAGTCGGCATTTTGCCTTTTGTATTTAATTCCGATGCAATTTCTGTTATTCATCGTCAATAAGAACGTCCAAGGGATACAGTAAACCTGAAGTGAGGCATCGGAATCTATAACTAGTGTCACAGGAATAGTTCAAATCATAGACAGTAAGAAAAGTCAGTCTTCTTGTACTTAACTCGGCATTGTGCGTTTTCTATTTTATTCCGATGCAATTTCTGTGTTTCATCGTCAATAAGAAGGTCCAAGGGATACAGTAAACCTGAAGTGAGGCATCGGAATCCATAACTAGTGTCACAGGAATGGTTCAAATCATATTCAGTAAGAAGAGTCAGTCTTCTTGTACTTAAGTCGGCATTGTGCCTTATCTATTTAATTCCGATGCAATTTCTGTGTTTCATCGTCAATAAGAAGGTCCAAGGGATGCAGTACACCTGAAGTGAAGCATCGGAATCTATAACTAGTGTCACAGGAGTGGTTAAAAACATAGACAGTAAGAGGAGTCAGTCTTCTTGTACTTAAGTCGGCATTGTGCCTCTTCTATTTATTTCCGATGCAATTTCTGTGTTTCATCGTCCATAAGAGGTCGGAGGGATACAGTAAACCTGAAGTGAGGCTTCGGAATCTACAAGTGGTGTCACAGGAATGGTTCAAAACATAGTCAGTAAGAAGAGTCAGTCTTCTTGTACTTGAGTCGGCATTGTGCATTTCGTATTTAATTCCGATGCAATTTCGGTGTTTCATCGTCAATAAGAAGGTCCAAGGGATACAGTAAACCTGAAGTGAAGCATCGAAATCTATAACTAGTGTCACAGGTTCGGTTCAAAACATAGACTGTAAGAAGAGTCAGTCTTCTTGTACTTAAGTCGGCATTGTGCCTTTTCTATTTAATTCCGATGCAGTTTCTGTGTTTCATCATTAATAAGAAGGTCAGAGGGATACAGTAAACCAGAAGTGAAGCATCGGAGTCTATAACTAGTGTCACAGGAATTGTTCAAAACATAGTCAGTAAGAAGAGTCAGTCTTCTTGTACTTCAGTCGGCATTGTGACTTTTCTATTTCATTCCGATGCAATATCTGTGTTTCATCCTCAATAAGATGGTCAGAGGGATTCAGTAAACCTCAAAAGAAGCATCGGAATCTACAACTAGTGTCACAGGATTGGTTCAAAACATAGACAATAGGAAGAGTCAGTTTTCTTGTACTTAAGTCGGCATTGTGAATTTTGTATTTAAATGCGATGCAATTTCTGTGTATCATCATCAATAAGAGTGTCCAAGGGATACATTAAACCTGAAGTGAGGCATCGGAATCTATAACTAGTGTCACAGGAATGGTTCAAAACATAGTAAGTAACAAGAGTCAGTCTTCTTGTACTTAAGTCGGCATTGTGCCTTTTGTATTTAATTCCGATGCAACTTCTGTGTTTCATCGTCAATAAGAAGGTCCAAGGGATACAGTAAACCTGAAGTGAAGCATCGGAATCTATAACTAGTGGCACAGGTTCGGTTCAAAACATAGACAGTAAGAAGAGTCAGTCTTCTTGAACTTAAGTCGGCATTGTGCCTTTTCTATTTAATTCCGATGCAATTTCTGTGTTTCATCATCAATAAGAAGGTCAGAGGGATGCAGTAAACCTGAAGTGAAGCATCGGAGTCAATAACTAGTGTCACAGGAATGGTTCAAAACATAGTCAGTAGGAAGAGTCAGTGTTCTTGTACATCAGTCGGCATTGTGCCTTTTCCATTTAATTCCGATTCAATATCTGTGTTTCATCGTCAATAAGAAGGTCAGAAGGGATACAGTACACCTCAAGTGAAGCATCGGAATCTACAACTAGTGTCACAGGAATGGTTCGAATCACAGACAGTAGGAAGAGTCAGTGTTCATGTACTTAAGTCGGCATTGTGCCTTTTGTATTTAATTCCGATGCAATTTCTGTGATTCATCATCAATAAGAAGGTCCAAGGGATACAGTAATCATATAGTGAAGCATCGGAATCTAAAACTGGTCTCACAGGAAATGTTCAAAACATAGTCAGTAAGAAGAGTCAGTCTGCTTGTACTTAAGTCGGCATTGTGCCTTTTCTATTTAAATCCGATGCAATTTCTGTGTTTCGTCGTCAATGGGATACAGTAAACTTAAAGTGAAGCATCGGAATTTGTAACTAGTGTCACAGGAATGGATCAAAACATAGTCATTTGGAAGAGTCAGTCTTCTTGTACTTGAGTCGGCATTGTGACATTTGTATTTAATTCCGATGCAATTTCTGTTTTTCATCGGCAATAAGAGGGTCAGAGGGATACAGTAAACCTGAAGTGAAGCATCGGAATCCATAACTAGTGTCACAGGAATGGTTCAAAACATAGACAGTAGGAAGAGTCAGTCTACTTGTACTTACGTGGGCATTGTGCCTTTTCTATTTGATTCCGATGAAATTTCTATGTTTCATGGTCAACAAGAAGGTCAGAGGGATACAATAAACTTGAAGTGAAGCATCGGAATCTATAAGTAGTGTCACAGGAATGGTTCAAAACATAGACAGTAAGAAGAGTCAGTCTTCTTGTACTTAATTCGGCATTGTGCTTTTTCTGTTTAATTCCGATGCAATTTCTGTGTTTCATCGTCAATAAGAAGGTCAGATAAATACAGTAAACCTGAATTGAAGCATCGGAATATATAAATAGTTTCACAGTAATGGTTCAATACATAGACAGTAGGATGAGTCAGTCATCTTGTACTTAAGTCGGCATTATGCATTTTCTATTTAATTCAGATGCAATTTCTGTGTTTCATCGTCAATAAGAAGGTCAGAGGGATACAGTAAACCTGAAGTGAAGCATCGGAATGTATAACTAATGTCACAGGAATGGTTCAAAACATAGACAGTAGGAAGAGTCTGTCTTCTTGTACTTGAGTCGGCGTTGTGCCTTTTGTATTTATTTCCGATGCCATTTCTGTGTTTCATCGTCAATAAGAAGGTCAGAGGGATACAGTAAACCTGAAGTGAAGCATCGGAATCTCTAACTAGTGTCACAGGAATGGTTCAAAACATAGACTGTAGGAAGAGTCAGTCTTCTTGTACTTAAGTCGGCATTTTGCGTTTTGTGTTAAATTCCGATGCAATTTCAGTGTTTCATCGTGAATAAGAAGGTCCAAGGGATGCAGTACACCTGAAGTGACGCATCGGAATCTATAACTAGTGTCACAGGAATGGTTCAAAACATAGACAGTAAGAAGAGTCAGTCTTCTTGTAGTTAAGTCGGCATTGTGCCTCTTCTATTTATTTCCGATGCAATTTCTGTGTTTCATCGTCCAAAAGAAGGTCGGAGGGATACAGTAAACCTGAAGTGAAGCATCGCAATCTATAAGTGGTGTCACAGGAATGGTTCAAAACATAGTCAGTAAGAAGAGTCAGTCTTCTTGTACTTGACTCGGCATTGTGCATTTCGTATTTAATTCCGATGCAATATCGGTGTTTCATTGTCAATAAGAAGGTCCAAGGGATACAATAAACCTGAAGTGAAGCATCGAAATCTATAACTAGTGTCACAGGAGTTGTTCAAAACATAGTCAGTAAGAAGAGTCAGTATTCTTGTACTTCAGTCGGCATTGTGACTTTTCTATTTAATTCCGATGCAATATCTGTGTTCCATCCTCAATAAGATGGTCAGAGGGATTCAGTAAACCTCAAGTGAAGCATCGGAATCTACAACTAGTGTCACAGGAATGGTTCAAAACATAGACAATAGGAAGAGTCAGTGTTCTTGTACTTAAGTCGGCATTGTGCCTTTTGTATTTAATTCCGATGCAATTTCTGTGTTTCATCATCAATAAGAGGGTCCAAGGGATACATTAAACCTGAAGTGAGGCATCGTAATCTATAACTAGTGTCACAGGAATGGTTCAAAACATAGTAAGTAAGATGAGTGAGCCTTCTTGTACTTAAGTCGGCATTTTGCATTTTGTATTTAATTCCGATGCAATTACTGTGTTTCATCGTCAATAAGAAGGTCCAATGGATACAGTAAACATATAGTGAAGCATCGGAATCTAAAACTGGTCTCAGAGGAAATGTTCAAAACATAGTCAGTAAGAAGAGTCAGTCTTCTTGTACTTAAGTCGGCATTGTGCCTTTTCTATTGAAATCCGATGCAATTTCTGTATTTCGTCGTCAATAAGAACGTCCAAGGGATACAGTAAACTTAAAGTGAAGCATCGGAATCTGTAACTAGTGTCACAGGAATGGTTCAAAGCATAGTCAGTAAGAAGAGTCAGTCTTCTTGTACTTAAGTCGGCATTGTGCCTTTTCTATTTAATTCCGATGCAATTTCTGTGCTTTATCGTCAATAAGAAGGTCAGAGGGATACAGTAAACCTGAAGTGAAGCATCGGATTCTATAACTAGTGTCACAGGGATGATTGAAAACATAGACAGTAGGAAGGGTCAGTCTTCTTGTACTTATGTCGGCATTGTACCTTTTCTATTTAATTCCGATGCAATTTCTGTGTTTCATCGTCAATAGGAAGGTCAGAGGGATACATTAAACCTGAAGTGAAGTATCAGAATCTATAACTAGTGTCACAGGAATGGTTCAAAACATAGACAGTTTGAAGACTCAGGCTTCTTGTACTTGAGTCAGCGTTGTGCCTTTTGTATTTATTTCCGATGCAATTTCTGTGTTTCATCATCTATAAGTAGGTCAGAGGGATACAGTAAATCTGAAGTGAAGCATTGGAATCCATAACTAGTGTCACAATAATGGTTCAAAATATAGACCGTAGGAAGAGTCATTCTTCTTATACTTAAGTCGGCTTTGTGCCTTTTGTATTTAATTCTGATGCAATTTCTGTGTTTCATCGTCAATAAGAAGGTCAGAGGGATACAGTAAACCTGAAGTGAAGCATCGGAGTCAATAGCTAGTGTCACAGGAATGGTTCAAAACATAGACTGTAGGAAGAGTCAGTCTTCTTGTACTTAAGTCGGCATTTTGCCTTTTGTATTAAATTCCGATGCAATTTCTGTGTTTCATCGTCAATAAGAAGGTCAGAGGGATACAGTAAACCTGAAGTGAAGCATCGGAATCTATAACTAGTGTCACAGGGATGATTGAAAACATAGACAGTAGGAAGGGTCAGTTTTCTTGTAATTAAGTCGGCATTGTGCCTTTTGTATTTAATTCTGATGCAATTTCTGTGTTTCATCGTCAATAAGAAGGTCAGAGGGATACAGTAAACCTGAAGTGAAGCATCGGAGTCAATAACTAGTGTCACAGGAATGGTTCAAAACATAGTCAGTAGGAAGAGTCAGTCTTCTTGTATTTCAGTCGGCATTGTGCCTTTTCCATTT
Organism: Schistocerca serialis cubense; assembly: GCF_023864345.2. Lineage (NCBI taxonomy): Eukaryota > Metazoa > Arthropoda > Insecta > Orthoptera > Acrididae > Schistocerca > Schistocerca serialis. The sequence continues at coordinate 976,842,740 of NC_064641.1, read as the reverse complement.
AATTCCGATGCAATATCTAAGTTTCATGGTCAATAAGAAGGTCAGAAGGGATACAGTACACCTCAAGTGAAGCATCGGAATCTACAACTAGTGTCACAGGAATGGTTCGAAACACAGTCAGTAGGAAGAGTCAGTGTTCATGTACTTAAGTCGGCATTGTGCCTTTTGTATTTAATTCCGATGCAATTTCTGTGTTTCATCATCAATAAGAAGGTCCAAGGGATACAATAAACATATAGTGAAGCATCGGAATCTAAAACTGGTCTCACAGGAAATTTTCAAAACATAGTCAGTAAGAAGAGTCAGTCTTCTTGTACTTAAGTCGCCATTGTGCTTTTCTATTTAAATTCGATGCAATTTCTGTGTTTCGTCGTCAATGGGATACAGTAAACTTAAAGAGAAGCATCGGAATTTGTAACTAGTGTCACAGGAATGGTTCAAAACATAGTCAGTAGGAAGAGTCAGTCTTCTTGTACTTGAGTCGGCATTGTGACATTTGTATTTAATTCCGATGCAATTTCTGTTTTTCATCGTCAATAAGAAGGTCAGAGGGATACAGTAAACCTGAAGTGAAGCATCGGAATCCATAACTAGTGTCACAGTAATGGTTCAAAACATAGACAGTAGGAAGAGTCAGTCTACTTGTACTTACGTGGGCATTGTGCCTTTTCAATTTGATTCCGATGAAATTTCTATGTTTCATGGTCAATAAGAAGGTCCAAGGGATGCAGTACACCTGAAGTGAAGTATCAGAATCTATCACTAGTGTCACCGGAATGGTTCAAAACATAGACAGTAACAAGAGTCAGTCTACTTATACTTAAGTCGGCATTGTGCCTTTTGTATTTAATTCCGATGCAATTTCTGTGTTTCATCGTCAATAAGTAGGTCAGAGGGATACAGTAAACCTGTAGTGAAGCATCGGAATCCATAACTTGTGTCACAATAATGGTTCAAAACATAGACAGTAGGAAGAGTCATTCTTCTTGTACTTAAGTCGGCATTGTGCATTTTCTATTTAATTCAGATGCAATTTCTGTGTTTCATCGTCAATAAGAAGGTCAGAGGGATACTGTAAACCTGAAGTGAAGCATCGGAATCCATAACTTGTGTCACAATAATGGTTCAACACATAGACAGTAGGAAGAGTCATTCTTCTTGTACTTAAGTCGGCATTTTGCCTTTTGCCTTTTGTATTTAATTCCGATGGAATTTCTGTGTTTCATCGTCAATAAGAAATTCCAAGGGATACAGTACACCTGTAGTGAAGCATCGGAATTTATAACTAGTGTCACAGGAATGGTTCAAATCATAGACAGTAAGAAGAGTCAGTCTTCTTGTACTTAAGTCGGCATTGTGGCTTTTCTATTTAATTCCGATGCAATTTCTGTGTTTCGTTGTCAATAAGAAGGTCAGAGGGATACAGCAAACCTGAAGTGAAGCATCGAAATCTATAACTAGTGTCACAGGAATGGTTCAAAACATAGACAGGAGGAAGAGTCTGTCTTCTTGTACTTGAGTCGGTTTGTGGCTTTTGTATTTATTTCCGATGCAATTTCTGTTTTTCATCGTCAATAAGAAGGTCAGAGGGATACAGTAAACCTGAAGTGAAGCATCGGAATCTCTAACTAGTGTCACAGGATTGGTTCAAAACATAGACAGTAGGAAGAGTCAGTCTTATTGTACTTACGTCGGCATATTGCCTTTTGTTTTTAATTCCGATGCAATTTCTGTGATTCATCGTCAATAAGAACGTCCAAGGGATACAGTAAACCTGAAGTGAGGCATCGGAATCTATAACTAGTGTCACAGGAATAGTTCAAATCATAGACAGTAAGAAGAGTCAGTCTTCTTGTACTTAAGTCGGCATTGTGCGTTTTCTATTTAATTCCGATGCAATTTCTGTGTTTCATCGTCAATAAGAAGGTCCAAGGGATACAGTAAACCTGAAGTGAAGCATCGGAATCTATAACTAATGTCACAGGAATGGTTCAAGGCATATTCAGTAAGAAGAGTCAGTCTTCTTGTACTTAAGTCGGCATTGTGCCTTATCTATTTAATTCCGATGCAATTTCTGTGTTTCATCGTCAATAAGAAGGTCCAAGGGATGCAGTACACCTGAAGTGAAGCATCGGAATCTATAACTAGTGTCACAGGAATGGTTCAAAACATAGGCAGTAAGAAGAGTCAGTCCTCTTGTACTTAAGTCGGCATTGTGCCTCTTCTATTTATTTCCGTTGCAATTTCTGTGTTTCATCGTCCATAAGAAGGTCGGAGGGATACAGTAAACCTGAAGTGAAGCATCGGAATCTATAAGTGGTGTCACAGGAATGGTTCAAAACATAGTCAGTAAGAAGAGTCAGTCTTCTTGTACTTGAGTCGGCATTGTGCATTTCGTATTTAATTCCGATGCAATTTCGGTGTTTCATCGTCAATAAGAAGGTCCAAGGGATACAGTAAACCTGAAGTGAAGCATCGAAATCTATAACTAGTGTCACAGGTTCGGTTCAAAACATAGTCAGTAAGAAGAGTCAGTCTTCTTGTACTTCAGTCGGCATTGTGACTTTTCTATTTAATTCCGATGCAATATCTGTGGTTCATCCTCAATAAGATGGTCAGAGCGATTCAGTAAACCTCAAGTGAAGCATCGGAATCTACAACTAGTGTCACAGGAATGGTTCAAAACATAGACAATAGGAAGAGTCAGTGTTCTTGTACTTAAGTCGGCATTGTGCCTTTTGTATTTAATTCCGATGCAACTTCTGTGTTTCATCATCAATAAGAGGGTCTAAGGGATACATTAAACTTGAAGTTAGGCATCGGAATCTATACCTAGTGTCACAGGAATGGTTCAAAACATTGTAAGTAAGAAGAGTCAGTCTTCTTGTACTTAAGTCGGCATTGTGCGTTTTGTATTTAATTCCGATGCAATTCTGTGTTTCATCGTCAATAAGAAGGTCCAAGGGATACAGTTAACATATGGTGAAGCATCGGAATCGAAAACTGGTGTCACAGGAAATGTTCAAAACATAGTCAGTAAGAAGAGTCAGTCTTCTTGTACTTAAGTCGGCATTGTGCCATTTCTATTTAAATCCGATGCAATTGCTGTGTTTCGTCGTCAATAAGAAGGTCCAAGGGATACAGTAAACTTAAAGTGAAGCATCGGAATCTATAACTAGTGTCACAGGGATGATTGAAAACATAGACAATACGAAGAGTCAGTGTTCTTGTACTTAAGTCGGCATTGTGCCTTTTGTATTTAATTCAGATGCCATTTCTGTGTTTCATCATCAATAAGAGGGTCCAAGGGATACATTAAACCTGAAGTGAGGCATCGGAATCTGTAACTAGTGTCACAGGAATGGTTCAAAACATAGTCAGTAAGAAGAGTCAGTCTTCTTGTACTTAAGTCGGCACTGTGCCTTTTCTATTTAATTCCGATGCAATTTCTGTGTTTCATCGTCAATAAGAAGGTCAGAGGGATACATTAAACCTGAAGTGAAGTATCAGAATCTATAACTAGTGTCACAGGAATGGTTCAAAACATATACAGTAGGACGACTCAGGCTTCTTGTACTTGAGTCAGCGTTGTGCCTTTTGTATTTATTTCCGATGCAATTTCTGTGTTTCATCGTCTATAAGTAGGTCAGAGGGATACAGTAAACATGAAGTGAAGCATCGGAATCCATAACTAGTGTCACAATAATGGTTCAAAATATAGACCGTGGGAAGAGTCATTCTTCTTGTACTTAAGTCGGCATTGTGCCTTTTGTATTTAATTCTGATGCAATTTCTGTGTTTCATCGTCAATAAGAAGGTCAGAGGGATACAGTAAACCTGAAGTGAAGCATCAGAATCTATGACTAGTGTCACAGGAATGGTTCAAAACATAGACAGTATGAAGAGTCAGTCTACTTGTACTTAAGTCGGCATTTTGCCTTTTGTATTTAATTCCGATGCAATTTCTGTGTTTCATCTTCAATAAGAAGGTTCAAGGGATCGAGTACACCTGAAGTGAACCATCGGAGTCTATAACTAGTGTCACAGGAATGGTTCAAACATAGACAGTATAAGAGTCAGTCTTCTTGTACTTAAGTCGGCATTGTGGCTTTTCTATTTAATTCCGATGCAATTTCTGTGCTTCATCGTCAATAAGAAGGTCCAAGGGATGCAGTACACCTGAAGTGAAGCATCGGAATCTATAACTAGTGTCACAGGTTCGGTTCAAATGATAGACAGTAAGAAGAGAAAGTCATCTTGTACTTAAGTGGGCTTTGTGCCTTTTCAATTTAATTCCGATGCAATTTCTGTCTTCCATCATCAATAAGAAGGTCAGAGGGATACATTAAACCTGAAGTGAATTATCAGAATCTATAACTAGTGTCACAGGAATGGTTCAAAACATATACAGTAGGAAGACTCAGGCTTCTTGTACTTGAGTCAGCCTTGTGCCTTTTGTATTTATTTCGGATGCCATTTCTGTGTTTCATCGTCTATAAGTAGGTCAGAGGGATACAGTAAACCTAAATTGAAGCATCGGAATCTATAAATAGTTTCACAGGAATGGTTCAAAACATAGACAGTAGGAAGAATCAGTCATCCTGTACTTAAGTCGGCATTGTGCATTTTCTATTTAATTCAGATGCAATTTCTGTGTTTCATCGTCAATAAGAAGGTCAGAGGGATACAGTAAACGTGAAGTGAAGCTTCGGAATGTATAACTAATGTCACAGGAATGGTTCAACACATAGACAGTAGGAAGAGTCTGTCCTCTTGTACTTGAGTCGGCGTTGTGCCTTTTGTATTTATTTCCGATGCAATTTCTGTGTTTCATCGTCTATAAGTAGGTCAGAGGGATACAGTAAACCTGAAGTGAAGCATCGGAATCCATAACTTGGTCACAATAATGGTTCAAAACATAAACAGTAGGAAGAGTCATTCTTCTTGTACTTAAGTCGGCTTTTTGCCCTTTGTATTTAATTCCGATGCTATTTCTGTGTTTCATCGTCAATAAGAAATTCCAAGGGATACAGTACACCTGAAGTGAAGCATCGGAATCTATAACTAGTGTCACAGGAAAGGTACAAATCATAGACAGTAGGAACAGTCAGTCTTCTTGTACTTAAGTCGGCATTGTGCGTTTTGTATTTAATTCCGATGCAATTCTGTGTTTCATCGTCAATAAGAAGGTCCAAGGGATACAGTTAACATATGGTGAAGCATCGGAATCTAAAACTGGTGTCACAGGAAATGTTCAAAACATAGTCAGTAAGAAGAGTCAGTCTTCTTGTACTTAAGTCGGCACTGTGCCTTTTCTATTTAATTCCGATGCAATTTCTGTGTTTCATCGTCAATAAGAAGGTCAGAGGGATACATTAAACCTGAAGTGAAGTATCAGAATCTATAACTAGTGTCACAGGAATGGTTCAAAACATATACAGTAGGACGACTCAGGCTTCTTGTACTTGAGTCAGCGTTGTGCCTTTTGTATTTATTTCCGATGCAATTTCTGTGTTTCATCGTCTATAAGTAGGTCAGAGGGATACAGTAAACATGAAGTGAAGCATCGGAATCCATAACTAGTGTCACAATAATGGTTCAAAATATAGACCGTGGGAAGAGTCATTCTTCTTGTACTTAAGTCGGCATTGTGCCTTTTGTATTTAATTCTGATGCAATTTCTGTGTTTCATCGTCAATAATAAGGTCAGAGGGATACAGTAAACCTGAAGTGAAGCATCAGAATCTATGACTAGTGTCACAGGAATGGTTCAAAACATAGACAGTATGAAGAGTCAGTCTACTTGTACTTAAGTCGGCATTTTGCCTTTTGTATTTAATTCCGATGCAATTTCTGTGTTTCATCTTCAATAAGAAGGTTCAAGGGATCCAGTACACCTGAAGTGAACCATCGGAGTCTATAACTAGTGTCACAGGAATGGTTCAAACATAGACAGTATAAGAGTCAGTCTTCTTGTACTTAAGTCGGCATTGTGGCTTTTCTATTTAATTCCGATGCAATTTCTGTGCTTCATCGTCAATAAGAAGGTCCAAGGGATGCAGTACACCTGAAGTGAAGCATCGGAATCTATAACTAGTGTCACAGGTTCGGTTCAAATGATAGACAGTAAGAAGAGAAAGTCATCTTGTACTTAAGTGGGCTTTGTGCCTTTTCAATTTAATTCCGATGCAATTTCTGTCTTCCATCATCAATAAGAAGGTCAGAGGGATACATTAAACCTGAAGTGAAGTATCAGAATCTATAACTAGTGTCACAGGAATGGTTCAAAACATATACAGTAGGAAGACTCAGGCTTCTTGTACTTGAGTCAGCGTTGTGCCTTTTGTATTTATTTCCGATGCCATTTCTGTGTTTCATCGTCTATAAGTAGGTCAGAGGGATACAGTAAACCTAAATTGAAGCATCGGAATCTATAAATAGTTTCACAGGAATGGTTCAAAACATAGACAGTAGGAAGAATCAGTCATCCTGTACTTAAGTCGGCATTGTGCATTTTCTATTTAATTCAGATGCAATTTCTGTGTTTCATCGTCAATAAGAAGGTCAGAGGGATACAGTAAACGTGAAGTGAAGCTTCGGAATGTATAACTAATGTCACAGGAATGGTTCAACACATAGACAGTAGGAAGAGTCTGTCCTCTTGTACTTGAGTCGGCGTTGTGCCTTTTGTATTTATTTCCGATGCAATTTCTGTGTTTCATCGTCTATAAGTAGGTCAGAGGGATACAGTAAACCTGAAGTGAAGCATCGGAATCCATAACTTGGTCACAATAATGGTTCAAAACATAAACAGTAGGAAGAGTCATTCTTCTTGTACTTAAGTCGGCTTTTTGCCCTTTGTATTTAATTCCGATGCTATTTCTGTGTTTCATCGTCAATAAGAAATTCCAAGGGATACAGTACACCTGAAGTGAAGCATCGGAATCTATAACTAGTGTCACAGGAAAGGTACAAATCATAGACAGTAGGAACAGTCAGTCTTCTTGTACTTAAGTCGGCATTGTGCGTTTTGTATTTAATTCCGATGCAATTCTGTGTTTCATCGTCAATAAGAAGGTCCAAGGGATACAGTTAACATATGGTGAAGCATCGGAATCTAAAACTGGTGTCACAGGAAATGTTCAAAACATAGTCAGTAAGAAGAGTCAGTCTTCTTGTACTTAAGTCGGCACTGTGCCTTTTCTATTTAATTCCGATGCAATTTCTGTGTTTCATCGTCAATAAGAAGGTCAGAGGGATACATTAAACCTGAAGTGAAGTATCAGAATCTATAACTAGTGTCACAGGAATGGTTCAAAACATATACAGTAGGAAGACTCAGGCTTCTTGTACTTGAGTCAGCGTTGTGCCTTTTGTATTTATTTCCGATGCAATTTCTGTGTTTCATCGTCTATAAGTAGGTCAGAGGGATACAGTAAACATGAAGTGAAGCATCGGAATCCATAACTAGTGTCACAATAATGGTTCAAAATATAGACCGTGGGAAGAGTCATTCTTCTTGTACTTAAGTCGGCATTGTGCCTTTTGTATTTAATTCTGATGCAATTTCTGTGTTTCATCGTCAATAAGAAGGTCAGAGGGATACAGTAAACCTGAAGTGAAGCATCAGAATCTATGACTAGTGTCACAGGAATGGTTCAAAACATAGACAGTATGAAGAGTCAGTCTACTTGTACTTAAGTCGGCATTTTGCATGTTGTATTTAAAGCCGATGCAATTTCTGTGTTTCATCTTCAATAAGAAGGTTCAAGGGATCCAGTACACCTGAAGTGAACCATCGGAGTCTATAACTAGTGTCACAGGAATGGTTCAAACATAGACAGTATAAGAGTCAGTCTTCTTGTACTTAAGTCGGCATTGTGGCTTTTCTATTTAATTCCGATGCAATTTCTGTGCTTCATCGTCAATAAGAAGGTCCAAGGGATGCAGTACACCTGAAGTGAAGCATCGGAATCTATAACTAGTGTCACAGGTTCGGTTCAAATGATAGACAGTAAGAAGAGAAACTCATCTTGTACTTAAGTGGGCTTTGTGCGTTTTCAATTTAATTCCGATGCAATTTCTGTCTTCCATCATCAATAAGAAGGTCAGAGGGATACATTAAACCTGAAGTGAAGTATCAGAATCTATAACTAGTGTCACAGGAATGGTTCAAAACATAGACAGTAGGAAGAATCAGTCATCCTGTACTTAAGTCGGCATTGTGCATTTTCTATTTAATTCAGATGCAATTTCTGTGTTTCATCGTCAATAAGAAGGTCAGAGGGATACAGTAAACGTGAAGTGAAGCTTCGGAATGTATAACTAATGTCACAGGAATGGTTCAACACATTGACAGCAGGAAGAGTCTGTCCTCTTGTACTTGAGTCGGCGTTGTGCCTTTTGTATTTATTTCCGATGCCATTTCTCTGTTTCATCGTCAATAAGAAGGTCAGAGGGATACAGTAAACCTGAAGTGAAGCATCGGAATCCATAACTTGGTCACAATAATGGTTCAAAACATAAACAGTAGGAAGAGTCATTCTTCTTGTACTTAAGTCGGCATTTTGCCCTTTGTATTTAATTCCGATGCAATTTCTGTGTTTCATCGTCAATAAGAAATTCCAAGGGATACAGTACACCTGAAGTGAAGCATCGGAATCTATAACTAGTGTCACAGGAATGGTACAAATCATAGACAGTAGGAACAGTCAGTCTTCTTGTACTTAAGTCGGCATTGTGGCTTTTCTATTTAATTCCGATGCAATTTCTGTGTTTCATTGTCAATAAGAAGGTCAGAGGGATACAGTAAACCTGAAGTGAAGCATCGAAATCTATAACTAGTATCACAGGAATGGTTCAAAACATAGACAGGAGGAAGAGTCAATCTTCTTGTACTTGAGTCGGTTTGTGGCTTTTGTATTTAATTCCGATGCAATTTCTGTTTTTCATCGTCAATAAGAAGGTCAGAGGGATACAGTAAACCTGAAGTGAAGCATCTTAATCTCTAACTAGTGTCACAGGAATGGTTCAAAACATATTCAGTAAGAAGAGACAGTCTTCTTTTACTTAAGTCGACATTGTGCCTTATCTATTGAATTCCGATGCAATTTCTGTGTTTCAACGTCAATAAGAAGGTCCAAGGGATGCAGTACACCTGAAGTGAAGCATCGGAATCTATAACTAGTGTCACAGGAATGGTTCAAAACATAGACAGTAAGAAGAGTCAGTCTTCTTGTACTTAAGTCGGCATTATGCCTCTTCTATTTACTTCCGATGCAATTTCTGTGTTTCATCGTCTATAAGAAGGTCGGAGGGATACAGTAAACCTGAGGTGAAGCGTCGGAATCTATAAGTGGTGTCACAGGAATGGTTCAAAACATAGTCAGTAAGAAGAGTCAGTCTTCTTGTACTTAAGTCGGCATTGTGATTTTTCTATTTAATTCCGATGCAATTTCTGTGTTTCATCATCAATAAGGAGGTCAGAGGGATACAGTAAACCTGAAGTGAAGCATCGGAGTCTACAACTAGTGTCACAGGAGTTGTTCAAAACATAGTCAGTAAGAAGAGTCAGTCTTCTTGTACTTCAGTCGGCATTGTGACTTTTCTATTTAATTCCGATGCAATATCTGTGTTTCATCCTAAATAAGATGGTCAGAGGGATTCAGCAAACCTCATGTGAAGCATCGGAATCTACAACTAGTGTCACAGGAATGGTTCAAAACATAGACAATAGGAAGAGTCAGTGTTCTTGTACTTAAGTCGGCATTGTATCTTTTGTATTTAATTCCGATGCAATTTCTGTGTTTCATCATCAATAAGTGGTTCCATGGGATACATTAAACCTGAAGTGAGGCATCGGAATCTATAACTAGTGTCACAGGAATGGTTCAAAACATAGTAAGTAAGAAGAGTCAGTCTTCTTGTACTTAAGTCGGCATTGTGCCTTTTGTATTTAATTCCGATGCAACTTCTGTGTTTCATCTTCAATAAGAAGGTCCAAGGGATACAGTAAACATATAGTGAAGCATCGGAATCTAAAACTGGCCTCACAGGAAATGTTCAAAACTTAGTCAGTAAGAAGAGTCAGTCTTCTTGTACTTAAGTCGGCATTGTGCCTTTTCTATTTAATTCCGATGCAATTTCTGTGTTTCATCGTCAATAAGAAGGTCAGAGGGATACAGTAAAGCTGAAGTGAAGTATCAGAATCAATAACTAGTGTCACAGGAATGGTTCAAAACATAGACAGTAAGAAGAGTCAGTCTTCTTGTTCTTAAGTCGGCATTGTGCCTTTTGTATTTAATTCCGATGCAATTTCTGTGATTCATCGTCAACAATAAGGTCCAAGGGATACAGTAAACGTGAAGTGAGGCATCGGAATCTATAACTAGTGTCACAGTAATGGTTCAAAGCATACTCAGTAAGAAGAGTCAGTCTTCTTGTACTTAAGTCGGCATTGTGGCGTTTCTATTTAATTCCGATGCAATTTCTGTGTTTCATTGTCAATAAGAAGGTCAGAGGGATACATTAAACCTGAAGTGAAGCATCGAAATCTATAACTAGTGTCACAGGATTGGTTCAAAACAAAGACAGGAGGAAGAGTCAGTCTTCCTGTACTTGAGTCGGTTTGTGGCTTTTGTATTTAATTCCGATGCAATATCTGATTTTCATCGTCAATAAGAAGGTTAGAGGGATACAGTAAACCTGAAGTCAAGCATCGTAATCTCTAACTAGTGTCACAGGAATGGTTCAAAACATAGACAGTAGGAAGAGTCAGTCTTCTTGTACATAAGTCGGAATTTTGCCTTTTGTATTTAATTCCGATGCAATATCTGTGATGCATCGTCAATAAGAACGTCCAAGGGATACAGTAAACCTGAAGTGAGGCATCGGAATCTATAACTAGTGTCACAGAAATAGTTCAAATCATAGACTGTAAGAAGAGTCAGTCTTCTTGTACTTAAGTCGGCATTGTGCGTTTTCTATTTAATTCCGATGCAATTTCTGTGTTTCATCGTCAATAAGAAGGTCCAAGGGATACAGTAAACCTGAAGTGAGGCATCGGAATCTATAACTAGTGTCACAGAAATGGTTCAAAACATATTCAGTAAGGAGAGTCAATCTTCTTGTACTTAAGTCGGCATTGTGCCTTATCTATTTAATTCCGATGCAATTTCTGTGTTTCATCGTCAATAAGAAGGTCCAAGGGATGCAGTACACCCGAAGTGAAGCATCGGAATCTATAACTAGTGTCACAGGAATGGTTCAAAACATAGACAGTAAGAAGAGTCAGTCTTCTTGTACTTAAGTCGGCATTGTGCCTCTTCTATTTATTTCCGATGCAATTTCTGTGTATCATCGTCCATAAGAAGGTCGGAGGGATACAGTAAACCTGAAGTGAAGCATCGGAATCTATAAGTGGTGTCACAGGAATGGTTCAAAACATAGTCAGTAAGAAGAGTCAGTCTTCTTGTACTTGAGTCGGCATTGTGCATTTCGTATTTAATTCCGATGCAATTTCGGTGTTTCATAGTCAATAAGAAGGTCCAAGGGATACAGTAAACCTGAAGTGAAGCATCGAAATCTATAACTTGTGTCACAGGTTCGGTTCAAAACATAGACTGTAAGAAGAGTCAGTCTTCTTCTATTTAATTCGGCATTGTGCCTTTTCTATTTAATTCCGATGCAATTTCTGTGTTTCATCATCAATAAGAAGATCAGAGGGATACAGTAAAACTGAAGTGAAGCATCGGAGTCTATAACTAGTGTCACAGGAATTGTTCTAAACATAGTCAGTAAGAAGAGTCAGTCTTCTAGTACTTCAGTCGGCATTGTGACTTTTCTATTTAATTCCGATGCAATATCTGTGTTTCATCCTCATTAAGATGGTCAGAGGGATTCAGTAAACCTCAAGTGAAGCATCGGAATCTTCAACTAGTGTCACAGGAATGGTTCAAAACATAGACAATAGGAAGAGTCAGTGTTCTTGTACTAAAGTCGGCATTGTGCCTTTTCTATTCAATTTCGATGCAATTTCTGTGTTTCATCATCAATAAGAGGGTCTAAGGGATACATTAAACCTGAAGTGAGGCATCGGAATCTATAACTAGTGTCACAGGAATGGTTCAAAACATAGTAAGTAAGAAGAGTCAGTCTTCTTGTACTTAAGTCGGCATTGTGCCTTTTGTATTTCATACCGATGCAACTTCTGTGTTTCATCGTTAATAAGAAGGTCCAAGGGATACAGTAAACATATAGTGAAGCATCGTAATCTAAAACTGGTCTCACAGGAAATGTTCAAAACATAGTCAGTAAGAAGAGTCAGTCTTCTTGTACTTAAGTCGGCATTGTGCATTTTCTATTTAAATCCGATGCAATTTCTGTGTTTCGTCGTCAATAAGAAGGTCCAAGGGATACAGTAAAGTTAAAGTGAAGCATCGGAATCTGTAACTAGTGTCACAGGAATGGTTCAAAACATAGTCAGTAAGAAGAGTCAGTCTTCTAGTACTGAAGTCGGATTTGTGCCTTTTCTATTTAATTCAGATGCAATTTCTGTGCTTTATCGTCAATAAGAAGGTCAGAGGGATACAGTAAACCTGAACTGAAGTATCAGAATTTATAACTAGTGTCACAGGAATGGTTCAAAACATAGACAGTAAGAAGAGTCAGTCTACTTGTACTTAAGTCGGCATTGTGCCTTGTGTATTTAATTCCGATGCAATTTCTGTGTTTCATCGTCAATAAGACGGTCGGAGGGATACAGTAACCCAGAAGTGAAGCATCGGAATCTATAATTAGAGTCACAGGAATGGTTCAAAGCATAGACAGTAGGAAGAGTCAGTCTTCTTGTACTTGAGTCGGCATTGTGCCTTTTGTATTTAATTCCGATGCAATTTCTGTGTTTCATCGTCAATACGAAGGTCAGAGGGCACAGTAAACCTGAAGTGGTAGCATCGGAATCTATAACTAGTGTCACAGGAATGGTTCAAACATTGACAGTAGGAACAGTCAGTCTTCTTGTACTTAAGTCGGCATTGTGCCTTTTGTATTTAATTCCGATGCAATTTCTGTGATTCATCGTCAATAATAAGGTCCAAGGGATACAGTAAACGTGAAGTGAGGCATCGGAATCTATAACTAGTGTCACAGAAATGGTTCAAAGCATAGCCAGTAAGAAGAGTCAGTCTTCTTGTACTTAAGTCGGCATTGTGCCATTTCTGTTTCATTCCGATGCAATTTCTGTGTTTCATCGTCAATAAGAAGGTCAGAGGGATACAGTAAACCTGAAGTGAAGCATTGGAGCCATAACTAGTGTCACAGGAATGGTTCAAACATAGTCAGTACGAAGAGTCAGTCTTCTTGTACTTAAGTCAGCATTGTGCTTCTTCTATTTAATTCCGATGCAAATTCTGTGTTTCATCGTCCATAAGAAGGTCCAAGAATTGCAGTACACCTGAAGTGAAGCATCGGAATGTATAACTAGTGTCACAGGTTCGGTTCAAAACATAGACAGTAAGAAGAGTCGGTCTTCTTGCACTTAAGTCGGCTTTGTGCCTTTTCTATTTAATTCCGAAGCAATTTCTGTGTTTCATCATCAATAAGACGTGTCAGAGGGATACAGTAAACCTGGAGTGAAGGATCGGAATCTAACACTGGTCTCACAGGAAATGTTCAAAACATAGTCAATAATAAGAGTCAGTCTTCTTGTACTTAAGTCAGCATTGTGCCTTTTCTATTTAATTCCGATGCAATTTCTGTGTTTCGTCGTCAATAAGGAGGTCCAAGGGATACAGTAAACCTGAAGTGAAGCATCGGAATCTAAAACCGGTCTCACAGGAAAGGTTCAATACATAGAGAGTAAGAAGGGCCAGTCATCTTGTATTTGAGTCGGCACTGTACCTTTTGTATTTAATTCCGATGCAATTTCTGTGTTTCATCACAATAAGAAGGTCAGAGGGATACAGTAAACATGACGTGAAGTATCAGAATCTATAACTAGTGTCACAGGAATGGTTCAAAACGTAGACAGTATGAAGAGTCAGTCTACTTGTACTTAAGTCGGCATTGTGCCTTTTGTATTTAATTCCGATGCAATTTCTGTGTTTCATCGTCAATAAGAAGGTCAGAAGGATACAGTAAACCTGAAGTGAAGGATCGGAATCTACAACTAGTGTCACAGGAATGGTTCAAACAGAGACAATAGGAAGAGTCAGTGTTCTTGTACTTAAGTCGGCATTGTGCCTTTTGTATTTAATTCCGATGCAATTTCTGTGTTTCATCATCAATAAGAGGGTCCAAGGGATACATTAAACCTGAAGTGAGGCATCTTAATCTATAACTAGTGTCACAGGAATGGTTCAAAACATAGTAAGTAAGAAGAGTCAGTCTTCTTGTACTTAAGTCGGCATTGTGCCTTTTGTATTTAATTCCGATGCAACTTCTGTGTTTCATCGTTAATAAGAAGGTCCAAGGGATACAGTAAACATATAGTGACGCATCGGAATCTAAAACTGGTCTCACAGGAAATGTTCAAAACATAGTCAGTAAGAAGAGTCAGTCTTCTTGTACTTAAGTCGGCATTGTGCCTTTTCTATTTAAATCCGATTCAATATCTGTGTTTCGTCGTCAATAAGAAGGTCCAAGGGATACAGTAAAGTTAAAGTGAAGCATCGCAATATGTAACTAGTGTCACAGGAATGGTTCAAAACATAGTCAGTAAGAAGAGTCAGTCTTCTTGTACTTAAGTCGGCATTGTGCCTTTTCTATTTAATTCCGACACATTTTCTGTGCTTTATCGTCAATAAGAAGGTCAGAGGGATACAGTAACCCAGAAGTGAAGCATCGGAATCTATAATTAGTGTCTCAGGAATGGTTCAAAGCATAGACAGTAGGAAGAGTCAGTCTTCTTGTACTTGAGTCGGCATTGTGCCTTTTCTATTTAATTCGGATGCAATTTCTGTGTTTCGTCGTCAATAAGGAGGTCCAAGGGATACAGTAAACCTGAAGTGAAGTATCAGAATCTATAACTAGTGTCACAGGAATGGTTCAAAACATAGACAGTAAGAAGAGTCAGTCTACTTGTACTTAAGTCGGCATTGTGCCTTTTGTATTTAATTCCGATGCAATTTCTGTGTTTCATCGTCAATACGAAGGTCAGAGGGATACAGTAAACCTGAAGTGGTAGCATCGGAATCTATAACTAGTGTCACAGGAATGGTTCAAACCATAGTCAATAAGAAGAGTCAGTCTTCTTGTACTTAGGTCGGCATTGTGCCTTTTTTATTTCATTCCGATGCAATATCTGTATTATATCGTCAATAAGTCGGTCAGAGGGATAGAGTAAACATGAAGTGAAGTATCAGAATCTATAACTAGTGTCACAGAAATGGTTCAAAACATAGACAGTAAGAAGAGTCAGTCTACTTGTACTTAAGTCGGCATTGTGCCTTTTGTATTTAATTCCGATGCAATTTCTGTGTGTTATCGTCAATAAGAAGGTCAGAGGGATACAGTAAACCTGAAGTGAAGTATCGAAATCTATAACTAGTGTCACAGGAATGGTTCAAACATAGACAGTAGGAACAGTCAGTCTTCTTGTACTTAAGTCGGCATTGTGCCTTTTGTAATACATTCCGTTGCAATTTCTGTGTTTCATCGTCAATAATAAGGTCCAAGGGATACAGTAAACCTCAAGTGAGGCATCGGAATCTATAACTAGTGTCACAGATTCGGTTCAAAACATAGACAGTAAGAAGAGTCAGTCTACTTGTACTTAAGTCGGCATTTAGCCTTTTCTATTAAATTCCGATGCAATTTCTGTGTTTCATCGACAATAAGAAGGTCCAAGGGATGCAGTACACCTGAAGTGAAGCATCGGAATCTATAACTAGTGTCACAGGTTCGGTTCAAAACATAGACAGTAAGAAGAGTCAGTCTTCTTGCACTTAAGTGGGCTTTGTGCCTTTTCTATTCAATTCCGATGCTATTTCTGTGTTTCATCATCAATAAGAAGGTCAGAGGGATACAGTAAACCTGAAGTGAAGCATCGAAATCTATAACTAGTGTCACAGGAATGGATCAAACATAGACAGTAGGAACAGTCAGTCTTCTTGTACTTAAGTCGGCATTGTGCCTTTTGTAATTCATTCCGATGCAATTTCTGTGTTTCATCGTCAATAATAAGGTCCAAGGGATACAGTAAACTTGAAGTGAGGCATCGGAATCTATAACTAGTGTCACAGGAAAGGTTCAAACATAGTCAGTAAGAAGAGTCAGTCTTCTTGTACTTAAGTCAGCTTTGTGCCTTTTCTATTTCATTCCGATGCAATTTCTGTGTTTCGTCGTCAATAAGGAGGTCCAAGGGATACAGTAAACCTGAAGTTAAGCATCGGAAACTAAAACCGGTCTCACAGGAAAGGTTCAAAACATAGAGAGTAAGAAGGCCAGTCATCTTGTATTTGAGTCGGCACTGTACTTTTGTATTTAATTCCGATGCAATTTCTGTCTTTCATCGTCAATAAGAAGGTCCAAGGGATACAGTAAACCTAAAGTGAAGCATCGGAATCTGTAACTAGTGTCATGGGAATGGTTCAAAATATAGACAGTAGGAGGAGTCAGTCGTCTTGTACTTAAGTCGGCATTGTGCCTTTTCTATTTAATTCCGATGCAATTTCTGTATTTCATTGTCATTAAGAAGGTCAGAGGGATACAGTAAACCTGAAGTGGAGCATCGGAATCTATAACTAGTGTCACAGGAATGGTTCAAAACATAGACTGTAGGAATTGTCAGTCTTCCTGTACTTGAGTCGGCATTGTGCCTTTTGTATTTAATTCCGATGCAATTTCTGTGTTTCTTCGACAATAAGAAGGTCAGAGGGTTACAGCAAACCTGAAGAGAAGCATCAGAATCTATAACTAGTGTCACAGAAATAGTTCAAAACATAGACAGTAAGAAGAGTCAGTCAACTTGTACCTCGGTAGGCATTGTGCCTTTTCTATTTAATTCCGATGCAATTTCTGTGTTTCATCGTCAATAAGAAGGTCTAAGGGATGCAGTACACCTGAAGTGAAGCATCGGAATTTATACCTAGTGTCACAGGTTCGGTTCAAAACATAGACTGTAAGAAGAGTCAGTCTTCTTCTACTTAAGTCGGCATTGTGCGTTTTCTATTTAGTTCCGATGCAATTTCTGTGTTTCATCAACAATAAGAAGGTCAGAGGGATACAGTAAACCTGAAGTGAATCATCGGAGTCTATAACTAGTGTCACAGGAATGGTTCAAACATAGTCAGTAAGAAGAGCCAACCTTCTTGTACATAAGTCGGCATTGTGCCTTTTCCATTCAATTCCGATGCAATATCTGTGTTTCATCGTCAATAAGAAGGTCCAAGGGATACAGTAAACATATAGTGAAGCATGGGAATCTTAAACAGGTCTAACAGGAAATGTTCAAAACATAGTCAGTAAGAAGAGTCACTCTTCGTGTACTTAAGTCAGCATTGTGCCTTTTCTATTTAATTCCGATGCAATTTCTGTGTTTCGTCGTCAATAAGAAGGTCCAATGGATACAGTAAACCTGAAGTGAAGCATCGGAATCTAAAACCGGTCTCACAGGAAAGGTTCAAAACATAGAGCGTAAGAAGAGCCAGTCATCTTGTATTTGAGTCTCCATTGCACATTTTGTATTTAATTCCGATGAAATTTCTGTATTTCATCGTCAATACGAAGGTCACAGGGATACTGTAAACATGAAGTGAAGTATCAGAATCTATAACTAGTGTCACAGGATCGGTTCAAACATAGACAGTAAGAACAGTCAGTCTACTTGTACTTAAGTCGGCATTGTGCCTTTTGTATTTAATTCCGATGCAATTTCTGTGTTTCATCGTCAACAAGAAGGTCCAAGGGATGCAGTAAACCTAAAGTGAAGCATCGGAATCTGTAAGTAGTGTCACAGGAATGGTTCAAACATAGTCAATAAGAAGAGTCAGTCTTCTTGTACTTAAGTCGGCATTGTGCCTTTTCTATTTAATTCCGATGCAATATCTGTGTTTTATCGTCAATAAGAAGGTCAGAGGGATACAGTAAACATGACGTGAAGCATCGGAATCTATAACTAGTCTCACAGGGATGGTTCAAAACATAGACATTAGGAAGAGTCCGTCTTCTTGTACTTAAGTCGGCATTGTGCCTTTTCTATTCAATTCCGATGCAATTTCTGTGTTTCATCGT
This sequence comes from Schistocerca serialis cubense, assembly GCF_023864345.2. Classification (NCBI taxonomy): domain Eukaryota; kingdom Metazoa; phylum Arthropoda; class Insecta; order Orthoptera; family Acrididae; genus Schistocerca; species Schistocerca serialis. The sequence goes on along the minus strand of NC_064641.1, from coordinate 976,824,509 downwards.
CATTAATAAGGTCAGAGGGATACAGTAAACATGAAGTGAAGTATCAGAATCTATAACTAGTGTCACAGGAATGGTTCAAAACATAGCAGTAGGAACAGTCAGTCTTCTTGTACTTACGTCGGCATTGTGCATTTTGTATTTAATTCCGATGCAATTTCTGTATTTCATCGTCAATAAGAAGGTCAGAGGGATACTGTAAACATGAGGTGAAGTATCAGAATCTATAACTAGTGTCACAGGAGTGGTTCAAACATAGACAGTAAGAACAGTCAGTCTACTTGTACTTAAGTCGGCATTGTGCCTTTTGTATTTAATTCCGATGCAATTTCTGTGTTTCATCGTCAATAAGAAAGTCCATGGGATACAGTAAACCTAAAGTGAAGCATCGGAATCTGTAACGAGTGTCACGGGAATGGTTCAAAACATAGATAGTAGGAAGAGTAAGTCATCTTGTACTGAAGTCGTCATTGTGCCTTTTGTATTTAATTCCGATGCAATTTCTGTGTTTCATCGTCTATAAGAAGGTCCAAGGGATACAGCAAACCTAAAGTGAAGCATCGGAATCTATAACGTGTGTCACGGGAATGGTTCAAAACATAGACAGTAGGAAGAGTCCGTCTTCTTGTACTTAAGTCGGCATTGTGCATTTTGTATTTAATACCGATGCAATTTCTGTGTTTCATCGTCAATAAGAAAGTCCATGGGATACAGTAAACCTAAAGTGAAGCATCGGAATCTGTAACGAGTGTCACGGGAATGGTTCAAAACATAGATAGTAGGAAGAGTAAGTCACTTTTACTGAAGTCGTCATTGTGCCTTTTGTATTTAATTCCGATGCAATTTCTGTGTTTCATCGTCAATAAGAAGGTCCAAGGGATACAGTAAACCTAAAGTGAAGCATCGGAATCTGTAACGTGTGTCACGGGAATGGTTCAAAACATAGACAGTAGGAAGAGTCCGTCTTCTTGTACTTAAGTCGGCATTGTGCCTTTTCTATTTAATTCCGATGCAATATCTGTGTTTCATCGTCAATAAGAATGTCCAAGGGATACAGTAAACCTAAAGTGAAGCATCGGAATCTGTAACTAGTGTCACAGGAATGGTTCAAAACGTAGCCAATAAGAAGAGTCAGTCTTCTTGTACTTAAGTACGCATTGTGCCTTTTCTATTTAATTCCGATGGAATTTCTGTGTTTTATCGTCAATACGACGGTCAGAGGGATACAGTAAACCTGAAGTGCAGCATCGGAATCTATAACTAGTGTCACAGGAATGGTTCAAAACATAGACAGTAGTAAGAGTCAGTCTTCTTGTACTTACGTCGGCATTGTGCATTTTGTATTTAATTCCGATGCAATATCTGTGTTTTATCGTCAATAAGAAGGTCAGAGGGATACAGTAAACATGACGTGAAGCATCGGAATCTATAACTAGTCTCACAGGGATGGTTCAAAACATAGACAGTAGGAAGAGTAAGTCATCTTGTACTGAAGTCGTCATTGTGCCTTTTGTATTTAATTCCGATGCAATTTCTGTGTTTCATCGTCAATAAGAAGGTCCAAGGGATACAGTAAACCTAAAGTGAAGCATCGGAATCTGTAACGTGTGTCACGGGAATGGTTCAAAACATAGACAGTAGGAAGAGTCCGTCTTCTTGTACTTAAGTCGGCATTGTGCCTTTTCTATTTAATTCCGATGCAATATCTGTGTTTCATCGTCAATAAGAATGTCCAAGGGATGCAGTAAACCTAAAGTGAAGCATCGGAATCTGTAAGTAGTGTCACAGGAATGGTTCAAACATAGTCAATAAGAAGAGTCAGTCTTCTTGTACTTAAGTCGGCATTGTGCCTTTTCTATTTAATTCCGATGCAATATCTGTGTTTTATCGTCAATAAGAAGGTCAGAGGGATACAGTAAACATGACGTGAAGCATCGGAATCTATAACTAGTCTCACAGGGATGGTTCAAAACATAGACAGTAGGAAGAGTCCGTCTTCTTGTACTTAAGTCGGCATTGTGCCTTATCTATTCAATTCCGATGCTATTTCTTTGTTTCATCGTCAATAAGAAGGTCAGAGGGATACAGTAAACATGAAGTGAAGTATCAGAATCTATAACTAGTGTCACAGGAATGGTTCAAACATAGACAGTAAGAAGAGTCAGTCTTCTTGCACTTAAGTCGGCTTTGTGCCTTTTCTATTTAATTCCGAAGCAATTTCTGTGTTTCATCATCAATAAGAAGGTCACAGGTATACAGTAAACCTGAAGTGAAGGATCGGAATCTAACACTGGTCTCACAGGACATGTTCAAAACATAGTCAGTAAGAACAGTTAGTCTTCTTGTACTTAAGTCAGCTTTGTGCCGTTTCTATTTAATTCCGATGCAATTTCTGTGTTTCGTCGTCAATAAGGAGGTCCAAGGGATACAGTAAACCTGAAGTTAAACATCGGAAACTAAAACCGGTCTCACAGGAAAGGTTCAAACCATAGAGAGTAAGAAGGCCAGTCATCTTGTATTTGAGTCGGCACTGTACTTTTGTATTTAATTCCGATGCAATTTCTGTGTTTCATCGTCAATTAGAAGGTCCAAGGGATACAGTAAACCTAAAGTGAAGCATCGGAAACTATAACTAGTGTCACGGGAATGGTTCAAAACATAGACAGTAGGAGGAGTCAGTCGTCTTGTACTTAAGTCGGCATTGTGCCTTTTCTATTTAATTCCGATGCAATTTCTGTATTTCATTGTCAATAAGAAGGTCAGAGGGATACAGTAAACCTGAAGTGAAGCATCGGAATCTATAACTAGTGTCACAGGAATGGTTCAAAACATAGACAGTAGGAAGTGTCAGTCTTCCTGGACTTGAGTCGGCATTGTGCCTTTTGTGTTTAATTACGATTCAATTTCTGTGTTTCTTCGTCAATAAGAAGGTCAGAGGGTTACAGCAAACCTGAAGAGAAGCATCAGAATCTATAACTAGTGTCACAGAAATAGTTCAAAACATAGACAGTAAGAAGAGTCAGTCTACTTGTACTTCGGTAGGCATTGTGCCTTTTCTATTTAATTCCGATGCAATATCTGTGTTTCATCGTCAATAAGAAGGTCCAAGGGATGCAGTACACCTGAAGTGAAGCATCGGAATGTATAACTAGTGTCACAGGTTCGGTTCAAAACATAGACAGTAAGAAGGGTCAGTCTTCTTGTACTTAAGTCGGCATTGTGCGTTTTCTATTTAATTCCGATGCAATTTCTGTGTTTCATCAACAATAAGAAGGTCAGAGGGATACAGTAAACCTGAAGTGAAGCATCGGAATCTAAAACCGGTCTCACAGGAAAGGTTCAAAACATAGAGCGTAAGAAGAGCCAGTCATCGTGTATTTGAGTCTCCATTTTACATTTTGTATTTAATTCCGATGAAATTACTGTGTTTCATCGTCAATAGGAAGGTCAGAGGGATACAGTAAACCTAAAGTGAAGCATCGGAATCTGTAACTAGTGTCACAGGAATGGTTCAAAACGTAGCCAATAAGAACAGTCAGTCTTCTTCTACTTAAGTACGCATTGTGCCTTTTCTATTTAATTCCGATGGAATTTCTGTGTTTTATTGTCAATACGAAGGACAGAGGGATACAGTAAACCTGAAGTGCAGCATCGGAATCTATAACTAGTGTCACAGGAATGGTTCAAAACATAGACAGTAGGAAGAGTAAGTCTTCTTGTACTTAAGTCGTCATTGTGCCTTTTGCATTTAATTCCGATGCAATTTCTGTGTTTCATCGTCAATAAGAAGGTCCAAGGGATACAGTAAACCGAAAGTGAAGCATCGGAATCTGTAACCAGTGTCACGGGAATGGTTCAAAACATAGACAGTAGGAAGAGTCACTCTTCTTGTACTTAAGTCGGCATTGTGCCTTTCCTATTTAATTCCGATGCAATATCTGTGTTTCATCGTCAATAAGAAGGTCCAACGGATACAGTAAACATATAGTGAAGCATGGGAATCTAAAACTGGTCTAACAGGAAATGTTCAAAACATTGTCAGTAAGAAGAGTCACTCTTCGTGTACTTAAGTCAGCATTGTGCCTTTTCTATTTAATTCCGATGCAATTTCTGTGTTTCGTCGTCAATAAGAAGGTCCAAGGGATACAGTAAACCTGAAGTGAAGCATCGGAATCTAAAACCGGTCTCACAGGAAAGGTTCAAAACATAGAGCGTAAGAAGAGCCAGTCATCTTGTATTTGAGTCTCCATTGTACATTTTGTATTTAATTCCGATGCAATTTCTGTATTTCATTGTCAATAAGAAGGTCAGAGGGATACAGTAAACCTGAAGTGAAGCATCGGAATCTATAACTAGTGTCACAGGAATGGTTCAAAACATAGACAGTAGGAAGTGTCAGTCTTCCTGTACTTGAGTCGGCATTGTGCCTTTTGTATTTAATTACGATTCAATTTCTGTGTTTCTTCGTCAATAAGAAGGTCAGAGGGTTACAGCAAACCTGAAGAGAAGCATCAGAATCTATAACTAGTGACACAGAAATAGTTCAAAACATAGACAGTAAGAAGAGTCAGTCTACTTGTACTTCGGTAGGCATTGTGCCTTTTCTATTTAATTCCGATGCAATATCTGTGTTTCATCGTCAATAAGAAGGTCCAAGGGATGCAGTACACCTGAAGTGAAGCATCGGAATCTATAACTAGTGTCACAGGTTCGGTTCAAAACATAGACAGTAAGAAGGGTCAGTCTTCTTGTACTTAAGTCGGCATTGTGCGTTTTCTATTTAATTCCGATGCAATTTCTGTGTTTCATCAACAATAAGAAGGTCAGAGGGATACAGTAAACCTGAAGTGAAGCATCGGAATCTAAAACCGGTCTCACTGGAAAGGTTCAAAACATAGAGCGTAAGAAGAGCCAGTCATCGTGTATTTGAGTCTCCATTGTACATTTTGTATTTAATTCCGATGAAATTACTGTGTTTCATCGTCAATTCGAAGGTCAGAGGGATACAGTAAACCTGAAGTAAAGCATCGGAATCTATAACAAGTGTCACAGGAATGGTTAAAACATAGACAGTAAGAAGAGTCAGTCTTCTTGTTCTTAAGTCGGCATTGTGCATTTTGTATTTAATTCCGATGCAATTTCTGTGTTTCATCGTCAATAAGAAGGTCCAAGGGATACAGTAAACCTAAAGTGAAGCATCGGAATCTGTAACGAGTGTCACGGGAATGGTTCAAAACATAGACAGTAGGAAGAGTAAGTCTTCTTGTACTGTAGTCGTCATTGTGCCTTTTGCATTTAATTCCGATGCAATTTCTGTGTTTCATCGTCAATAAGAAGGTCCAAGGGATACAGTAAACCGAAAGTGAAGCATCGGAATCTGTAACGAGTGTCACGGGAATGGTTCAAAACATAGACAGTAGGAAGAGTCAGTCTTCTTGTACTTAAGTCGGCATTGTGCCTTTCCTATTTAATTCCGATGCAATATCTGTGTTTCATCGTCAATAAGAATGTCCAAGGGATACAGTAAACCTAAAGTGAAGCATCGGAATCTGTAACTAGTGTCACAGGAATGGTTCAAAACGTAGCCAATAAGAACAGTCAGTCTTCTTGTACTTAAGTACGCATTGTGCCTTTTCTATTTAATTCCGATGGAATTTCTGTGTTTTATCGTCAATACGAAGGACAGAGGGATACAGTAAACCTGAAGTGCAGCATCGGAATCTATAACTAGTGTCACAGGAATGGTTCAAAACATAGACAGTAGGAAGAGTCAGTCTTCTTGTACTTACGTCGGCATTGTGCATTTTGTATTTAATTCCGATGCAATTTCTGTGTTACATCAACAATAAGAAGGTCAGAGGGATACAGTAAACCTGAAGTGAATCATCGGAGTCTATAACTAGCGTCACAGGAATGGTTCAAACATAGTCAGTAAGAAGAGTCAACTTTCTTGTACATAGGTCGGCATTGTGCCTTTTCTATTTAATTCCGATGCAATATCTGTGTTTCATCGTCAATAAGAAGGTCCAACGGATACAGTAAACATATAGTGAAGCATGGGAATCTAAAACTGGTCTAACAGGAAATGTTCAAAACATTGTCAGTAAGAAGAGTCACACTTCGTGTACTTAAGTCAGCATTGTGCCTTTTCTATTTAATTCCGATGCAATTTCTGTGTTTCGTCGTCAATAAGAAGGTCCAAGGGATACAGTAAACCTGAAGTGAAGCATCGGAATCTAAAACCGGTCTCACAGGAAAGGTTCAAAACATAGAGCGTAAGAAGAGCCAGTCATCTTGTATTTGAGTCTCCATTGTACATTTTGTATTTAATTCCGATGAAATTTCTGTGTTTCATCGTCAATAAGAAGGTCATAGCGATACAGTAAACCTGAAGTGAAGCATCGGAATCTATAACAAGTGTCACAGGAATGGTTAAAACATAGACAGTAAGAAGAGACAGTCTTCTTGTGCTTAAGTCGGCATTGTGCATTTTGTATTTAATTCCGATGCAATTTCTGTGTTCCATCGTCAATAAGAAGGTCCAAGGGATACAGTAAACCTAAAGTGAAGCATAGGAATCTGTAACGAGTGTCACGGGAATGGTTCAAAACATAGACAGTAGGAAGAGTCAGTCTTCTTGTACTTAAGTCGCCATTGTGCCTTTTGTATTTAATTCCGATGCAACTTCTGTATTTCATCGTCAATAAGAAGGTCAGAGGGATACTGTAAACATGAATTGAAGTATCAGAATCAATAACTAGTGTCACAGGAATGGTTCAAACATAGACAGTAAGAAGAGTCAGTCTACTTGTACTTAAGTCGGCATTGTGCCTTTTGTATTTAATTCCGATGCAATTTCTGTGTTTCATCGTCAACAAGAAGGTCCAAGGGATGCAGTAAACCTAAAGTGAAGCATCGGAATCTGTAAGTAGTGTCACAGGAATGGTTCAAAACATAGTCAATAAGAAGAGTCAGTCTTCTTGCACTTAAGTCGGCATTGTGCCTTTTCTATTTAATTCCGATGCAATATCTGTGTTTTATCGTCAATAAGAAGGACAGAGGGATACAGTAAACCTGACGTGAAGCATCGGAATCTATAACTAGTCTCACAGGGATGGTTCAAAACATAGACAGTAGGAAGAGTCCGTCTTCTTTTACTTAAGTCGGCATTGTGCCTTTTCTATTCAATTCCGATGCAATTTCTGTGTTTCATCGTCAATAAGAAGGTCAGAGGGATACAGTAAACATGAAGTGAAGTATCAGAATCTATAACTAGTGTCACAGGAATGGATCAAACATAGACAGTAAGAAGAGTTAGTCTGCTTGTACTTAAGTCAGCATTGTGCCTTTTCTATTTAATTCCGATGCAATTTCTGTGTTTCGTCGTCAATAAGAAGGTCCAAGGAATACAGTAAACCTGAGGTGAAGCATCGGATTCTGAAACCGGTCTCACAGGAAAGGTTCAAAACATAGAGAGTAAGAAGAGCCAGTCATCTTGTATTTGAGTCGGCATTGTACAATTTGTATTTAATTCCGATGCAATTTCTGTGTTTCATTGTCAATAAGTAAGTCAGAGGGATACAGTAAACCTGAAATGAAGCATCGGAATCTATAACTAGTGTCACAGAAATGGTTAAAACATAGACAGTAAGAAGAGTCAGTCTTCTTGTACTTAAGTGGGAATTGTGCATTCTATATTTTATTCCGATGCAAATCCTGTGTTTCATCGTCAATAAGAGTGTCCACGGGATACAGTAAACATATAGTGAAGTATCGGAATCTGTAACTAGTGTCACAGGAATGGTTCAAAACCTAGACAGTAGGAAGAGTCGGTCTTCTTGTACTTACGTCGGCATTGTGCATTTTGTATTTAATTCCGATGCAATTTCTGTATTTCATCGTCAATAAGAAGGTCAGAGGGATACTGTAAACATGAAGTGAAGTATCAGAATCTATAACTAGTGTCACAGGAATGCTTCAAACATAGACAGTAAGAAGAGTCAGTCTACTTGTAGTTAAGTCGGCATTGTGCCTTTTGTATTTAATTCCGATGCAATTTCTGTGTTTCATCGTCAATAAGAAGGTCCAAGGGATACAGTACACATGAAGTGAAGCATCGGAATCTATAACTACTGTCACAGGAATGGTTAAATTCATTGTTAGTAAGAAGAATCAGTCTTATTGTACTTAAGTCGGCATTGTGACTTCTCTATTTAATTCCGATGCAATTTCTGTGTTTCATTGTCAATAAGAAGGGCAGAGGGATACAGTAAACCTGAAGTGAAGCATCGGAATCTATAACTAGTGTCACAGGGATGGTTCAAAACATAGACAGTATGAAGAGTCAGTCTTCTTGTACTTGAGTCGGCATTGTGCCTATTGTATTTAATTCTGATGCAATTTCTGTGTTTCATCGTCAATAAGTAGGTCAGAGGGATACAGTAAACATGAAGTGAAGTATCAGAATCTACAACTAGTGTCACAGGAATGGTTCAAAATATAGACAGTAAGAAGAGTCAGTCTACTTGTACTTAAATCGGCATTGAGCCTTTTGTATTTAATTCCGATGCAATTTTTTGTGTTTCATCGTCAATAAGATGGTCAGAGGGATACAGTAAACCTGAAGTAAAGCATCGGAATCTATAACTAGTGTCACAGGAAAGGTTAAACCATAGACAGTAAGAGGAGTCAGTCCTCTTGTACTAAAGTCGTCATTGTGCATTTTGTATTTAATTCCGATGCAATTCCTGTGTTTCATCGTCAATAAGAAGGTCCAAGGGATACAGTAAACCTAAAGTGAAGCATCGGAATCTGTAAGTAGTGTCACAGGAAGGGTTCAAATATAGTCAATAAGAAGAGTCAGTCTTCTTGTACTTAAGTCGGCATTGTGCGTTTTCTATTTAATTCCGATGCAATTTCTGTCTTTTTATCGTCAATAAGACGGTCAGAGGGAAACAGAAAACCTGAAATGAAGCATCGGAATCTATAACTAGTGTCACAGGGATGGTTCAAAACGTAGACAGTAGGAAGAGTCCGTCTTCTTGTACTTAAGTCGGCATTGTGCATTTTGTATTTAATTCCGATGCAATTTCTGTGCTTCATCGTCAGTAAGAATGTCAGAGGGATACAGTAAACATGAAGTGAAGTATCTGAATCTATAACTTGTGCCACAGGACAGGTTCAAAACATAGACAGTAAGAAGCGTCAGTCTACTTGTACTTAAGTCGGCATTGTGCCTTTTGTATTTAATTCCGATGCAATTTCTGTGTTTCAATGTCAGTAAGAAGGTCCACAGGGATACAGTACACCTGAAGTGAAGCATCGGAATCTATAACTAGTGTCACAGGAATGGTTCAAATCATAGACAGTAAGAACAGTCAGTCTTCTTGTACTTAAGTCGGAATTGTGCCTTTTGTATTTAATTCCAATGCAATTTCTGTGTTTCATCGTCAATAAGAAGGTCAGAGGGATACAGTAAACCAGAAGTGAAGGATCGGAATCTATAACTAGTGTCACAGGAAAAGTTCAAAACATAGACAGTAGGAAGAGTCAATCTTCTTGTACTTGAGTCGGCATTGTGCTTTTTGTATTTAATTCCGATGCAATTTCTGTGTTTCATCGTCAATAAGAAGGTCAGAGGGTTACAGTAAACCTGAAGAGAAGCATCGGAATCTAAAACTAGTGTCACAGGAATGGTTCAATACATGGACAGAAGGAGAAGTCAGTCTTCTTGTACTTAAGTGGGCATTGTGCCTTTTCTATATAATTCCGATGCAATTTCTGTGTTTTATCGTCAATAAGAAGGTCAGAGTGTACAGTAAACCTGAAGTGAAGCATCGGAATCTATAACTAGTGTCACAGGGATGGTTCAAAACATAGACATTAGGAAGAGTCAGTCTTCTTCTAGTTAAGTCGGCATTGTGCCTTTTGTATTTAATTCCGATGCAATTTCCGTGTTTCATCGTCAATAAGAAGGTCAGAGGGATACAGTAAACCTGAAGTGAATCATCGGAATCTATAACTAGTGTCACGGGAATGGTTAAAACATAGACAGTAAGAAGAGTCAGTCTTCTTGTACTGAAGTCGGCATTGTGCGTTTTCTATTTAATTCCAAAGCATTTTCTGTGTTTCATCAACAATAAGAAGGTCAGAGGGATACAGTAAACCTGAAGTGAATCATCGGAGTCTATAACTAGTGTCACAGGAATGGTTCAAACATAGTCAGTAAGAAGAGTCAATCTTCTTGTACATAAGTCGGCATTGTGCTTTTTCTGTTTAATTCAGATGCAATATCTGTGTTTCATCGTCAATAAGAAGGTCCAAGGAATACAGTAAACCTGAAGTGAAGGATCGGAATCTAAAACCGGTCTCACAGGAAAGGTTCAAAACATAGTCAGTAACAAGAGCCAGTCATCTTGTATTTGAGTCTCCATTGTACATTTTGTATTTAATTCCGATGAAATTTCTGTGTTTCATCGTCAATAAGAAGGTCAGAGGGATACAGTAAACCTGAAGTGAAGCAACGGAATCTAAAACTAGTGTCACAGGAATGGTTAAAACATAGACAGTAAGAAGAGCTAGTCTTCTTGTACTCAAGTCGGCATTGTGCATTATGTATTTAATTCCGATGCAATTTCTATGTTTCATCGTCAATAAGAAGGTCCAAGGGATACAGTAAACCTAAAGTGAAGCATCGGAATTTGTAACGAGTGTCACGGGAATGGTTCAAAACATAGACAGTAGGAAGAGTAAGTCTTCTTGAACTTAAGTCGGCATTGTGCCTTTTGTATTTATTTCCGTTGCAATTTCTGTGTTTCATCGTCAATAAGAAGGTCCAAGGGATACAGTAAACCTAAAGTGAAGCATCGGAATCTGTAACGAGTGTCACGGGAATGGTTCAAAACATAGACAGTAGGAAGAGTCAGTCTCCTTGTACTTAAGTCGGCATTGTGCCTTTTCTATTTAATTCCGATGCAATATCTGTGTTTCATCGTCAATAAGAAGGTCCAAGGGATACAGTAAACATTTAGTGAAGCATCGGAATCTAAAACTAGTCTAACAGGAAATGTTCAAAACATAGTCAGTAAGAAGAGTCAGTCTCCTTGTACTTAAGTCAGCATTGTGCCTTTTCTATTTCATTCCGATGCAATTTCTGTGTTTCGTCGTCAATGAGAATGTCCAAGGGATACAGTAAACCTGAGGTGAAGCATCGGAATCTGAAACCGGTCTCACAGGAAAGGTTCAAAACATAGGGAGTAAGAAGAGCCAGTCATCATGTATTTGAGTCGGCATTGTACCATTTGTATTTAATTCCGATGCAATTTCTGTGTTTCATAGTCAATGAGAAGGTCAGAGGGATACAGTAAACCTGAAGTGAAGCATCGGAATCTATAACTAGTGTCACAGAAATTGTTAAAACATAGACAGTAAGAAGAGTCAGTCTTCTTGTACTTAAGTGGGCATTGTGCATTCTGTATTTAATTCCGATGCAATATCTGTGTTTCATCGTCAATAAGAAGGTCCAAGGGATACAGTAAACCTAAAGTGAAGCATCGGAATCTGTAACTAGTGTCACAGGAATGGTTCAAAACGTAGCCAATAAGAAGAGTCAGTCTTCTTGTACTTAAGTACGCATTGTGCCTTTTGTATTTAATTCCGATGCAATTTCTGTGTTTCATCGTCAATAAGAAGGTCAGAGAAATACAATAAACATGAAGTGAAGTATCAGCATCTATAACTAGTGTCATAGGAATGGTTCAAAATATAGACAGTAAGAAGAGTCACTCTACTTGTACTTAAGTCGGCATTGTGCCTCTTGTATTTAATTCCGATGCAATTTCTGTGTTTCATCGTCAATAAGAAGGTCAGAGGGATAAAGTAAACCTGAAGTAAAGCATCGGAATCTATAACTAGTGTCACAGGAAAGGTTAAACCATAGACAGTAAGAAGAGTCAGTCTTCTTGTACTAATGTCGGCATTGTGCATTTTGTATTTAATTCCGATGCAATTCCTGTGTTTCATCGTCAATAAGAAGGTCCAAGGGATACCTTAAACCTAAAGTGAAGCATCGGAATCTGTAAGTAGTGTCACAGGAAGGGTTCAAAACGTAGTCAATAAGAAGAGTCAGTCTCCTTGTTCATAAGTCGGCATTGTGCCTTTTCTATTTAATTCCGATGCAATTTCTGTGTTTTATCGTCAATAAGAAGGTCAGAGGGAAACAGTAAACCTGAAGTGAAGCACGGAATCTATAACTAGTGTCACAGGGATGGTTCAAAACATAGACAGTAGGAAGAGTCCGTCTTCTTGTACTTAAGTCGGCATTGTGCATTTTGTATTTAATTCCGATGCAATTTCTGTGCTTCATCGTCGGTAAGAAGGTCAGAGGGATACAGTAAACATGAAGTGAAGTATCAGAATGTATAACTAGTGTCACAGGAATGGTTCAAAACATAGACAGTAAGAAGCGTCAGTCTACTTGTACTAAAGTCGGCATTGTGCCTTTTGTATTTAATTCCGATCCAATTTCTGTGTTTCAACGTCAATAAGAAGGTCCAAAGGGATCCAGTACACCTGAAGTGAAGCATCGGAATCTATAACTAGTGTCACAGGAATGGTTCAAATCATAGACAGTCAGAACGGTCAGTCTTCTTGTACTTAAGTCGGTATTGTGCATTTTGTATTATATTCCGATGCAATTTCTATGTTTCATCGTCAATAAGAAGGTCAGAGAGATACAGTAAACCAGAAGTGAAGCATCGGTATCTATAACTAGTGTCACAGGAAAAGTTCAAAACATAGACAGTAGGAAGACTCAGTCTTCTTGTACTTGAGCCGGCATTGTGCCTTTTGTATTCCGATGCAATTTCAGTGTTTCATCGTCAATAAGAAGGTCAGAGGGTTACAGTAAACCTGAAGAGAAGCATCGGAATCTATAACTAGTGTCACAGGAATGGTTCAATACATAGACAGAAGGAGAAGTCAGTCTTCTTGTACTTAAGTCGGCATTGTGCCTTTTCTATATAATTCCGATGCAATTTCTGTGTTTTATCGTCAATAAGTAGGTCAGAGTGTACAGTAAACCTGAAGTGAAGCATCGGAATCAATAACTAGTGTCACAGGGATGGTTCAAAACATAGACATTAGGAAGAGTCAGTCTTCTTCTAGTTAAGTCGGCATTTGCCTTTTGTATTTAATTCCGATGCAATTTCTGTGTTTCATCGTCAATAAGAAGGTCAGAGGGATACAGTAAACCTGAAGTGAATCATCGGAATCTATAACTAGTGTCACGGGAATGGTTAAAACATAGACAGTAAGAAGAGTCAGTCTTCTTGTACTGAAGTCGGCATTGTGCGTTTTCTATTTAATTCCAAAGCATTTTCTGTGTTTCATCAACAATAAGAAGGTCAGAGGGATACAGTAAACCTGAAGTGAATCATCGGAGTCTATATTTAGTGTCACAGGAATGGTTCAAACATAGTCAGTAAGAAGAGTCAATCTTCTTGTACATAAGTCGGCATTGTGCCTTTTCTGTTTAATTCAGATGCAATATCTGTGTTTCATCGTCAATACGAAGGTCCAAGGGATACAGTAAACCTGAAGTGAAGGATCGGAATCTAAAACCGGTCTCACAGGAAAGGTTCAAAACATAGTCAGTAACAAGAGCCAGTCATCTTGTATATGAGTCTCCATTGTACATTTTGTGTTTAATTCCGATGAAATTTCTGTGTTTCATCGTCAATAAGAAGGTCAGAGGGATACAGTAAACCTGAAGTGAAGCAATGGAATCTAAAACTAGTGTCACAGGAATGGTTAAAACATAGACAGTAAGAAGAGCTAGTCTTCTTGTACTCAAGTCGGCATTGTGCATTTTGTATTTAATTCCGATGCAATTTCTATGTTTCATCGTCAATAAGAAGGTCCAAGGGATACAGTAAACCTAAAGTGAAGCATCGGAATTTGTAACGAGTGTCACGGGAATGGTTCAAAACATAGACAGTAGGAAGAGTAAGTCTTCTTGAACTTAAGTCGGCATTGTGCCTTTTGTATTTATTTCCGTTGCAATTTCTGTGTTTCATCGTCAATAAGAAGGTCCAAGGGATACAGTAAACCTAAAGTGAAGCATCGGAATCTGTAACGAGTGTCACGGGAATGGTTCAAAACATAGACAGTAGGAAGAGTCAGTCTCCTTGTACTTAAGTCGGCATTGTGCCTTTTCTATTTAATTCCGATGCAATATCTGTGTTTCATCGTCAATAAGAAGGTCCAAGGGATACAGTAAACATTTAGTGAAGCATCGGAATCTAAAACTAGTCTAACAGGAAATGTTCAAAACATAGTCAGTAAGAAGAGTCAGTCTCCTTGTACTTAAGTCAGCATTGTGCCTTTTCTATTTCATTCCGATGCAATTTCTGTGTTTCGTCGTCAATGAGAATGTCCAAGGGATACAGTAAACCTGAGGTGAAGCATCGGAATCTGAAACCGGTCTCACAGGAAAGGTTCAAAACATAGGGAGTAAGAAGAGCCAGTCATCTTGTATTTGAGTCGGCATTGTACCATTTGTATTTAATTCCGATGCAATTTCTGTGTTTCATCGTCAATAAGAAGGTCAGAGAAATACAATAAACATGAAGTGAAGTATCAGCATCTATAACTAGTGTCATAGGAATGGTTCAAAATATAGACAGTAAGAAGAGTCACTCTACTTGTACTTAAGTCGGCATTGTGCCTCTTGTATTTAATTCCGATGCAATTTCTGTGTTTCATCGTCAATAAGAAGGTCAGAGGGATAAAGTAAACCTGAAGTAAAGCATCGGAATCTATAACTAGTGTCACAGGAAAGGTTAAACCATAGACAGTAAGAAGAGTCAGTCTTCTTGTACTAAAGTCGGCATTGTGCATTTTGTATTTAATTCCGATGCAATTCCTGTGTTTCATCGTCAATAAGAAGGTCCAAGGGATACCTTAAACCTAAAGTGAAGCATCGGAATCTGTAAGTAGTGTCACAGGAAGGGTTCAAAACGTAGTCAATAAGAAGAGTCAGTCTCCTTGTTCATAAGTCGGCATTGTGCCTTTTCTATTTAATTCCGATGCAATTTCTGTGCTTTATCGTCAATAAGAAGGTCAGAGGGAAACAGTAAACCTGAAGTGAAGCACGGAATCTATAACTAGTGTCACAGGGATGGTTCAAAACATAGACAGTAGGAAGAGTCCGTCTTCTTGTACTTAAGTCGGCATTGTGCATTTTGTATTTAATTCCGATGCAATTTCTGTGCTTCATCGTCGGTAAGAAGGTCAGAGGGATACAGTAAACATGAAGTGAAGTATCAGAATGTATAACTAGTGTCACAGGAATGGTTCAAAACATAGACAGTAAGAAGCGTCAGTCTACTTGTACTAAAGTCGGCATTGTGCCTTTTGTATTTAATTCCGATCCAATTTCTGTGTTTCAACGTCAATAAGAAGGTCCAAAGGGATCCAGTACACCTGAAGTGAAGCATCGGAATCTATAACTAGTGTCACAGGAATGGTTCAAATCATAGACAGTCAGAACGGTCAGTCTTCTTGTACTTAAGTCGGTATTGTGCATTTTGTATTATATTCCGATGCAATTTCTATGTTTCATCGTCAATAAGAAGGTCAGAGGGATACAGTAAACCAGAAGTGAAGCATCGGAATCTATAACTAGTGTCACAGGAAAAGTTCAAAACATAGACATTAGGAAGAGTCAGTCTTCTTGTTCTTGAGCCGGCATTGTGCCTTTTGTATTCCGATGCAATTTCTGTGTTTCATCGTCAATAAGAAGGTCAGAGGGTTACAGTAAACCTGAAGAGAAGCATCGGAATCTGTAACTAGTGTCACAGGAATGGTTCAATACATAGACAGAAGGAGAAGTCAGTCTTCTTGTACTTAAGTCGGCATTGTGCCTTTCCTATATAATTCCGATGCAATTTCTGTGTTCTATCGTCAATAAGAAGGTCAGAGAGTACAGTAAACCTGAAGTGAAGCATCGGAATCTATAACTAGTGTCACAGGGATGGTTCAAAACATAGGCATTAGGAAGAGTCAGTCTTCTTCTACTTAAGTCGGCATTGTGCATTTTGTATTTAATTCCGATGCAATTTCTATGTTTCATCGTCAATAAGAAGGTCAGGGGGTTACAGTAAACCAGAAGTGAAGCATCGGAATCTATAACTAGTGTCACAGGAAAAGTTCAAAACATAGACAGTAAGAAGAGCCAGTCATCTTGTATTTGAGTCTGCATGGTACCTTTTGTATTTAATTACGATGAAATTTCTGTGTTTCATCGTCAATAAGAAGGTCAGAGGGATACAGTAAACCTGAAGTGAAGCATCGGAATCTATAACTAGTGTCACGGGAATGGTTAAAACATAGACAGTAAGAAGAGTCTGTCGTCTTGTACTTGAGTGGGCATTGTGCATTCTGTATTTAATTCCGATGCAATTTCTGTGTTTCATCGTCAATAAGAAGGTCCAAGGGATACAGTAAACCTAAAGTGAAGCATCGGAATCTGTAACTAGTGTCACAGGAATGGTTCAAAACGTAGCCAACAAGAAGAGTCAGTCTTCTTGTATTTAAGTACGCATTGTGCAATTTGTATTTAATTCCGATGCAATTTCTGTGTTTCATCGTCAATAAGAAGGTCAGAGGGATACAGTAAACCTGAAGTGAAGCATCGGAATCTATAACTAGTGTCACAGGAATGGTTAAAACATAGACAGTAAGAAGAGTCAGTCTTCTTGTACTTAGGTCGGCATTGTGCATTTTGTATTTAATTCCGATGCAATTTCTGTGTTTCATCGTCAATAAGAAGGTCCAAGGGATACAGTAAACCTAAATTGAAGCATCGGAATTTGTAATGAGTGTCACGGGAATGGTTCAAAACATAGACCGTAGGAAGAGTAAGTCTTCTTGTACTTAAGTCGGCATTGTGCCTTTTGGATTTAATTCCGTTGCAATTTCTGTGTTTCATCGTCAATAAGAAGGTCCAAGGGTACAGTAAACCTAAAGTGAAGCATCGGAATCTGTAACGAGTGTCACGGGAATGGTTCAAAACATAGAAAGTAGGAAGAGTCAGTCTTCTTGTACTTAGGTCGGCATTGTGCCTTTTCTATTTAATTCCGATGCAATATCTGTGTTTCATCGTCAATAAGAAGGTCCAAGGAATACAGTAAACGTTTAGTGAAGCATCGGAATCTAAAACTAGTCTAACAGGAAATGTTCAAAACATGGTCAGTAAGAAGAGTCAGTCTTCTTGTACTAAAGTCGGCATTGTGCATTTTGTATTTAATTCCGATGCAATTTCTGTGTTTCATCGTCAATAAGAATGTCAGAGGAATACAGTAAACATGAAGTGAAGTATCAGCATCTATAACTAGTGTCATAGGAATGGTTCAAAATATAGACAGTAAGAAGAGTCACTCTACTTGTACTTAAGTCGGCATTGTGCCTCTTGTATTTAATTCCGATGCAATTTCTGTGTTTCATCGTCAATAAGAAGGTCAGAGGGATACAGTAAACCTGAAGTAAAGCATCGGAATCTATAACTAGTGTCACAGGAAAGATTAAACCATAGACAGTAAGAAGAGTCAGTCTTAGTGTACTTACGTCGGCATTGTGCATTTTGTATTTAATTCCGATGCAATTCCTGTGTTTCATCGTCAATAAGAAGGTCCAAGGGATACAGTAAACCTAAAGTGAAGCATCGGAATCTGTAAGTAGTGTCACAGGAAGGGTTCAAGACGTAGTCAATAAGAAGAGTCAGTCTTCTTGTCCTTAAGTCGGCATTGTGCCTTTTGAATTTAATTCCGATGCAATTTCTGTGTTTCATCGTCAATAACCAGGTCAGAGGGATACAGTAAACCAGAAGTGAAGCATCGGAATCTATAACTAGTGTCACAGGAATGGTCAATACATAGACAGAAGGAGAAGTCAGTCTTCTTCTACTTAAGTCGGCATTGTGCCTTTTCTATTTAATTCCGATGCAATTTCTGTGTTTTATCGTCAATAAGAAGGTCAGAGGGAAACAGTAAACCTGAAGTGAAGCATCGGAATCTATAACTAGGTCACAGGGATGGTTCAAAACATAGACAGTACTAAGAGTCCGTCTTGTTGTTCTTAAGTCGGCATTGTGCCTTTTGTATTTCATTCCGATGCAATTTCAGTGTTTCATCGTCAGTAAGAAGGTCAGAGGGATACAGTAAACATGAAGTGAAGTATGAGAATCTATAACTAGTGTCACAGGAATGGTTCAAAACATAGACAGTAAGAAGCGTCAGTCTACTTGTACTTAAGTCGGCATTGTGCCCTTTGTATTTAATCCCGATGCAATTTCTGTGATTCATCGTCAATAAGGAGGTCAGAGGGTTACAGCAAACCTGAAGAGAAGCATCGGAATCTATAACTAGTGTCACAGGAATGGTTCAAAACATAGACAGCAGGAAGAGTCAGTGTTCTTGTTCTTATGTCGGCATTGTGCCTTTTCTGTTTAATTCCGATGCAATTTCTGTGTTATATCGTCAATAAGACGGTCAGAGGGATACAGTAAACATGAAGTGAAGTATCAGAATCTATAACTAGTGTCACAGAAATGGTTCAAAACAAAGAGAGTAAGAAGAGTCAGTCTACTTGTACTTAAGTCGGCATTGTGCCTTTTCTATTTAATTCCGATGCAATTTCTGTGTTTCATCGTCAATAAGAAGGTCCAAGGGATGCAGTACACCTGAAGTGATGCATCGGAATCTATAACTAGTGTCACAGGTTCGGTTCAAAACATACACAGTAAGAAGAGTCAGTCTTCTTGTACTTAAGTCGGCATTGTGCCTTTTCTATTTAATTCCGATGCAATATCTGTGTTTCATCGTCATTAAGAAGGTCCAATAGATACAGTAAACATGTAGTGAAGCATCGGAATCTAAAACCGGTCTCACAGGAAAGGTTCAAAACATAGTCAGTAAGAAGAGTCAGTCTTCTTGTACTTAAGTCAGCATTGTGCCTTTTCTATTTAATTCCGATGCAATTTCTATGTTTCATCGTCAATACGAAGGTCAACGTTATACAGTAAATATGAAGTGATGAATCACAATCTATAACTAGTCTCACAGGAATGAATCAAAACATAGACAGTAAGAAGAGTCAGTCTACTTGTACTTAATTCGGCATTGTGCCTTTTGTATTTAATTCCGATGCAATTTCTGTGTATCGTCGTCAATAAGAAGGTCCAAGGAATGCAGTACACCTGAAGTGAAGCATCGGAATGTATAATTAGTGTCACAGGTTCGGTTCAAAACATAGACAGTAAGAAGAGTCAGTCTTCTTGTACTTAAGTCGGCATTGTGCCTTATCTATTTAATTCCGATGCAATTTCTGTGTTTCATCATCAATATGAAGGTCAGAGGGATTCCATAAACCTGAAGTGAAGCATCGGAGTCTATAACTAGTGTCACAGGTATGGTTCAAACACAGTCAGTAAGAAGAGTCAATCTTCTTGTACTTAAGTCGGCATTGTGCCTTTTCTATTTAATTCCGATGCAATATCTGTGTTTCATTGTCAATAAGAAGGTCCAAGGGATACAGTAAACATATAGTGAAGCATCGGAATCTAAAACCGGTCTCACAGGAAAGGTTCAAATCATAGAGAGTAAGAAAAGCCAGTGATCTTGTATTTGAATCGGCATTGTACCATTTGTATTTAATTCCGATTCAATATCTGTGTTTCATAGTCAATAAGAAGATCAGAGGGATACAGTAAACCTGAAGTGAAGCATCGGAATCTATAACTAGTGTCACAGAAATGGTTAAAACATAGACAGGTAGAAGAGTCAGTCTTCTTGTACTTAAGTCGGCATTGTGCATTCTGTATTTAATTCCGATGCAATTTCTGTGTTTCATCGTCAGTAAGAAGGTCAGAGGGATACAGTAAACATGAAGTGAAGTATCAGAATCTATAACTAGTGTCACAGGAATGGTTCGAAACATAGACAGTAAGAAGCGTCAGTCTACTTGTACTGAAGTCGGCATTGTGCCCTTTGTATTTAATCCCGATGCAATTTCTGTGTTTCATCGTCAATAAGAAGGTCAGAGGGTTACAGCAAACCTGAAGAGAAGCATCGGAATCTATAACTAGTGTCACGGGAATGGTTAAAACATAGACAGTAAGAAGAGTCAGTCTTCTTGTACTTAAGTCGGCATTGTGCATTTTGTATTTAATTCCGATGCAATTTCTGTTATTCATCGTCAATAAGAAGCTCCAAGGGATACAGTACACCTGAAGTGAAGCATCGGAATCTATAACTAGTGTCACAGGAATGATTCAAATCATAGACAGTAAGAAGAGTCAGTCTTCTTGTACTTACGTCGGCATTGTGCCTTTTCTATTTAATTCCGATGCAATTTCTGTGTTTCATTGTTAATAAGAAGGTCTGAGGTATACAGTAAACCTGAAGTGAAGCATCGGAATCTATAACTAGTGTCACAGGAATGGTTCAAAACATAGACAGTAGGAAGAGTCAGTCTTCCTGTACTTGAGTCGACATTGTGCCTTTTGTATTTAATTCCGATGCAATTTCTGTGTTTCTTCGTCAATAAGAATGTCAGAGGGTTACAGCAAACCTGAAGAGAAGCATCGGAATCTATAACTAATGTCACAGGAATGGTTCAAAACATAGACAGCAGGAAGAGTCAGTCTTCTTGTACTGAAGTCGGCATTGTGCCTTTTCTATTTAATTCCGATGCAATTTCTGTGTTATATCGTCAATAAGACGGTCAGAGGTATACAGTAAACATGAAGTGAAGTATCAGAATCTATAACTAGTGTCACAGAAATGGTTCAAAACATAGACAGTAAGAAGAGTCAGTCTACTTGTACTTAAGTCGGCATTGTGCCTTTTCTATTTAATTCCGATGCAATTTCTGTGTTTCATCGTCAATAAGAAGGTTCAAGGGATGCAGTACACCTGAAGTGAAGCATCGGAATCTATAACTAGTGTCACAGGTTCGGTTCAAAACATAGACAGTAAGAAGAGCCAGGCTTCTTGTACTTAAGTCGGCATTGTGCCTTTTCTATTTAATTCCGATGCAATTTCTGTGCTTTATCGTCAATAAGAAGGTCAGAGGGAAACAGTAAACCTGAAGTGATGCATCGGAATCTATAACTAGTGTCACAGGGATGGTTCAAAACATAGACAGTAGGAAGAGTCCGTCTTCTTGTACCTAAGTCGGCATTGTGCCTTTTGTATTTAATTCCGATGCAATTTCTGTGTTTCATCGTCAGTAAGAAGGTCAGAGGGATACAGTAAACATGAAGTGAAGTATCAGAATCTATAACTAGTGTCACAGGAATGGTTCAAAACATAGACAGTAAGAAGCCTCAGTCTACTTGTAATTAAGTCGGCATTGTGCCCTTTGTATTTAATCCCGATGCAATGTCTGTGTTTCATCGTCAATTAGAAGGTCAGAGGGTTACAGCAAACCTGAAGAGAAGCATCGGATTCTATAAGTAGTGTCACAGGAATGGTTCAAAACATAGACAGCAGGAAGAGTCAGTCTTCTTGTTCTTATGTCGGCATTGTGCCTTTTCTGTTTAATTCCGATGCAATTTCTGTGTTATATCGTCAATAAGACGGTCAGAGGGATACAGTTAACATGAAGTGAAGTATCAGAATCTATAACTAGTGTCACAGAAATGGTTCAAAACATAGAGAGTAAGAAGAGTCAGTCTACTTGTACTTAAGTCGTCATTGTGCCTTTTCTATTTAATTCGGATGCAATTTCTGTGTTTCATCGTCAATAAGAAGGTCCAAGGGATGCAGTACACCTGAAGTGATACATCGGAGTCTATAACTAGTGTCACAGGAATGGTTCAAACATAGTCAGTAAGAAGAGTCAATCTTCTTGTACTTAAGTCGGCATTGTGCGTTTTCTATTTAATTCCGATGCATTATCTGTGTTTCATCATCAATAAGAAGGTCAGAGGGATGCAGTAAACCTGAAGTGAATCATCGGAGTCTATAACTAGTGTCACAGGAATGGCTCAAACATAGTCAGTAAGAAGAGTCAACCTTCTTGTACTTAAGTCGGCATTGTGCCTTTTCTATTTAATTCCGATGCAATATCTGTGTTTCATCGTCAATAAGAAGGTCCAAGGGATACATCAAACCTGAAGTGAAGCACCGGAATCTAAAACCGGTCTCACAGGAAAGGTTCAAAGCATAGAGAGTTAGAAGAGCCAGTCATCTTGTATTTGAGTCTGCATTGTACCTTTTGTATTTAATTCCGATGAAATTTCTGTATTTCATCGTCAATAAGAAGGTCAGAGGTATACAGTAAACCTAAAGTGAAGCATTGGAATCCGTAACTAGTGTCACGGGAATGGTTCAAAACATAGACAGTAGGAGGAGTCAGTCTTCTTGTACTTAAGTTGGCATTGTGCCTTTTGTATTTAATTCCGATTCAATTTCTGTGTTTCATCGTCTATAAGAAGGTCAGAGGTATACAGTAAAGATGAAGTGAAGTATCAGAAACTATAACTATTGCCACCGGAATGGTTCAAAACATAGACAGTAAAAGAGTCAGTCTTCTTGTACCTAAGTCGGCATTATGCCTTTTGTATTTAATTCCGATGCAATTTCTGTGTTTCATCGTCAATAAGAAGGTCAGAGGGATACAGTAAATCTGAGGTGAAGCATCGGAATCTGTAATTAGTGTCACAGGAATGGTTAAAACATAGACAGTAAGAAGAGTCAGTCTTCTTTTACTTAAGTCGGCATTGTGCATTTTGAATTTAATTCCGATGCAATTTCTGTGTTTCATCGTCAATAAGACGGTCCAAGAGATACAGTAAGCCTAAAGTGAATCATCGGAATCTGTAAGTAGTGTCACAGGAATGGTTCAAAACATAGTCAATAAGAAGGGTCAATCTTCTTGTACTTAAGTCGGCATTGTGCCTTTTCTATTTAATTCCGATGCAATTTCTGTGTTTTATCGTCAATAAGACGGTCAGAGCGATACAGTACACCTGAAGTAAAGCATCGGAATCTATAATTAGTGTCACAGGTTCGGTTCAAAACATAGACAGTAAGAAGAGTCAATCTTCTTGTACTTAAGTCGGCATTGTGCCTTTTCTATTTAATTCCGATGCAATTTCTGTGTTTCATCATCAATATGAAGGTCAGAGGGATACAGAGGGATACCTGAAGTGAAGCATCGGAGTCTATAACTAGTGTCACAGGTATGGTTCAAACATAGTCAGTAAGAAGAGTCTATCTTCTTGTACTTAAGTCTGCAATGTGCCTTTTCTGTTTAATTCCGATGCAATATCTGTGTTTCATCGTCAATAAGAAGGTCCAAGGGATACAGTAAACATATAGTGAAGCATCGGAATCTAAAACTGGTGTCACAGGAAATGTTCAAAACATAGTCAGTAAGAAGAATCAGTCTTCTAGTACTTAAGTCAGCATTGTGCGTTTTCTACTTAATTCCGATGCAATTTCTGTGTTTCGTCGTCAATAAGAAGGTCCAAGGGATACAGTAAACCTGAAGGGAAGCATCGGAATCTAAAACTGGTCTCACAGGAAAGGTTCAAAACATAGAGAGTAAGAAGAGCCAGTCATCTTGTATTTGAGTCGGCATTGTACCATTTGTATTTAATTCCGATCCAATTTCTGTGTTTCATAGTCAATAAGAAGGTCAGAGGGATACAGTAAACCTGAAGTGAAGCATCGGAATCTATAACTAGTGTCGCGGGAATGGTTAAAACATAGACAGTAAGAAGAGTCAGTCTTCTTGTACTTAAGTCGGCATTGTGCATTTTGTATTTAATTCCGATGCAATTTCTCTGTTTCATCGTCAATATGAAGGTCCAAGGGATACAGTAAACCTAAAGTAAAGCATCGGAATCTGTAACTAGTGTCACAGGAATGGTTCAAAACATAGACAGTAAGAAGGGTCAGTCTTCTTGTACTTAAGTCGGCATTGTGCCTTTTGTATTTAATTCCGATGCAATTTCTGTGTTTCATCGTCAATAAGAAGATCAGAGGGATACAGTAAATCTGAGGTGAAGTATCGGAATCTGTAATTAGTGTAACAGGAAAGGTTAAAACATAGACAGTAAGAAGAGTCAGTCTTCTTGTACTTAAGTAGGCATTGTGCCTTTTCTATTTAATTCCGATGCAATTTCTGTGTTTTATCGTCAATAAGAAGGTCAGAGGGATACAGTAACCCTGAAGTGAAGCATCGGAATCTATAACTAGTGTAACAGGAATGGTTCAAAACATAGACAGTAAGAAGAGCCAGTCTTCTTGTACTTAAGTCGGCATTGTGCCTTTCGTATTTAATTCCGATGCAATCGCTGGGTTTCATCGTCAATAAGAAGGTCAGAGGGATAGAGTAAACATGAAGTGAAGCATCGGAATCTATAACTAGTGTCACAGGAATGGTTAAAACATAGACAGTAAGAAGAGTCAGTCTTCTTGTACCTAAGTCGGCATTGTGCATTTTGTATTTAATTCCGATGCAATTTCTGGGTTTCATCGTCAATAAGAAGGTCCAAGGGATACAGCAAACCTAAAATGAAGCATCGGAATCTGTAAGTAGTGTCACAGGAATGGTTCAAAAGCATAGTCAATAAGAAGAGTCAGTCTTCTTGTACTTAAGTCGGCATTGTGCCTTTTCTATTGAATTCCGATGCAATTTCTGTGTTTTATCGTCAATAAGAAGGTCAGAGGGATACAGTAAACCTGAAGTGATGCATCGGAATCTATAACTAGCGTCACAGGGATGGTTCAAATCATAGACAGTAGGAAGAGTCCGTCTTCTTGTACTTAAGTCGGCATTGTGCCTTTTGTATTTAATTCCGATGCAATTTCTGTGTTTCATCGTCAATAAGAAAGTCAGAGGGATACAGTAAACATGAAGTGATGAATCAGAATCTATAACTAGTGTCAGAGGAATGGTTCAAAACACAGACAGTAAGAAGTGTCAGTCTACTTGTACTTAAGTCGGCATTGTGCATATTCTATAAATTTCCGATGCAATTTCTGTGTTTCATCGTCAATAAGAAGGTCCAAGGCATGGAGTACACCTGAAGCGAAGCATTGGAATCCAAAACCGGTCTCACACGAAAGGTTCAAAACGTAGAGAGTAAGAAGAGCCAGTCATCTTGTACTTAAGTCAGCATTGTGCCTTTTCTATTTAATTCCGATGCAATTTCTGTGTTTCGTCGTCATTAAGAAGGTCCAAGGGATACAGTAAACCTGAAGCGAAGCATTGGAATCCAAAACCGGTCTCACACGAAAGGTTCAAAACGTAGAGAGTAAGAAGAGCCAGTCATCTTGTACTTAAGTCAGCATTGTGCCTTTTCTATTGAATTCCGATGCAATTTCTGTGTTTTATCGTCAATAAGAAGGTCAGAGCGATACAGTAAACCTGTAGTGAAGCATCGGAATCTATAACTAGTGTCACAGGAATGGTTTAAAACATAGACAGTAGGAAGAGTCAGTCTACTTGAACTTAAGTCGGCACTGTGCCTTTTATATTTAATTCCGAAGCAATTTCTGTGTTTCGTCGTCAATAAGAAGGTCCAAGGGATGCAGTACACCTGAAGTGATGGATCGGAATCTATAATTAGTGTCACAGATTCGGTTCAAAACAAAGACAGTAAGAAGAGTCAGTCTTCTTGTACTTAAGTCAGCATTGTGCCTTTTCTATCTACTTCCGATGCAATTTCTGTGTTTCATCATCAATATGAAGGTCAGAGGGATACAGTAAACCTCAAGTGAAGCATCGGAGTCTATAACAAGTGTCACAGGTATGGTTCAAACATAGTCAGTAAGAAGAGTCAATCTTCTTTAACTTAAGTCGGCATTGTGCCTTTTCTATTTAATTCCGATGCAATATCTGTGTTTCATCGTCAATAAGACGGTCCAAGGGATACAGTAAACATATAGTGAAGCATCGGAATCTAAAACTGGTCTCACAGGAAATGTTCAAAACATAGATAGTAATAAGAGTCAGTCTTCTTGTACTTAAGTCAGCATTGCGCCTTTTCTATTTAATTCCGATGCAATTTCTGTGTTTGGTCGTCAATAAGAAGGTCCAAGGGATACAGTAAACCTGAAGTGAAGCATCGGAATTTAAAACCGGTCTCACAGGAAAGGTTCAAAGCATAGAGAGTAAGAAGAGCCAGTCATCTTGTATTTGCGTCGGCATTGTACCATTTGTATTTAATTCCGATGCAATTTCTGTGTTTTATCGTCAATAAGAAGGTCAGAGGGTTACAGTAAACCTGAAGTGAAGCATCGGAATCTATAACTAGTGTCAAAGGAATGGTTCAAAGCATTGACAGTAGGAAGAGTCAGTCTTCTTGTACTTACGTCGGCATTGTGCCTTTTGTATTTAATTCCGATGCAATTTCTGTGTGTCATCATCAATAAGAAAGTCCAAGGGATACAGTAAACCTAAAGTGAAGCATCGGAATCTGTAACTAGTGTCACAGGAATGGTTCAAAACATAGCCAATAAGAAGAGTCAGTCTTCTTGTACTTAAGTCGGCATTGTGCCTTTTCTATTTAATTCCGATGCAATTTCTGTGTTTTATCGTCAATAAGAATGCCAGAGGGATACAATAAACCTGAAGTGAAGCATCGGAATGTATAAGTAGTGTCACAGGAATGGTTCAAACCATAGACAGTAGGAGGAGTCAGTCTTCTTGTACTTAAGTCGGCATTGTGCCTTTTGTATTTAATTCCGATTCAATTTCTGTGTTTCATCGTCAATAACAAGGTCAGAGGTATACAGTAAAGATGAAGTGAAGTATCAGAATCTATAACTAGTGTCACAGGAATGGTTCAAAACATAGACAGTAGGAAGAGTACGTCTTCTTGTACTTAAGTCGGCATTGTGCCTTTTGTATTTAATTCCGATGCAATATCTGTGTTTCATCGTCAATAAGAAGGTCAGAGGGATACAGTAAACATGAAGTGCTGATTCAGAATCTATAACTAGTGTCACAGGAAAGGTTCAAATTCTAGACAGTAAGAAGAGTCAGTCTACTAGTACTTAAGTCGGCATTGTGCATTACCTATTTAATTCGGATGCAATTTCTGTCTTTCGTCGTCAATAAGAAGGTCCAAGGGATAAAGTAAACCTAAAGTGAAGCATCGGAATCTGTAACTAGTGTCACGGGAATGGTGCAAAACATAGACAGTAGGAGGAGTCAGCCTTCTTGTACTTAAGTGGGCATTGTACCTTTTGTATTTAATTCCGATTCAATTTCTGTGTTTCATCGTCAATAACAAGGTCAGAGGTATACAGTAAAGATGATTTGAAGTATCAGAATCTATAACCAGTGTCACAGGAATGGTTCAAAACATAGACAGTAAGAAGAGTCAGTCTAGTTGTGCTTAAGTCGGCATTGTGCCTTTTGTATTTAATTCCGATGCAATTTCTGTGTTTCATCGTCAATAAGAAAGCCCAAGGGATACAGTACACCTGCAGTGAAGCATCGGAATCTATAACTAGTGTCAGAGGGATGGTTCAAAGCATAGACAGTAGGAAGAGTCAGTCTTCTTGTACTTAAGTTGGCATTGTGACTTTTCTATTTAATTCCGATGCAATTTCTGTGTTTCATCGTCAATAAGAAGGACCAAGGGATGCAGTACACCTGAAGTGAAGCATCGGAATCTATAACTAGTGTCACAGGTTCGGTTCAAAACATAGACAGTAAGAAGAGTCAGTCTTCTTGTACTTAAGTCGGCATTGTGCGTTTTCTATTTAATTCCGATGCAATATCTGTGTTTCATCATCAATAAGAAGGTCAGAGGGATACAGTAAGCCTGAAGTGAAGCATCGGACTCTATAATTAGTGTCACAGGAATGGTTCAAACATAGGCAGTAAGAAGAGTCAATCTTCTTGTACTTAAGTCGGCATTGTGCCTTTTCTATTTAATTCCGATGCAATATCTGTGTTTCATCGTCAATAAGAAGGTCCAAGGGATACAGTAAACCTGAAGTGAAGCACCGGAATCTACAACCGGTCTCACAGGAAAGGTTCAAAACATAGAGAGTAAGAAGAGCCCGTCATCTTGTATTTAAGTCTGCATTGTTCCTTTTGTATTTAATTCCGATGAAATTTCTGTGTTTCATCGTCAATAAGAAGGTCAGAGGGATACAGTAAACCTGAAGTGAAGCATCGGAGCCTATAACTAGTGTCACAGGTATGGTTCAAACATAGTCAGTAAGAAGACTCAATCTTCTTGTACTTAAGTCGGCATTGTGCCTATTCTATTTAATTCCGATGCAATATCTGTGTTTCATCGTCAATTGGAAGGTCCAAGGGATACAGTAAACATATAGTGAAGCATCGGAATATAAAACTGGTCTCACAGGAAATGTTCAAAACATAGTCAGTAAGAAGAGTCAGTCCTCTTGTACTTAAGTCAGCATTGCGCCTTTTCTATTTAATTCCGATGCAATATCTGTCTTTCGTCGTCAATAAGAAGGTCCAAGGGATACAGTAAACCTGAAGTGAAGCATCGGAACTTAAAACCGGTCTCACAGGAAAGGTTCAAAACAAAGAGAGTAAGAAGAGCCAGTCATCTTGTATTTGAGTCGGCATTGTACCATTTGTATTTAATTCCGATGCAATTTCTGTGTTTCATCGTCAATAAGACGGTCAGAGGGATACAGTAAACCTGAAGTGAAGCATCGGAATCTATAACTAGTGTCACAGGGATAGTTCAAAACATAGACATTAGGAAGAGTCAGACTTCTTGTACTTAAGTCGGCATTGTGCCTTTTGTATTTAATTCCGATGCAATTTCTGTGTTTCATCGTCAATAAGAAGGTCCAAGGGATACAGTAAACCTGAAGTGAAGCAACGGAATCTACATCCGGTCTCACAGGAAAGGTTCAAAACATAGAGAGTAAGAAGAGCCAGTCATCTTGTATTTGAGTCTGCATTGTACCTTTTGTATTTAATTCCGATGAAATTTCTGTGTTTCATCGTCAATAAGAAGGTCAGAGGGATACAGTAAACCTGAAGTGAAGCATCGGAATCTATAACTAGTGTCACAGGGATGGTTCAAAACATAGACAGTAGGAAGAGTCCGTCTTCATGTACTTAAGTCGGCATTGTGGCTTTTGTATTTAATTCCGATGCAATTTCTTTGTTTCATCGTCAATAAGAAGGTCAGAGGGTTACAGTAAACATAAAGTGATGAATCAGAATCTATAACTAGTGTCAAAGGAATGGTTCAAAACATGGACAGTAAGAAGAGTCAGTCTACTTGTACTTAAGTCGGCATTGTGCCTTGTCTACTTAATTCCGATGCAATTTCTGTGTCTCGTCGTCAATAAGACGGTCCAAGGGATGCAGTACACCTGACGTGAAGCATCGGAATCTATAATTACTGTCACAGGTTCGGTTCAAAACATAGACAGTAAGAAGAGTCAGTCTTCTTGTACTTAAGTCGGCATTGTGCCTTTTCTATTTAATTCCGATGCAATTTCTGTGTTTCATCATCAATATTAAGGTCAGAGGGATACAGTACACCTGCAGTGAAGCATCGGAATCTATAAATAGTGTCACAGGGACGGTTCAAAACATAGACAGTAAGAAGAGTCCGTCCTCTTGTACATAAGTTGGCATTGTGATTTTTCTATTTAATTCCGATGCAATTTCTGTGTTTCATCGTCAATAAGAAGGACCAAGGGATGCAGTACACCTGAAGTGAAGCATCTGAATCTATAACTAGTGTCACAGGTTCGGTTCAAAACATAGACAGTAAGAAGAGTCAGTCTTCTTGTACTTAAGTCGGCATTGTGCGTTTTCTATTTAATTCCGATACAATTTCTGTGTTTCGTCATCAATAAGAATGTCAGAGGGATACAGTAAACCTGAAGTGAAGCATCGGAGTCTCTAACTAGTGTCACAGGAATGGTTCAAACATAGTCAGTAAGAAGAGTCAATCTTCTTGTACTTAAGTTGGCATTGTGCCTTTTCTATTTAATTCCGATGCAATATCTGTGTTTCATCGTCAATAAGAAGGTCCAAGGGATACAGTAAACCTGAAGTGAAGCATCGGAATCTACAACCGGTCTCACAGGAAAGGTTCAAAACATAGAGAGTAAGAAGAGCCAGTCATCTTGTATTTGAGTCTGCATTGTACCTTTTGTATTTAATTCCGATGAAATTTCTGTGTTTCATCGTCAATAAGAAGGTCAGAGGGAGACAGTAAACCTGAAGTGAAGCATCGGAAACTATAACTAGTGTCACAGGAATGGTTCAAAACATAGACAGTAGGAAGAGTCCGTCTTCTTGTACTTAAGTCGGCATTGTGCTTTTGAATTTAATTCCGATGCAATTCCTGTGTTTCGTCGTCAATAAGAAGGTCCAACGGATGCAGTACACCTTAAGTGAAGCATCTTAAACTATAACTAGTGTCACAGGAATGGTTCAAAACATAGACAGTAAGAAGAGTCAGTCTACTTGTACTTAAGTCGGCATTGTGCCTTTTCTATTTAATTCCGATGCAATTTCTGTGTTTCGTTGTCAATAAGAAGGTCCAAGGGATGCAGTACACCTGAAGTCAAGCATCGGAATCTATAATTAGGGTCACAGGTTCGGTTCAAAACATAGACAGTAAGAAGAGTCAGTCTTCTTGTACTTAAGTCGGCATTGTGCCTTTTCTATTTAATTCCGATGCAATTTCTGTGTTTCATCATCAATATGAAGGTCAGAGGGATACAGTAAACCTGAAGTGAAGCATCGCAGTCTATAACTAGTGTCACAGGTATGGTTCAAACATAGTCAGTAAGAAGAGTCAATCTTCTTGTCCTTAAGTCGGCATTGCGCCTTTACTATTTTATTCCGATGCAATTTCTGTCTTTCGTCGTCAATAAGAAGGTCCAAGGGATACAGTAAACCTGAAGTGAAGCATCGGAATTTAAAACCGATCTCACAGGAAAGGTTCAAAACAAAGGGAGTAAGAAGAGCCAGTCATCTTGTATTTGAGTCGGCATTGTACCATTTGTATTTAATTCCGATGCAATTTCTGTGTTTCATCGTCAATAACACGGTCAGAGGGATACAGTAAACCTGAAGTGAAGCATCGGAATCTATAACTAGTGTCACAGGGATAGTTATAAACATAGACATTAGGAAGAGTCAAACTTCTTGTACTTAAGTCGGCATTGTGCCTTTTGTATTTAATTCCGATGCAATTTCTGTGTTTCATCGTCAATAAGAAAGTCAGAGGGATACAGTAA
Organism: Schistocerca serialis cubense; assembly: GCF_023864345.2. Lineage (NCBI taxonomy): Eukaryota > Metazoa > Arthropoda > Insecta > Orthoptera > Acrididae > Schistocerca > Schistocerca serialis. The sequence continues at coordinate 976,793,232 of NC_064641.1, read as the reverse complement.
ACATGAAGTGAAGTATCACAATCTATAACTAGTGTCACAGGAATGGTTCAAAACATAGACAGTAAGCAGAGTCAGTCTACTTGTACTTAAGTCGGCATTGTGCCTTTTGTATTTAATTCCGATGCAATTTCTGTGTTTCATCGTCAATACGAAGGTCCAAGGGATACAGTACACCTGCAGTGAAGCATCGGAATCTATAAATAGTGTCACAGGTTCGGTTCAAATCATAGACTGTAAGAAGAGTCAGTCTTCTTGTACTTAAGTCGGCATTGTGCGTTTTCTATTTAAGTCCGATGCAATTTCTGTGTTTCATCATCAATAAGAAGGTCAGAGGGATACAGTAAACCTGAAGTGAAACATCGGAGTCTATAACTAGTGCCACAGGAATGGTTGAAACATAGGTAGTAAGAAGAGTGATTCTTCTTGTACTTAAGTCGGCATTGTGCCTTTTCTATTTAATTCCGATGCAATATCTGTGTTTCATCGTCAATAAGAAGGTCCAAGGGATACAGTAAACCTGAAGTGAAGCATCGGAATCTACAACCGGTCTCACAGGAAAGGTTTAACACATAGAGAGTAAGAAGAGGAAGTCATCTTGTATTTGAGTCTGCATTGTACCTTTTGTATTTAATTCCGATGAAATTTCTGTGTTTCATCGTCTATAAGAAGGTCAGAGGGATACAGTAAACCTGAAGTGAAGCATCGGAATCTATAACTAGTGTCACAGGGATGGTTCAAAACATAGACAGTAGGAAGAGTCCGTCTTCATGTACTTAAGTCGGCATTGTGCCTTTTGTATTTAATTCCGACGCAATTTCTGTGTTTCATCGTCAATAAGAAGGTCAGAGGGTTACAGTAAACATGAAGTGATGAATCAGAATCTATAACTAGTTTCAAAGGAATGGTTCAAAACATGGACAGTAAGAAGAGTCAGTCTACTTGTACTTAAGTCGGCATTGTGCCTTTTCTATTTATTTCCGATGCAATTCCTGTGTTTCATCATCAATATGTAGGTCAGAGGGATACAGTAAACCTGATGTGAAGCATCGGAGTCTATAACTAGTGTCACAGGTATGGTTCAAACATAGTCAGTTAGAAGGGTCCATCTTCTTGTACTTAAGTCGGCATTGTGCCTTTTCTATTTAATTCCGATGCAATATCTGAGTTTCATCGTCAATAAGAAGGTCCAAGGGATACAGTAAACATCTAGTGAAGCATCGGAATCTAAAACTGGTCTCACAGGAAAGGTTCAAAACATAGACATTAGGAGGAATCAGTCATCTTGTACTTAAGTCGCCATTCTGCCTTTTGTATTTAATTCCGATGCTATTTCTGTGTTTCATCGTCAATAAGACGGTCAGAGGGATACAGTAAACCTGATGTGAAGCATCGGAATCTACAACCGGTCTCACAGGAAAGGTTCAAAACATAGACATTAGGAAGAATCAGTCATCTTGTACTTAAGTCGCTATTCTGCCTTTTGTATTTAATTCCGATGCAATTTCTGTGTTTCATCGTCAATAAGAAGGTCAGAGGGAAACAGTAAACATGAAGTGAAGTATCAGAATCTATAACTAGTGACACAGGAATGGTTCAAATCATAGACAGTAAGAAGAGTCAGTCTACTTGTACTTAAGTCGGCATTGTGCCTTTTGTATTTAATTCTGATGCAATTTCTGTGTTTCATCGTCAATAAGAAGGTCCAAGGGATACAGTACACCTGCAGTGAAGCATCGGAATGTATACCTAGTGTCACAGGGATGGTTCAAAACATAGACAGTAAAAAGAGTCAGTCTTCTTGTACTTAAGTTGGCATTGTGCCTTTTCCATTTAATTCCGATGCAATTTCTGTGTTTCATCGTCAATAAGAAGGACCAAGGGATGCAGTACACCTGAAGTGAAGCATCGGAATCTATAACTAGTGTCACAGGTTCGGTTCAAAACATAGACAATAAGAAGAGTCAGTCTTCTTGTACTTAAGTCGGCATTGTGCGTTTTCTATTTAATTCCGATACAATTTCTGTGTTTCATCATCAATAAGAAGGTCAGAGGGATACAGTAAACCTGAAGTGAAGCATCGGAGTCTATAACTAGTGTCACAAGGATGGTTCAAAACATAGACAGTAGGAAAAGTCCGTCTTCTTGTGCTTAAGTCGGCTTTGTGCTTTTTGTATTAAATTCCGATGCAATTTCTGTGTTTCATCGTCAATAAGAAGGTCAGAGGGATACAGTAAACATGAAGTGAAGTATCAGAATCTATAACTAGTGTCACAGGAATGGTTCAAAACATAGAAAGTAAGAAGCGTCAGTCTACTTGTACTTAAGTCGGCATTGTGCCTTTTGTATTTAATTCCGATGCAATTTCTGTGTTTCATCATCAATAAGAAGGACCAAAGGGATACAGTGCACCTGAAGTGAAGCATCGGAATCTATAACTAGTGTCGCAGGAATGGTTCAAAACATAGACAGAAGGAGAAGTCAGTCTTCTTGTACTTCAGTCGGCATTGTCTGTTTTCTATTCAATTCCGATGCAATTTCTGTGTTTTATCGTCAATAACAAGGTCAGAGGGAAACAGTAAACCTGAAGTGAAGCATCGGAATCTATAACTAGTGTCACAGGGATGGTTCAATACATAGACAGTAGGAAGAGTCCGTTTTCTTGTACTTAAGTCGGCATTGTGCCTTTTGTATTTAATTCCGATGCAATTTCTGTGTTTCATCGTCAATAAGAAGGTCAGAGGGATACAGTAAACATGAATTGAAGTATCAGAATCTATAACTAGTGTCACAGGAATGGTTCAAATCATAGACAGTGAGAAGCGTCCGATTACTTGTACTTAAGTCGGCATTGTGCCTTTTGTATTCAATTCCGATGCAATTTCTGTGTTTCATCATCAATAAGAAATTCCAAGGGATACAGTAAACCTGAAGTGAGGCATCGGAATCTATAACTAGTGTATCAGGAATGGTTCAAAACATACACAGTAGGAAGGCTCGGTCTTCTTGTACTTAAGTCGGCATTGTGCCTTTTGTATTTAATTCCGATGCAATTTCTGTGTTTCATCGTCAATAAGAAGGTCCAAGGGATACAGTAAACCTGAAGTGAGGTATCGGAATCCATAACTAGTGTCACAGGAATGGTTGAAAACATAGACAGTAAGAAGAGTCAGTCTTCTTGTACTTAAGTCGTCATTATGCCTTTTCTATTCAATTCCGATACAATTTCTGTGTTTCATCGTCAATAAGAACGTCAGAGGGATACAGTAAACCCGAGGTGAAGCATTGGAATCAATAAGTGGTGTCACAGGAATGGTTCAAAACATGGTCAGTAAGAAGAGTCAGTCTTCTTGTACTTATGTCGGCATTGTGCCTTTCGTATTCAATTCCGAAGGAATTTCGGTGTTTCATCGTCAATAAGAAGGTCCAAGGGATACAGTAATCCTGAAGTGAAGCATCGGAATCTATAACTAGTGTCACAGGGTAGGTTCAAAACCTAGACACCAAGAAGATTCAGTCTTCTTGTACTTAAGTCGGCATTGTGCCTTTTCTATTTAATTCCGATACAATTTCATTGTTTCATCGTCAATAAGAAGGTCAGAAGGATACAGTAAACCTGAAGTGAAGCATCGGAATCTATAACTAGTGTCGCAGGAATGGTTCAAAACATAGAAAGTAGGAAGAGTCAGTCTACTTGTACTTAAGTCTGCATTGGGCCTTTTCTATTTAATTCCGATGCAATTTCTGTGTTTCATCGTCGATATGAAGGTCCAATTGATACAGTAAACCTGAAGTGAAGCATCGGAATCTATAACTAGAGTCACAGGAATTGTTCAAACATAGAGAGTAAGAAGAGTCAGTCTTCTTGTACTTTAGTCGGCATTGTGTCTTTTGTATTTAATTCCGATGCAATTTCTGTGTTTCATCGTCAATACGAAAGTCCAAGGGATACAGTAAACCTGAAGTGAAGCATCGGAATCTATAACTAGTGTCACAGGAATGGTTCAAAACATAGACAGTATGAAGAGTCAGTCTTCTTGTACTTAAGTCGGCATTGTGCCTTTTGTATTTAATTCCGATGCAATTTCTGTGATTCATCGTCAATAAGAATGTCAGAGTTATACAGTAAATCTGAAGTGAAGCATCGGAATCTATAACTAGTGTCACAGGAATGGTTCAAAACATAGACAGTAAGATGAGTCAGTCTTCTTGTACATAAGTCGGCATTGTGCCTTTTCTATTTAATTCTGATGCAATTTCTGTGATTCATCGTCAATAAGAAGATCCAAGGGATACAGTAACCCTGAAGTGAAGCATCGGAATCTATAAGTAATGTCACAGGAATGAGTCAGAACATAGACAGTAAGAAGAGTTAGTCTTCTTGTACTTAAGTCGGCATTGTGCCTTTTCTATTTAATTCCGATGCAATTTCTGTGTTTCATCATCAATAAGAAGGTCATAGGGATACAGTAAACCTGAAGTGAAGCATCGGAGTCTATAACTATTGTCACAGGAATGGTTCAAACATAGTCAGTAAGAAGATTCAATCTTCTTGTATTTAAATCGGCATTGTGCCTTTTCTACTAAACTCCTATGCAATATCTGTGTTTCATCGTCAATAAGAAGGTCCACGGGATTCAGTATACATATAGTGAAGCATCGGAATCTAAAACAGGTCTCACAGGAAATTTTCAAAACATAGTCAGTAAGAAGAGTCAGTCTTCTTGTACTTAAGTCAGCATTGTGCTTTTCTATTTAATTCCGATGCAATTTCTGTGTTTCGTCGTTAATAAGAAGGTCCAAGGCATACAGTAAACCTGAAGTGAAGCATCGGAATCAAAAACCGGTCTCACAGGAAAGGTTCAAAACATAGAGAGTAAGAAGAGCCGGTCATCTTGTATTTGAGTCGACATTGTACCATTTGTATTTAATTCCGATACAATTTCTGTGTTTCATAGTCAATAAGAAAGTCAGAGGGATACAGTAAACCTGAAGTGAAGCATCGGAATCTACAACTAGTGTCACCGGGATGGTTATAACATAGACAGTAAAAAGAGTCAGTCTTCTTGTACTAAAGTCGGCATTGTGCATTTTGTATTTAATCTGATGCAATTTCTGTGTTTCATCGTCAATAAGAAGGTCCAAGGGATACAGTACACCTGCAGTGAAGCATCGGAATGTATACCTAGTGTCACAGGGATGGTTCAAAACATAGACAGTAAAAAGAGTCAGTCTTCTTGTACTTAAGTTGGCATTGTGCCTTTTCTATTTAATTCCGATGCAATTCTGTGTTTCATCGTCAATAAGAAGGACCAAGGGTTGCAGTACACCTGAAGTGAAGCATCGGAATCTATAACTAGTGTCACAGGTTCGGTTCAAAACATAGACAGTAAGAAGAGTCAGTCTTCTTGTACTTAAGTCGGCATTGTGCGTTTTCTATTTAATTCCGATACAATTTCTGAGTTTCATCATCAATAAGTAGGTCAGAGGGATACAGTAAACCTGAAGTGAAGCATCGGAGTCTATAACTAGTGTCACAGGAATGGTTCAAACATAGTCAGTAAGAAGAGTCAATCTTCTTGTACTTAAGTCGGCATTGTGCCTTTTCTATTTAATTCCGATGCAATATCTGTGTTTCACATTCAATAAGAAGGTCCAAGGGATACAGTAAACCAGAAGTGAAGCATCGTAATCTAAAACCGGTCTCACAGGAAAAGTTCAAAGCATAGAGAGTGAGGGAGCCAGTCATCTTGTATTTGAGTCTGCATTGTACCATTTGTATTTCATTCCGATGCAATTTCTGCGTTTCATAGTCAATAAGTATGTCAGAGGGATACAGTAAACCTGAAGTGAAGCATTGGAATCTATAACTAGTGTCACAAGGATGGTTCAAAACATAGACAGTAGGAAAAGTCCGTCTACTTGTACTTAAGTCGGCATTGTGCCTTTTGTATTTAATTCCGATGTAATTTCTGTGTTTCATCGTCAATAAGAAGGTCCAAAGGGATACAGTGCACCTGAAGTGAAGCATCGGAATCTATAACTAGTGTCACAGGAAATGTTCAAAACATAGACATTCGGAAGAGTCAGACCTCTTGTACTTAAGTCGGCATTGCACCTTTTCTATTCAATTTCGATGCAATTTCTGTGTTTCATCATCAATAAGAAATTACAAGGGATACAGTAAACCTGAAGTGAGGCATCGGAATCTATAACTAGTGTATCAGGAATGGTTCAAAACATACACAGTAGGAAGGCTCGGTCTTCTTGTACTTAAGTCGGCATTGTGCCTTTTGTATTTAATTCCGATGCAATTTTGGTGTTTCATCGTCAATACGAAGGTCCAAGGGATACAGTAAACCTGAAGTGAGGCATCGGAATCCATAACTAGTGTCACAGGAATGGTTGAAAACATAGACAGTAAGAAGAGTCAGTCTTCTTCTACTTAAGTCGTCATTATGCCTTTTCTATTTAATTCCGATACAATTTCTGTGTTTCATCGTCAACAAGAACGTCAGAGGGATACAGTAAACCCGAGGTGAAGCATTGGAATCAATAAGTGGTGTCACAGGAATGGTTCAAAACATGGTCAGTAAGAAGAGTCAGTCTTCTTGTACTTATGTCAGCATTGTGCCTTTCGTATTCAATTCCGAAGCAATTTCGGTGATTCATCGTCAATAAGAAGGTCCAAGGGATACAGTAATCCTGAAGTGAAGCATCGGAATCTATAACTAGTGTCACAGGGTCGGTTCAAAACATAGACAGCAAGAAGAGTCAGTCTTCTTGTACTTAAGTCGGCATTGTGCCTTTTCTATTTCATTCCGATGCAATTTCTGTGTTTCATCGTCAATAAGAAGGTCAGAAGGATACAGTAAACCTGAAGTGAAACATCGGAATCTATAACTAGAGTCACAGGAATTGTTCAAACATAGACAGTAAGAAGAGTCAGTCTTCTTGTACTTAAGTCGGCATTGTGCCTTTTCTATTTAATTCCGATGCAATTTCTGTGTTTCATCGTCAATAAGAAGGTCAGAGTTATACAGTAAATCTGAAGTGAAGCATCGGAATCTATAACTAGTGTCACAGGACTGGTTCAAAACATAGACAGTAAGATGAGTCAGTCTTCTTGTACATAAGTCGGCATTGTGCCTTTTCTATTTAATTCCGATGCAATTTCTGTGTTTCATCATCAATAAGAAGGTCAGAGGGATACAGTAAACCTGAAGTGAAGCATCGGAGTCTATAACTAGTGTCACAGGAATGGTTCAAACATAGTCAGTAAGAAGATTCAATCTTCTTGTACTTAAGTCGGCATTGTGCCTTTTGTATTTAATTCCGATGCAATATCCGTGTTTCATCTTCTATAAGAAGGTCAGAGGGATACAGTAAACCTGAAGTGAAGCATCGGAATCTATAACTAGTGTCACAGGAATGGTTAAAACATAGACATAAAGAAGAGTCAGTCTTCTTGTACTTAAGTCGGCATTGTGCATTTTGTATTTAATTCCGATGCAATTTCTGTGTTTCATCGTCAATAAGTAGGTCCAAGGGATACAGTAAACCTAAAGTGAAGCATCGGAATCTGTAAGTAGTGTCACAGGAATGGTTCAAAACATAGTCAATAAGAACAGTCAGTTTCTTGTACTTAAGTCGGCATTGTGCCTTTTCTATTTAATTCCGATGCAATTTCTGTGTTTTATCGTCAATAAGAAGGTCAGAGGGATACAGTAAACCTGAAGTGAAGCATCGGAATCTATAACTAGTGTCACAGGGGTGGTTCAAAACATAGACAGCAGGAAGAGTCCGTCTTCTTGTACTTAAGTCGGCATTGCGCCTTTTGTATTAAATTCCGATGCAATTTCTGTGTTTCATCGTCAATAAGAAGGTCAGAGGGATACAGTTAACATGAAGTGATGAATCAGAATCTATAACTAGTGTCACAGGAATGGTTCAAAGCATAGACAGTAAGAAGAGTCAGTCTACTTGTACTTAAGACGGCGTTGTGCCCTTTCTATTTAATTCCGATGCAATTTCTGTGTTTCGTCGTCAATAAGAAGGTCCAAGGGATGCAGTACACCTGAAGTGAAGCATCGGAATCTATAATTAGTGTCACAGGTTCGGTTCAAAACATAGACAGCAAGCAGAGTCAGTCTTCTTGTACTTAAGTCGGCATTGTGCCTTTTCTATTTAATCCCGATGCAATTTCTGTGTTTCATCATCAATATGAAGGTCAGAGGGATACAGTAAACCTGAAGTGAAGCATCGGAGTCTATAACTAGTGACACAGGAATGGTTCAAACATAGTAAGTAAGAAGAGTCAATCTTATTGTACTTAAGTCGGCATTGTGCCTTTTCTATTTAATTCCGATGCAATATCTGTGTTTCATCGTCAATAAGAAGGTACACGGGATACAGTAAACATATAGTGAAGTATCGGAATCTAAAACAGGTCTCACAGGAAATGTTCAAAACATAGTCAGTAAGAAGAGTCAGTCTTCTTGTACTTAAGTCAGCATTGTGCCTTTTCTATTTAATTCCGATGCAATTTCTGTGTTTCGTCGTGAATAAGGAGGTCCAAGGGATACAGTAAACCTGCAGTGAAGCATCGGAATCTAAAACCGGTCCCACAGGAAAGGTTCAAAACATAGAGAGTAAGAAGAGCCAGTCATTTTGTATTTGAGTCGGCATTGTACCATTTGTATTTAATTCCGATGCAATTTCTGTGTTTCATAGTCAATAAGAAAGTCAGAGGCATACACTAAACCTGAAGTGAAGCATCGGAATCTATTACTAGTTGCACAGGAATGGTTAAAACATAGACAGTAAAAAGAGTCAGTCTTCTTGTACTTAAGTCGGCATTGTGCCTTTAGTATTTCATTCCGATGCAATTTCTGTGTTTCATAGTCAATAAGAAAGTCAGAGGGATACAGTAAACCTGAAGTGAAGCATCGGAATCTATAACTAGTTTCACAGGAATGGTTAAAACATAGACAGTAAAAAGAGTCAGTCTTCTTGTACTTAAATCTGCATTGTGCCTTTAGTATTTAATTCCGATGCAATTTTTGTGTTTCATCGTCAATAAGAAGGTCAGAGGGATACAGTAAACCTGAAGTGAAGCATCGGAATCTATAACTAGTGTCACAGGGATGGTTCAAATCATAGACAGTAGGCAGAGTCAGTGTTCTTGTACTTAAGTCGGCATTGTGCATTTTGTATTCAATTCCGATGCAATTTCTGTGATTCATCGTCAATAAGAAGGTCAGAGGGATACAGTAAACCTGAAGTGAAGCATCAGAATCTATAACTAGTGTCACAGAAATGGTTCAAGACTAGGACAGTAGGAAGAGTCAGTCTACTTGTACTTAAGTCGGCATTGTGCCCTTTCTATTTAATTCCGATGCAATTTCTGTGTTTCATCATCAATAAGAAGGTCAGAGGGATACAGTAAACCTGAAGTGATGCATCGGAATCTGTAAGTAGTGTTACAGGAATGGTTCAAACATTGTCATTAAGAAGAGTCAGTCTTCTTGTACTTAAGTCGGCATTGTGCTTTTTCTATTTAATTCCGATGCAATTACTGAGTTTCGTCGTCAATAAGAATTTCCAAGGGATGCAGTAAACCTGAAGTGAGGCATCGGAATGTATAATTAGTGTCACAGGTTCTTTTCAAAACATAGACAGTAAGAAGAGTCAGTCTTCTTGTACTTAAGTCGGCATTGTGCCTTTTCTATTTAATTCCGATGCAATTTCTGTGTTTCGTCGTTAATAAGAAGGTCCAAGGCATACAGTAAACCTGAAGTGAAGCATCGGAGTCTATAACTAGTGTCACAGAAATGGTTCAAACGTAGTAAGTAAGAAGAGTCAATCTTATTGTACTTAAGTCGGCATTGTGCCTTTTCTATTTAACTCCGATGCAATATCTGTGTTTCATCGTCAATAAGAAGGTCCACGGGATACAGTAAACATATAGTGAAGCATCGGAATCTAAAACAGGTCTCACAGGAAATTTTCAAAACATAGTCAGTAAGAAGAGTCAGTCTACTTGTACTTAAGTCAGCTTTGTGCCTTTTCTATATTATTCCGATGCAATTTCTGTGTTTCGTCGTTAATAAGAAGGTCCAAGGCATACAGTAAACCTGAAGTGAAGCATCGGAAGGTAAAACCGGTCTCACAGGAAAGGTTCAAAACATAGAGAGTAAGAAGAGCCAGTCATCTTGTATTTGAGTCGACATTGTACCATTTGTATTTAATTCCGATGCAATTTCTGTGTTTCATAGTCAATTAGAAAGTCAGAGGGATACAGTAAACCTGATGTGAAGCATCGGAATCTATAACTAGTGTCACCGGAATGGTTAAGACATAGACAGTAAAAAGAGTCAGTCTTCTTGTACTAAAGTCGGCATTGTGCATTTTGTATTTAATTTCGATGCAATATCTGTGTTTCATCGTCAATGAGAAGGTCCAAGGGATACAGTACACCTGAAGTGAAGCATCGGAATCTATAACTAGTGTCACAGGAATGGTTCATTTCATAGTTAATAAGAAGAGTCAGTCTACTTGTACTTATAGCCGGCATTGTGCCTTTTATATTTAATTCCGATGCAATTACTAAGTTTCGTCGTCAATAAGAAGGTCCAAGGGATGCAGTACACTTGAAGTGAGGCATCGGCATGTATTAATAGTGTCACAGGTTCAGTTCAAAATATAGACAGTAAGAAGAGTCAGTCTTCTTGTACTTAAGTCGGCATTGTGCCTTTTCTATTTAATTCCGATGCAATTTCTGTGTTTCATCATCAATATGAAGGTCAGAGGGATACAGTAAACCTGAAGTGAAGCATCGGAGTCTTTAACTAGTGTCACAGGAATGGTTCAAACGTAGTAAGTAAGAAGAGTCAATCTTATTGTACTTAAGTCGGCATTGTGCCTTTTATATTTAATTCCGATGCAATTACTGAGTTTCGTCGTCAATAAGAAGGTCCAAGGGATGCAGTACACTTGAAGTGAGGCATCGGCATGTATAAATAGTGTCACAGGTTCAGTTCAAAATATAGACAGTAAGAAGAGTCAGTCTTCTTGTACTTAAGTCAGCATTGTGCCTTTCTATTTAATTCCGATGCAATTTCTGTGTTTCATCGTTAATAAGAAGGTCCAAGGCATACAGTAAACCTGAAGTGAAGCATCGGAATCTAAAACCGGTCTCACAGGATTGGTTCAAAACATAGAGAGTAAGAAGAGCCAGTCATCTTGTATTTGAGTCGGCATTGTACCATTTGTATTTAATTCCGATGCAATTTCTGTGTTTCATAGTCAATAAGAAAGTCAGAGGGATACAGTAAACCTGAAGTGAAGCATCGGAATCTATTACTAGTGTCACAGGAATGGTTAAAACATAGACAGTAAAAAGAGTCAGTCTTCTTGTACTAAAGTCGGCATTGTGCATTTTGTATTTAATTCCGATGCAATTTCTGTGTTTCATCGTCAATAAGAAGGTCCAAGGGATACAGTACACCTGAAGTGAAGCATCGGAATCTATAACTTGTGTCACAGGAATGGTTCATTTCATACTTAATAAGAAGAGTCAGTCTTCTTGTACTAAAGTCGCCATTGTGCATTTTGTATTTAATTCCGATGCAAATTCTGGGTTTCATCGTCAATAAGAAGGTCCAAGGGATACAGTAAACCTAAAGTGAAGAGTCGGAATCTGTAAGTAGTGTCACTGGAATGTTTCAAAACATTGTCAATAAGAAGAGTCAGTCTTTTGTACTTATGTCGGCATTGTGCCTTTTCTATTTAATTCCGATGCAATTTCTGTGTTTCATCATCAATATGAAGGTCAGAGGGATACAGTAAACCTTAAGTGAAGCATCGGAGTCTATAACTAGTGTCACAGGAATGGTTCAAATATAGAAAGTAAGAAGAGTCAACCTTAATGTATTTAAGTCGGCATAGCGCCTTTTCAATTTCATTCCGATGCAATATCTGTGTTTCATCGTCAATAAGAAGGTCTCAGGGATACAGTAAACATGAAGTGATGAATCAGAATCTATAACTAGTGTCACAGGAATGGTTCAAAACATAGACAGTAAGAAGAGTCAGTCTACTTGTACTAATAGCCGGCATTGTGCCTTTTATATTTAATTCCGATGCAATTACTGAGTTTCGTCGTCAATAAGAAGGTCCAAGGGATGCAGTACACTTGAAGTGAGGCATCGGCATGTATAAATAGTGTCACAGGTTCGGTTCAAAATATAGACAGTAAGAATAGTCAGTCTTCTTGTACTTAAGTCGGCTTTGTGCCTTTTCTATTTAATTCCGATGCAATTTCTGTGTTTCATCATCAATATGAAGGTCAGAGGGATACAGTAAACCTGAAGTGAAGCATCGGAGTCTTTAACTAGTGTCTCAGGAATGGTTCAAACGTAGTAAGTAAGAAGAGTCAATCCTATTGTACTTAAGTCGGCATTGTGCCTTTTCTATTTAACTCCGACGCAATATCTGTGTTTCATCGTCTATAAGAAGTTCCACGGGATACAGTAAACATATAGTGAAGCATCGGAATCTAAAACAGGTCTCACAGGAAATGTTCAAAACATAGTCAGTAAGAAGAGTCAGTCTTCTTGTACTTAAGTCAGCATTGTGCCTTTCTATTTACTTCCGATGCAATTTCTGTGTTTCATCGTTAATAAGAAGGTCCAAGGCATACAGTAAACCTGAAGTGAAGCATCGGAATCTAAAACCGGTCTCACAGAAATGGTTCAAAACATAGAGAGTAAGAAGAGCCAGTCATCTTGTATTTGAGTCGGCATTGTACCATTTGTATTTAATTCCGATGCAATTTCTGTGTTTCATCGTCAATAAGAAGGTCCAAGGGATACAGTACACCTGAAGTGAAGCATCGGAATCTATAACTAGTGTCACAGGAATGGTTCATTTCATACTTAATAAGAAGAGTCAGTCTTCTTGTACTAAAGTCGGCATTGTGCATTTTGTATTTAATTCCGATGCAATTTCTGGGTTTCATCGTCAATAAGAAGGTCCAAGGGATACAGTAAACCTAAAGTGAAGCATCGGAATCTGTAAGTAGTGTCACTGGAATGGTTCAAAACATTGTCAATAAGAAGAGTCAGTCTTTTGTACTTATGTCGGCATTGTGCCTTTTCTATTTAATTCCGATGCAATTTCTGTGTTTCATCGTCAATAAGAAGGTCAGAGTTATACAGTAAATCTGAAGTGAAGCATCGGAATCTATAACTAGTGTCACAGGACTGGTTCAAAACATAGACAGTAAGATGAGTCAGTCTTCTTGTACATAAGTCGGCATTGTGCCTTTTCTATTTAATTCCGATGCAATTTCTGTGTTTCATCATCAATAAGAAGGTCAGAGGGATACAGTAAACCTGAAGTGAAGCATCGGAGTCTATAACTAGTGTCACAGGAATGGTTCAAACATAGTCAGTAAGAAGATTCAATCTTCTTGTACTTAAGTCGGCATTGTGCCTTTTGTATTTAATTCCGATGCAATATCCGTGTTTCATCTTCTATAAGAAGGTCAGAGGGATACAGTAAACCTGAAGTGAAGCATCGGAATCTATAAATACTGTCACAGGAATGGTTAAAACATAGACATAAAGAAGAGTCAGTCTTCTTGTACTTAAGTCGGCATTGTGCATTTTGTATTTAATTCCGATGCAATTTCTGTGTTTCATCGTCAATAAGTAGGTCCAAGGGATACAGTAAACCTAAAGTGAAGCATCGGAATCTGTAAGTAGTGTCACAGGAATGGTTCAAAACATAGTCAATAAGAACAGTCAGTTTATTGTACTTAAGTCGGCATTGTGCCTTTTCTATTTAATTCCGATGCAATTTCTGTGTTTTATCGTCAATAAGAAGGTCAGAGGGATACAGTAAACCTGAAGTGAAGCATCGGAATCTATAACTAGTGTCACAGGGGTGGTTCAAAACATAGACAGCAGGAAGAGTCCGTCTTCTTGTACTTAAGTCGGCATTGCGCCTTTTGTATTAAATTCCGATGCAATTTCTGTGTTTCATCGTCAATAAGAAGGTCAGAGGGATACAGTAAACATGAAGTGATGAATCAGAATCTATAACTAGTGTCACAGGAATGGTTCAAAGCATAGACAGTAAGAAGAGTCAGTCTACTTGTACTTAAGACGGCGTTGTGCCCTTTCTATTTAATTCCGATGCAATTTCTGTGTTTCGTCGTCAATAAGAAGGTCCAAGGGATGCAGTACACCTGAAGTGAAGCATCGGAATCTATAATTAGTGTCACAGGTTCGGTTCAAAACATAGACAGCAAGCAGAGTCAGTCTTCTTGTACTTAAGTCGGCATTGTGCCTTTTCTATTTAATTCCGATGCAATTTCTGTGTTTCATCATCAATATGAAGGTCAGAGGGATACAGTAAACCTGAAGTGAAGCATCGGAGTCTATAACTAGTGACACAGGAATGGTTCAAACATAGTAAGTAAGAAGAGTCAATCTTATTGTACTTAAGTCGGCATTGTGCCTTTTCTATTTAATTCCGATGCAATATCTGTGTTTCATCGTCAATAAGAAGGTACACGGGATACAGTAAACATATAGTGAAGTATCGGAATCTAAAACAGGTCTCACAGGAAATGTTCAAAACATAGTCAGTAAGAAGAGTCAGTCTTCTTGTACTTAAGTCAGCATTGTGCCTTTTCTATTTAATTCCGATGCAATTTCTGTGTTTCGTCGTGAATAAGGAGGTCCAAGGGATACAGTAAACCTGCAGTGAAGCATCGGAATCTAAAACCGGTCCCACAGGAAGGGTTCAAAACATAGAGAGTAAGAAGAGCCAGTCATTTTGTATTTGAGTCGGCATTGTACCATTTGTATTTAATTCCGATGCAATTTCTGTGTTTCATAGTCAATAAGAAAGTCAGAGGCATACACTAAACCTGAAGTGAAGCATCGGAATCTATAACTAGTTGCACAGGAATGGTTAAAACATAGACAGTAAAAAGAGTCAGTCTTCTTGTACTTAAGTCGGCATTGTGCCTTTAGTATTTCATTCCGATGCAATTTCTGTGTTTCATAGTCAATAAGAAAGTCAGAGGGATACAGTAAACCTGAAGTGAAGCATCGGAATCTATAACTAGTTTCACAGGAATGGTTAAAACATAGACAGTAAAAAGAGTCAGTCTTCTTGTACTTAAATCTGCATTGTGCCTTTAGTATTTAATTCCGATGCAATTTTTGTGTTTCATCGTCAATAAGAAGGTCAGAGGGATACAGTAAACCTGAAGTGAAGCATCGGAATCTATAACTAGTGTCACAGGGATGGTTCAAATCATAGACAGTAGGCAGAGTCAGTGTTCTTGTACTTAAGTCGGCATTGTGCATTTCGTATTCAATTCCGATGCAATTTCTGTGATTCATCGTCAATAAGAAGGTCAGAGGGATACAGTAAACCTGAAGTGAAGCATCAGAATCTATAACTAGTGTCACAGAAATGGTTCAAGACTAGGACAGTAGGAAGAGTCAGTCTACTTGTACTTAAGTCGGCATTGTGCCCTTTCTATTTAATTCCGATGCAATTTCTGTGTTTCATCATCAATAAGAAGGTCAGAGGGATACAGTAAACCTGAAGTGATGCATCGGAATCTGTAAGTAGTGTTACAGGAATGGTTCAAACATTGTCATTAAGAAGAGTCAGTCTTCTTGTACTTAAGTCGGCATTGTGCTTTTTCTATTTAATTCCGATGCAATAACTGAGTTTCGTCGTCAATAAGAATTTCCAAGGGATGCAGTAAACCTGAAGTGAGGCATCGGAATGTATAATTAGTGTCACAGGTTCTTTTCAAAACATAGACAGTAAGAAGAGTCAGTCTTCTTGTACTTAAGTCGGCATTGTGCCTTTTCTATTTAATTCCGATGCAATTTCTGTGTTTCGTCGTTAATAAGAAGGTCCAAGGCATACAGTAAACCTGAAGTGAAGCATCGGAGTCTATAACTAGTGTCACAGAAATGGTTCAAACGTAGTAAGTAAGAAGAGTCAATCTTATTGTACTTAAGTCGGCATTGTGCCTTTTCTATTTAACTCCGATGCAATATCTGTGTTTCATCGTCAATAAGAAGGTCCACGGGATACAGTAAACATATAGTGAAGCATCGGAATCTAAAACAGGTCTCACAGGAAATTTTCAAAACATAGTCAGTAAGAAGAGTCAGTCTACTTGTACTTAAGTCAGCTTTGTGCCTTTTCTATATTATTCCGATGCAATTTCTGTGTTTCGTCGTTAATAAGAAGGTCCAAGGCATACAGTAAACCTGAAGTGAAGCATCGGAAGGTAAAACCGGTCTCACAGGAAAGGTTCAAAACATAGAGAGTAAGAAGAGCCAGTCATCTTGTATTTGAGTCGACATTGTACCATTTGTATTTAATTCCGATGCAATTTCTGTGTTTCATAGTCAATTAGAAAGTCAGAGGGATACAGTAAACCTGATGTGAAGCATCGGAATCTATAACTAGTGTCACCGGAATGGTTAAGACATAGACAGTAAAAAGAGTCAGTCTTCTTGTACTAAAGTCGGCATTGTGCATTTTGTATTTAATTTCGATGCAATATCTGTGTTTCATCGTCAATGAGAAGGTCCAAGGGATACAGTACACCTGAAGTGAAGCATCGGAATCTATAACTAGTGTCACAGGAATGGTTCATTTCATAGTTAATAAGAAGAGTCAGTCTACTTGTACTTATAGCCGGCATTGTGCCTTTTATATTTAATTCCGATGCAATTACTGAGTTTCGTCGTCAATAAGAAGGTCCAAGGGATGCAGTACACTTGAAGTGAGGCATCGGCATGTATTAATAGTGTCACAGGTTCAGTTCAAAATATAGACAGTAAGAAGAGTCAGTCTTCTTGTACTTAAGTCGGCATTGTGCCTTTTCTATTTAATTCCGATGCAATTTCTGTGTTTCATCATCAATATGAAGGTCAGAGGGATACAGTAAACCTGAAGTGAAGCATCGGAGTCTTTAACTAGTGTCACAGGAATGGTTCAAACGTAGTAAGTAAGAAGAGTCAATCTTATTGTACTTAAGTCGGCATTGTGCCTTTTATATTTAATTCCGATGCAATTACTGAGTTTCGTCGTCAATAAGAAGGTCCAAGGGATGCAGTACACTTGAAGTGAGGCATCGGCATGTATAAATAGTGTCACAGGTTCGGTTCAAAATATAGACAGTAAGAATAGTCAGTCTTCTTGTACTTAAAATCGGCTTTGTGCCTTTTCTATTTAATTCCGATGCAATTTCTGTGTTTCATCATCAATATGAAGGTCAGAGGGATACAGTAAACCTGAAGTGAAGCATCGGAGTCTTTAACTAGTGTCTCAGGAATGGTTCAAACGTAGTAAGTAAGAAGAGTCAATCCTATTGTACTTAAGTCGGCATTGTGCCTTTTCTATTTAACTCCGACGCAATATCTGTGTTTCATCGTCTATAAGAAGTTCCACGGGATACTGTAAACATATAGTGAAGCATCGGAATCTAAAACAGGTCTCACAGGAAATGTTCAAAACATAGTCAGTAAGAAGAGTCAGTCTTCTTGTACTTAAGTCAGCATTGTGCCTTTCTATTTACTTCCGATGCAATTTCTGTGTTTCATCGTTAATAAGAAGGTCCAAGGCATACAGTAAACCTGAAGTGAAGCATCGGAATCTAAAACCGGTCTCACAGAAATGGTTCAAAACATAGAGAGTAAGAAGAGCCAGTCATCTTGTATTTGAGTCGGCATTGTACCATTTGTATTTAATTCCGATGCAATTTCTGTGTTTCATCGTCAATAAGAAGGTCCAAGGGATACAGTACACCTGAAGTGAAGCATCGGAATCTATAACTAGTGTCACAGGAATGGTTCATTTCATACTTAATAAGAAGAGCCAGTCTTCTTGTACTAAAGTCGGCATTGTGCATTTTGTATTTAATTCCGATGCAATTTCTGGGTTTCATCGTCAATAAGAAGGTCCAAGGGATACAGTAAACCTAAAGTGAAGCATCGGAATCTGTAAGTAGTGTCACTGGAATGGTTCAAAACATTGTCAATAAGAAGAGTCAGTCTTTTGTACTTATGTCGGCATTGTGCCTTTTCTATTTAATTCCGATGCAATTTCTGTGTTTTATCGGAATAATAAGGTCAGAGGGATACAGTAAACCTGAAGTGAAGCATAGGATTCTATAACTAGTGTCACAGGGATGGTTCAAAACATAGACAGTAGGAAGAGTCCGTCTTCTTGTACTTAAGTCGGCATTGTGCCTTTTCTATTTAATTCCGATGCAATTTCTGTGTTTCATCATCAATATGAAGGTCAGAGGGATACAGTAAACCTGAAGTGAAGCATCGGAGTCTATAACTAGTGTCACAGGAATGGTTCAAATATAGAAAGTAAGAAGAGTCAACCTTATTGTACTTAAGTCGGCATTGTCCCTTTTCTATTTAATTCCGATGCAATTTCTGTGTTTCATCATCAATAATAAGGTCAGACGGATACAGTAAACCTGAAGTGACGCATCGGAGTCTATAAATAGTGTCACAGGAATGGTTCAAAGCATAGTCACTAAGAAGAGTCAGTCTTCTTGTACTTAAGTCGGCATTGTGCCTATTGTATATAATTCCGATGCAATTTCTGTGTTTCATCGTCAATAAGAAGGTCAGAAGGATACAGTAAACCTGAAGTGAAGCATCGGAATCTATAACTAGTGTCACAGGAATGGTTCAAAACATAGACAGTAGGAAGAGTCAGTCTACTTGTACTTAAGTCGGCATTGTGCCTTTTCTATTTAATTCCGATGCAATTTCTGTGTTTTATCGTCAATAAGAAGGTCAGAGGGAAACAGTAAACCTGAAGTGAAGCATCGGAATCTATAACTATTGTCACAGGGATGGTTCAAAACATAGACAGTAGGAAGAGTCCGTTTTCTTGTACTTAAGTCGGCATTGTGCCTTTTGTATTTAATTCCGATGCAATTTCTGTGTTTCATCGTCAATAAGAAGGTCAGAGGGATACAGTAAACATGAAGTGAAGTATCAGAATCTATAACTAGTGTAACAGGAATGGTTCAAAACATAGACAGTAAGTAGCGTCAGTCTACTTGTACTTAAGTCGGCAATGTGCCTTTTGTATTTAATTCCGATGAAATTTCTGTGTTTCATCGTCAATAAGAAGGTCTAAGAGATACAGTAAACCTGAAGTGAGGCATCGGAATCCATAACTAGTGTCACAGGAATGGTTGAAAACATAGACAGTAAGAAGAGTCAGTCTTCTTCTACTTAAGTCGTCATTATGCCTTTTCTATTTAATTCCGATACAATTTCTGTGTTTCATCGTCAACAAGAACGTCAGAGGGATACAGTAAACCCGAGGTGAAGCATTGGAATCAATAAGTGGTGTCACAGGAATGGTTCAAAACATGGTCAGTAAGAAGAGTCAGTCTTCTTGTACTTATGTCAGCATTGTGCCTTTCGTATTCAATTCCGAAGCAATTTCGGTGATTCATCGTCAATAAGAAGGTCCAAGGGATACAGTAATCCTGAAGTGAAGCATCGGAATCTATAACTAGTGTCACAGGGTCGGTTCAAAACATAGACAGCAAGAAGAGTCAGTCTTCTTGTACTTAAGTCGGCATTGTGCCTTTTCTATTTCATTCCGATGCAATTTCTGTGTTTCATCGTCAATAAGAAGGTCAGAAGGATACAGTAAACCTGAAGTGAAACATCGGAATCTATAACTAGTGTCACAGGACTGGTTCAAAACATAGACATTAAGATGAGTCAGTCTTCTTGTACTTAAGTCGGCATTGTGCCTTTTCTATTTAATTCCGATGCAATTTCTGTGTTTCATCGTCAATAAGAAGGTCAGAGTTATACAGTAAATCTGAAGTGAAGCATCGGAATCTATAACTAGTGTCACAGGACTGGTTCAAAACATAGACAGTAAGATGAGTCAGTCTTCTTGTACATAAGTCGGCATTGTGCCTTTTCCATTTAATTCCGATGCAATTTCTGTGTTTCATCATCAATAAGAAGGTCAGAGGGATACAGTAAACCTGAAGTGAAGCATCGGAGTCTATAACTAGTATCACAGGAATGGTTCAAACATAGTCAGTAAGAAGATTCAATCTTCTTGTACTTAAGTCGGCATTGTGCCTTTTGTATTTAATTCCGATGCAATATCCGTGTTTCATCTTCTATAAGAAGGTCAGAGGGATACAGTAAACCTGAAGTGAAGCATCGGAATCTATAACTAGTGTCACAGGAATGGTTAAAACATAGACATAAAGAAGAGTCAGTCTTCTTGTACTTAAGTCGGCATTGTGCATTTTGTATTTAATTCCGATGCAATTTCTGTGTTTCATCGTCAATAAGAAGGTCCAAGGGATACAGTAAACCTAAAGTGAAGCATCGGAATCTGTAAGTAGTGTCACAGGAATGGTTCAAAACATAGTCAATAAGAACAGTCAGTTTCTTGTACTTAAGTCGGCATTGTGCCTTTTCTATTTAATTCCGATGCAATTTCTGTGTTTTATCGTCAATAAGAAGGTCAGAGGGATACAGTAAACCTGAAGTGAAGCATCGGAATCTATAACTAGTGTCACAGGGGTGGTTCAAAACATAGACAGCAGGAAGAGTCCGTCTTCTTGTACTTAAGTCGGCATTGCGCCTTTTGTATTAAATTCCGATGCAATTTCTGTGTTTCATCGGCAATAAGAAGGTCAGAGGGATACAGTAAACATGAAGTGATGAATCAGAATCTATAACTAGTGTCACAGGAATGGTTCAAAGCATAGACAGTAAGAAGAGTCAGTCTACTTGTACTTAAGACGGCGTTGTGCCCTTTCTATTTAATTCCGATGCAATTTCTGTGTTTCGTCGTCAATAAGAAGGTCCAAGGGATGCAGTACACCTGAAGTGAAGCATCGGAATCTATAATTAGTGTCACAGGTTCGGTTCAAAACATAGACAGCAAGCAGAGTCAGTCTTCTTGTACTTAAGTCGGCATTGTGCCTTTTCTATTTAATTCCGATGCAATTTCTGTGTTTCATCATCAATATGAAGGTCAGAGGGATACAGTAAACCTCAAGTGAAGCATCGGAGTCTATAACTAGTGACACAAGAATGGTTCAAACATAGTAAGTAAGAAGAGTCAATCTTATTGTACTTAAGTCGGCATTGTGCCTTTTCTATTTAATTCCGATGCAATATCTGTGTTTCATCGTCAATAAGAAGGTACACGGGATACAGTAAACATATAGTGAAGTATCGGAATCTAAAACAGGTCTCACAGGAAATGTTCAAAACATAGTCAGTAAGAAGAGTCAGTCTTCTTGTACTTAAGTCAGCATTGTGCCTTTTCTATTTAATTCCGATGCAATTTCTGTGTTTCGTCGTGAATAAGGAGGTCCAAGGGATACAGTAAACCTGCAGTGAAGCATCGGAATCTAAAACCGGTCTCACAGGAAAGGTTCAAAACATAGAGAGTAAGAAGAGCCAGTCATTTTGTATTTGAGTCGGCATTGTACCATTTGTATTTAATTCCGATGCAATTTCTGTGTTTCATAGTCAATAAGAAAGTCAGAGGCATACACTAAACCTGAAGTGAAGCATCGGAATCTATAACTAGTTGCACAGGAATGGTTAAAACATAGACAGTAAAAAGAGTCAGTCTTCTTGTACTTAAGTCGGCATTGTGCCTTTAGTATTTCATTCCGATGCAATTTCTGTGTTTCATAGTCAATAAGAAAGTCAGAGGGATACAGTAAACCTGAAGTGAAGCATCGGAATCTATAACTAGTTTCACAGGAATGGTTAAAACATAGACAGTAAAAAGAGTCAGTCTTCTTGTACTTAAATCTGCATTGTGCCTTTAGTATTTAATTCCGATGCAATTTTTGTGTTTCATCGTCAATAAGAAGGTCAGAGGGATACAGTAAACCTGAAGTGAAGCATCGGAATCTATAACTAGTGTCACAGGGATGGTTCAAATCATAGACAGTAGGCAGAGTCAGTGTTCTTGTACTTAAGTCGGCATTGTGCATTTTGTATTCAATTCCGATGCAATTTCTGTGATTCATCGTCAATAAGAAGGTCAGAGGGATACAGTAAACCTGAAGTGAAGCATCAGAATCTATAACTAGTGTCACAGAAATGGTTCAAGACTAGGACAGTAGGAAGAGTCAGTCTACTTGTACTTAAGTCGGCATTGTGCCCTTTCTATTTAATTCCGATGCAATTTCTGTGTTTCATCATCAATAAGAAGGTCAGAGGGATACAGTAAACCTGAAGTGATGCATCGGAATCTGTAAGTAGTGTTACAGGAATGGTTCAAACATTGTCATTAAGAAGAGTCAGTCTTCTTGTACTTAAGTCGGCATTGTGCTTTTTCTATTTAATTCCGATGCAATTACTGAGTTTCGTCGTCAATAAGAATTTCCAAGGGATGCAGTAAACCTGAAGTGAGGCATCGGAATGTATAATTAGTGTCACAGGTTCTTTTCAAAACATAGACAGTAAGAAGAGTCAGTCTTCTTGTACTTAAGTCGGCATTGTGCCTTTTCTATTTAATTCCGATGCAATTTCTGTGTTTCGTCGTTAATAAGAAGGTCCAAGGCATACAGTAAACCTGAAGTGAAGCATCGGAGTCTATAACTAGTGTCACAGAAATGGTTCAAACGTAGTAAGTAAGAAGAGTCAATCTTATTGTACTTAAGTCGGCATTGTGCCTTTTCTATTTAACTCCGATGCAATATCTGTGTTTCATCGTCAATAAGAAGGTCCACGGGATACAGTAAACGTATAGTGAAGCATCGGAATCTAAAACAGGTCTCACAGGAAATTTTCAAAACATAGTCAGTAAGAAGAGTCAGTCTACTTGTACTTAAGTCAGCTTTGTGCCTTTTCTATATTATTCCGATGCAATTTCTGTGTTTCGTCGTTAATAAGAAGGTCCAAGGCATACAGTAAACCTGAAGTGAAGCATCGGAAGGTAAAACCGGTCTCACAGGAAAGGTTCAAAACATAGAGAGTAAGAAGAGACAGTCATCTTGTATTTGAGTCGACATTGTACCATTTGTATTTAATTCCGATGCAATTTCTGTGTTTCATAGTCAATTAGAAAGTCAGAGGGATACAGTAAACCTGATGTGAAGCATCGGAATCTATAACTAGTGTCACCGGAATGGTTAAGACATAGACAGTAAAAAGAGTCAGTCTTCTTGTACCAAAGTCGGCATTGTGCATTTTGTATTTAATTTCGATGCAATATCTGTGTTTCATCGTCAATGAGAAGGTCCAAGGGATACAGTACACCTGAAGTGAAGCATCGGAGTCTATAACTAGTGTCACAGGAATGGTTCAAATATAGAAAGTAAGAAGAGTCAACCTTATTGTACTTAAGTCGGCATTGTCCCTTTTCTATTTAATTCCGATGCAATTTCTGTGTTTCATCATCAATAATAAGGTCAGACGGATACAGTAAACCTGAAGTGACGCATCGGAGTCTATAAATAGTGTCACAGGAATGGTTCAAAGCATAGTCACTAAGAAGAGTCAGTCTTCTTGTACTTAAGTCGGCATTGTGCCTATTGTATATAATTCCGATGCAATTTCTGTGTTTCATCGTCAATAAGATGGTCAGAAGGATACAGTAAACCTGAAGTGAAGCATCGGAATCTATAACTAGTGTCACAGGAATGGTTCAAAACATAGACAGTAGGAAGAGTCAGTCTACTTGTACTTAAGTCGGCATTGTGCCTTTTCTATTTAATTCCGATGCAATTTCTGTGTTTTATCGTCAATAAGAAGGTCAGAGGGAAACAGTAAACCTGAAGTGAAGCATCGGAATCTATAACTAGTGTCACAGGGATGGTTCAAAACATAGACAGTAGGAAGAGTCCGTTTTCTTGTACTTAAGTCGGCATTGTGCCTTTTGTATTTAATTCCGATGCAATTTCTGTGTTTCATCGTCAATAAGAAGGTCAGAGGGATACAGTAAACATGAAGTGAAGTATCAGAATCTATAACTAGTGTAACAGGAATGGTTCAAAACATAGACAGTAAGAAGCGTCAGTCTACTTGTACTTAAGTCGGCAATGTGCCTTTTGTATTTAATTCCGATGAAATTTCTGTGTTTCATCGTCAATAAGAAGGTCTAAGAGATACAGTAAACCTGAAGTGAGGCATCGGAATCCATAACTAGTGTCACAGGAATGGTTGAAAACATAGACAGTAAGAAGAGTCAGTCTTCTTCTACTTAAGTCGTCATTATGCCTTTTCTATTTAATTCCGATACAATTTCTGTGTTTCATCGTCAACAAGAACGTCAGAGGGATACAGTAAACCAGAGGTGAAGCATTGGAATCAATAAGTGGTGTCACAGGAATGGTTCAAAGCATGGTCAGTAAGAAGAGTCAGTCTTCTTGTACTTATGTCAGCATTGTGCCTTTCGTATTCAATTCCGAAGCAATTTCGGTGATTCATCGTCAATAAGAAGGTCCAAGGGATACAGTAATCCTGAAGTGAAGCATCGGAATCTATAACTAGTGTCACAGGGTCGGTTCAAAACATAGACAGCAAGAAGAGTCAGTCTTCTTGTACTTAAGTCGGCATTGTGCCTTTTCTATTTCATTCCGATGCAATTTCTGTGTTTCATCGTCAATAAGAAGGTCAGAAGGATACAGTAAACCTGAAGTGAAACATCGGAATCTATAACTAGAGTCACAGGAATTGTTCAAACATAGACAGTAAGAAGAGTCAGTCTTCTTGTACTTAAGTCGGCATTGTGCCTTTTCTATTTAATTCCGATGCAATTTCTGTGTTTCATCGTCAATAAGAAGGTCAGAGTTATACAGTAAATCTGAAGTGAAGCATCGGAATCTATAACTAGTGTCACAGGACTGGTTCAAAACATAGACAGTAAGATGAGTCAGTCTTCTTGTACATAAGTCGGCATTGTGCCTTTTCTATTTAATTCCGATTCAATTTCTGTGTTTCATCATCAATAAGAAGGTCAGAGGGATACAGTAAACCTGAAGTGAAGCATCGGAGTCTATAACTAGTGTCACAGGAATGGTTCAAACATAGTCAGTAAGAAGATTCAATCTTCTTGTACTTAAGTCGGCATTGTACCTTTTGTATTTAATTCCGATGCAATATCCGTGTTTCATCTTCTATAAGAAGGTCAGAGGGATACAGTAAACCTGAAGTGAAGCATCGGAATCTATAACTAGTGTCACAGGAATGGTTAAAACATAGACATAAAGAAGAGTCAGTCTTCTTGTACTTAAGTCGGCATTGTGCATTTTGTATTTAATTCCGATGCAATTTCTGTGTTTCATCGTCAATAAGAAGGTCCAAGGGATACAGTAAACCTAAAGTGAAGCATCGGAGTCTGTAAGTAGTGTCACAGGAATGGTTCAAAGCATAGTCAATAAGAACAGTCAGTTTCTTGTACTTAAGTCGGCATTGTGCCTTTTCTATTTAATTCCGATGCAATTTCTGTGTTTTATCGTCAATAAGAAGGTCAGAGGGATACAGTAAACCTGAAGTGAAGCATCGGAATCTATAACTAGTGTCACAGGGGTGGTTCAAAACATAGACAGCAGGAAGAGTCCGTCTTCTTGTACTTAAGTCGGCATTGCGCCTTTTGTATTAAATTCCGATGCAATTTCTGTGTTTCAACGTCAATAAGAAGGTCAGAGGGATACAGTAAACATGAAGTGATGAATCAGAATCTATAACTAGTGTCACAGGAATGGTTCAAAACATAGACAGTAAGAAGAGTCAGTCTACTTGTACTTAAGACGGCGTTGTGCCCTTTCTATTTAATTCCGATGCAATTTCTGTGTTTCGTCGTCAATAAGAAGGTCCAAGGGATGCAGTACACCTGAAGTGAAGCATCGGAATCTATAATTAGTGTCACAGGTTCGGTTCAAAACATAGACAGTAAGCAGAGTCAGTCTTCTTGTACTTAAGTCGGCATTGTGCCTTTAGTATTTCATTCCGATGCAATTTCTGTGTTTCATAGTCAATAAGAAAGTCAGAGGGATACAGTAAACCTGAAGTGAAGCATCGGAATCTATAACTAGTTTCACAGGAATGGTTAAAACATAGACAGTAAAAAGAGTCAGTCTTCTTGTACTTAAATCTGCATTGTGCCTTTAGTATTTAATTCCGATGCAATTTTTGTGTTTCATCGTCAATAAGAAGGTCAGAGGGATACAGTAAACCTGAAGTGAAGCATCGGAATCTATAACTAGTGTCACAGGGATGGTTCAAATCATAGACAGTAGGCAGAGTCAGTGTTCTTGTACTTAAGTCGGCATTGTGCATTTTGTATTTAATTCCGATGCAATTTCTGTGATTCATCGTCAATAAGAAGGTCAGAGGGATACAGTAAACCTGAAGTGAAGCATCAGAATCTATAACTAGTGTCACAGAAATGGTTCAAGACTAGGACAGTAGGAAGAGTCAGTCTTCTTGTACTTAAGTCGGCATTGTGCCTTTTCAATTTAATTCCGATGCAATTTCTGTGTTTCATCATCAATAAGAAGCTCAGAGGGATACAGTAAACCTGAAGTGAAGCATCGGAGTCTATAACTAGTGTCACAGGAATGGTTCAAACGTAGTAAGTAAGAAGAGTCAATCTTATTGTACTTAAGTCGGCATTGTGCCTTTTCTATTTAACTCCGATGCAATATCTGTGTTTCATCGTCAATAAGAAGGTCCACGGGATACAGTAAACATATAGTGAAGCATCGGAATCTAAAACAGGTCTCACAGGAAATTTTCAAAACATAGTCAGTAAGAAGAGTCAGTCTACTTGTACTTAAGTCAGCATTGTGCCTTTTCTATATTATTCCGATGCAATTTCTGTGTTTCGTCGTTAATAAGAAGGTCCAAGGCATACAGTAAACCTGAAGTGAAGCATCGGAAGGTAAAACCGGTCTCACAGGAAAGGTTCAAAACATAGAGAGTAAGAAGAGCCAGTCTTCTTGTATTTGAGTCGACATTGTACCATTTGTATTTAATTCCGATGCAATTTCTGTGTTTCATAGTCAATTAGAAAGTCAGAGGGATACAGTAAACCTGATGTGAAGCATCGGAATCTATAACTAGTGTCACCGGAATGGTTAAGACATAGACAGTAAAAAGAGTGAGTCTTCTTGTACTAAAGTCGGCATTGTGCATTTTGTATTTAATTTCGATGCAATATCTGTGTTTCATCGTCAATAAGAAGGTCCAAGGGATACAGTACACCTGAAGTGAAGCATCGGAATCTATAACTAGTGTCACAGGAATGGTTCATTTCATAGTTAATAAGAAGAGTCAGTCTACTTGTACTTATAACCGGCATTGTGCCTTTTATATTTAATTCCGATGCAATTACTGAGTTTCGTCGTCAATAAGAAGGTCCAAGGGATGCAGTACACTTGAAGTGAGGCATCGGCATGTATAAATAGTGTCACAGGTTCAGTTCAAAATATAGACAGTAAGAAGAGTCAGTCTTCTTGTACTTAAGTCGGCATTGTGCCTTTTCTATTTAATTCCGATGCAATTTCTGTGTTTCATCATCAATATGAAGGTCAGAGGGATACAGTAAACCTGAAGTGAAGCATCGGAGTCTTTAACTAGTGTCACAGGAATGGTTCAAACGTAGTAAGTAAGAAGAGTCAATCTTATTGTACTTAAGTCGGCATTGTGCCTTTTATATTTAATTCCGATGCAATTACTGAGTTTCGTCGTCAATAAGAAGGTCCAAGGGATGCAGTACACTTGAAGTGAGGCATCGGCATGTATAAATAGTGTCACAGGTTCAGTTCAAAATATAGACAGTAAGAAGTGTCAGTCTTCTTGTACTTAAGTCAGCATTGTGCCTTTCTATTTAATTCCGATGCAATTTCTGTGTTTCATCGTTATTAAGAAGGTCCAAGGCATACAGTAAACCTGAAGTGAAGCATCGGAATCTAAAACCGGTCTCACAGGAATGGGTCAAAACATAGAGAGTAAGAAGAGCCAGTCATCTTGTATTTGAGTCGGCATTGTACCATTTGTATTTAATTCCGATGCAATTTCTGTGTTTCATAGTCAATAAGAAAGTCAGAGGGATACAGTAAACCTGAAGTGAAGCATCGGAATCTATTACTAGTGTCACAGGAATGGTTAAAACATAGACAGTAAAAAGAGTCAGTCTTCTTGTACTAAAGTCGGCATTGTGCATTTTGTATTTAATTCCGATGCAATTTCTGTGTTTCATCGTCAATAAGAAGGTCCAAGGGATACAGTACACCTGAAGTGAAGCATCGGAATCTATAACTTGTGTCACAGGAATGGTTCATTTCATACTTAATAAGAAGAGTCAGTCTTCTTGTACTAAAGTCGGCATTGTGCATTTTGTATTTAATTCCGATGCAAATTCTGGGTTTCATCGTCAATAAGAAGGTCCAAGGGATACTGTAAACCTAAAGTGAAGAGTCGGAATCTGTAAGTAGTGTCACTGGAATGTTTCAAAACATTGTCTATAAGAAGAGTCAGTCTTTTGTACTTATGTCGGCATTGTGCCTTTTCTATTTAATTCCGATGCCATTTCTGTGTTTCATCATCAATATGAAGGTCAGAGGGATACAGTAAACCTGAAGTGAAGCATCGGAGTCTATAACTAGTGTCACAGGAATGGTTCAAATATAGAAAGTAAGAAGAGTCAACCTTAATGTACTTAAGTCGGCATAGCGCCTTTTCAATTTCATTCCGATGCAATATCTGTGTTTCATCGTCAATAAGAAGGTCTCAGGGATACAGTAAACATGAAGAGATGAATCAGAATCTATAACTAGTGTCACAGGAATGGTTCAAAACATAGACAGTAAGAAGAGTCAGTCTACTTGTACTTATAGCCGGCATTGTGCCTTTTATATTTAATTCCGATGCAATTACTGAGTTTCGTCGTCAATAAGAAGGTCCAAGGGATGCAGTACACTTGAAGTGAGGCATCGGCATGTATAAATAGTGTCACAGGTTCGGTTCAAAATATAGACAGTAAGAAGAGTCAGTCTTCTTGTACTTAAGTCGGCTTTGTGCCTTTTCTATTTAATTCCGATGCAATTTCTGTGTTTCATCATCAATATGAAGGTCAGAGGGATACAGTAAACCTGAAGTGAAGCATCGGAATCTATAACTAGTGTCACAGGAATGGTTCATTTCTTACTTAATAAGAAGAGTCAGTCTTCTTGTACTAAAGTCGGCATTGTGCATTTTGTATTTAATTCCGATGTAATTTCTGGGTTTCATCGTCAATAAGAAGGTCCAAGGGATACAGTAACCCTAAAGTGAAGCATCGGAATCTGTAAGTAGTGTCACTGGAATGGTTCAAAACATTGTCAATAAGAAGAGTCAGTCTTTTGTACTTATGTCGGCATTGTGCCTTTTCTATTTAATTCCGATGCAATTTCTGTGTTTTATCGGAATAATAAGGTCAGAGGGATACAGTAAACCTGAAGTGAAGCATAGGATTCTATAACTAGTGTCACAGGGATGGTTCAATACATAGACAGTAGGAAGAGTCCGTCTTCTTGTACTTAAGTCGGCATTGTGCCTTTTCTATTTAATTCCGATGCAATTTCTGTGTTTCATCATCAATATGAAGGTCAGAGGGATACAGTAAACCTGAAGTGAAGCATCGGAGTCTATAACTAGTGTCACAGGAATGGTTCAAATATAGAAAGTAAGAAGGTCAGAGGGATACAGTGAACCTGAAGTGAAGCATCGGAGTCTATAACTAGTGTCACAGGAATGGTTCAAATATAGAAAGTAAGAAGAGTCAACCTTATTGTACTTAAGTCGGCATTGTGCCTTTTCTATTTAATTCCGATGCAATTTCTGTGTTTCATCATCAATAATATTGTCAGACGGATACAGTAAACCTGAAGTGACGCATCGGAGTCTATAAATAGTGTCACAGGAATGGTTCAAAGCATAGTCACTAAGAAGAGTCAGTCTTCTTGTACTTAAGTCGGCATTGTGCCTATTGTATATAATTCCGATGCAATTTCTGAGTTTCATCGTCAATAAGAAGGTCAGAAGGATACAGTAAACCTGAAGTGAAGCATCGGAATCTATAACTAGTGTCACAGGAATGGTTCAAAACATAGACAGTAGGAAGAGTCAGTCTACTTGTACTTAAGTCGGCATTGTGCCTTTTGTATTTAATTCCGATGCAATTTCTGTGTTTTATCGTCAATAAGAAGGTCAGAGGGAAACAGTAAACCTGAAGTGAAGCATCGGAATCTATAACTAGTGTCACAGGGATGGTTCAAAACATAGACAGTAGGAAGAGTCCGTTTTCTTATACTTAAGTCGGCATTGTGCCTTTTGTATTTAATTCCGATACAATTTCTGTGTTTCATCGTCAATAAGAAGGTCAGAGGGATACAGTAAACATGAAGTGAAGTATCAGAATCTATAACTAGTGTAACAGGAATGGTTCAAAACATAGACAGTAAGAAGCGTCAGTCTACTTGTACTTAAGTCGGCAATGTGCCTTTTGTATTTAATTCCGATGAAATTTCTGTGTTTCATCGTCAATAAGAAGGTCTAAGAGATACAGTAAACCTGAAGTGAAGCATCGGAATCTATAACTAGTGTCACAGGAATGGTTAAAACATTGACAGTAAAAAGAGTCAGTCTTCTTGTACTTAAGTCGGCATTGTGCCTTTTGTATTTAATTCCGATGCAATTTCTGTGTTTCATAGTCAACAAGAAGGTCCAAGGGATACAGTAAACCTGAAGTGAAGCATCGGAATCTATAACTAGTTTTCACAGGAATGGTTCAAAACATAGTAAGAAGAGTCAGTCTTCTTGTTCTTAAGTCGGCATTGTGCCTTTTGTATTTAATTCCGATGCAATTTCTGTGATTCATCGTCAATAAGAACGTCAGAGGGATACAGTAAAATTGAAGTGAAGCATCGGAATCAATAACTAGTGTCACAGGAATGGTACAAAACATAGACGGTAAGAAGAGTCAGTCTATTTGTACATAAGTCTGCATTGTGCCTTTTGTATATAATTCCGATGCAATTTCTGTGTTTCATCGTCAATAGGATGGTCAGAGGGATACAGTAAACCTGAAGTGAAGCATCGGAATCTGTAACTAGTGTCACAGGGATGGTTCAAAACATAGACAGTAGGAAGAGTCGGTTTTCTTGTACTTAAGTCAGGATTGTGCCTTTTGTATTTAATTCCGATGCAATTTCTGGGTTTCATCGTCAATAAGAATGTCCAAGGGATACAGTAAACCTGAAGTGAAGCATCGGAATCTATAACTAGTGTCACAGGAATGGTTCAAAACATAGACAGTAAGATGAAACAGTCTTCTCGTACATAAGTCGGCATTGTGCCTTTACTATTTATTTCTGATGCAATTTCTGTGATTCATCGTCAATAAGAAGATCCAAGGGATACAGTAAACCTGAGGTGAAGCATCGGAATCTATAACTAGTGTCACAGGAATGGTTCAAATCATAGACAGTAAGAAGAGTCAGTCTTCTTGTACTTGAGTCGGCATTGTGCCATTTGTATTTAATTCCGATGCAAATTCTGGGTTTCATCGTCAATAAGAAGGTCCAAGGGATACTGTAAACCTAAAGTGAAGAGTCGGAATCTGTAAGTAGTGTCACTGGAATGTTTCATAACATTGTCTATAAGAAGAGTCAGTCTTTTGTACTTATGTCGGCATTGTGCCTTTTCTATTTAATTCCGATGCCATTTCTGTGTTTCATCATCAATATGAAGGTCAGAGGGATACAGTAAACCTGAAGTGAAGCATCGGAGTCTATAACTAGTGTCACAGGAATGGTTCAAATATAGAAAGTAAGAAGAGTCAACCTTAATGTACTTAAGTCGGCATAGCGCCTTTTCAATTTCATTCCGATGCAATATCTGTGTTTCATCGTCAATAAGAAGGTCTCAGGGATACAGTAAACATGAAGTGATGAATCAGAATCTATAACTAGTGTCACAGGAATGGTTCAAAACATAGACAGTAAGAAGAGTCAGTCTACTTGTACTTATAGCCGGCATTGTGCCTTTTATATTTAATTCCGATGCAATTACTGAGTTTCGTCGTCAATAAGAAGGTCCAAGGGATGCAGTACACTTGAAGTGAGGCATCGGCATGTATAAATAGTGTCACAGGTTCGGTTCAAAATATAGACAGTAAGAAGAGTCAGTCTTCTTGTACTTAAGTCGGCTTTGTGCCTTTTCTATTTAATTCCGATGCAATTTCTGTGTTTCATCATCAATATGAAGGTCAGAGGGATACAGTAAACCTGAAGTGAAGCATCGGAGTCTTTAACTACTGTCACAGGAATGGTTCAAACGTAGTAAGTAAGAAGAGTCAATCCTATTGTACTTAAGTCGGCATTGTGCCTTTTCTATTTAACTCCGACGCAATATCTGTGTTTCATCGTCTATAAGAAGTTCCACGGGATACAGTAAACATATAGTGAAGCATCGGAATCTAAAACAGGTCTCACAGGAAATGTTGAAAACATAGTCAGTAAGAAGAGTCAGTCTTCTTGTACTTAAGTCAGCATTGTGCCTTTCTATTTACTTCCGATGCAATTTCTGTGTTTCATCGTTAATAAGAAGGTCAAAGGCATACAGTAAACCTGAAGTGAAGCATCGGAATCTAAAACCGGTCTCACAGAAATGGTTCAAAACATAGAGAGTAAGAAGAGCCAGTCATCTTGTATTTGAGTCGGCATTGTACCATTTGTATTTAATTCCGATGCAATTTCTGTGTTTCATCGTCAATAAGAAGGTCCAAGGGATACAGTACACCTGAAGTGAAGCATCGGAATCTATAACTAGTGTCACAGGAATGGTTCATTTCTTACTTAATAAGAAGAGTCAGTCTTCTTGTACTAAAGTCGGCATTGTGCATTTTGTATTTAATTCCGATGTAATTGCTGGGTTTCATCGTCAATAAGAAGGTCCAAGGGATACAGTAAACCTAAAGTGAAGCATCGGAATCTGTAAGTAGTGTCACTGGAATGGTTCAAAACATTGTCAATAAGAAGAGTCAGTCTTTTGTACTTATGTCGGCATTGTGCCTTTTCTATTTAATTCCGATGCAATTTCTGTGTTTTATCGGAATAATAAGGTCAGAGGGATACAGTAAACCTGAAGTGAAGCATAGGATTCTATAACTAGTGTCACAGGGATGGTTCAAAACATAGACAGTAGGAAGAGTCCGTCTTCTTGTACTTAAGTCGGCATTGTGCCTTTTCTATTTAATTCCGATGCAATTTCTGTGTTTCATCATCAATATGAAGGTCAGAGGGATACAGTAAACCTGAAGTGAAGCATCGGAGTCTATAACTAGTGTCACAGGAATGGTTCAAATATAGAAAGTAAGAAGGTCAGAGGGATACAGTAAACCTGAAGTGAAGCATCGGAGTCTATAACTAGTGTCACAGGAATGGTTCAAATATAGAAAGTAAGAAGAGTCAACCTTATTGTACTTAAGTCGGCATTGTGCCTTTTCTATTTAATTCCGATGCAATTTCTGTGTTTCATCATCAATAATATTGTCAGACGGATACAGTAAACCTGAAGTGACGCATCGGAGTCTATAAATAGTGTCACAGGAATGGTTCAAAGCATAGTCACTAAGAAGAGTCAGTCTTCTTGTACTTAAGTCGGCATTGTGCCTATTGTATATAATTCCGATGCAATTTCTGTGTTTCATCGTCAATAAGAAGGTCAGAAGGATACAGTAAACCTGAAGTGAAGCATCGGAATCTATAACTAGTGTCACAGGAATGGTTCAAAACATAGACAGTAGGAAGAGTCAGTCTACTTGTACTTAAGTCGGCATTGTGCCTTTTGTATTTAATTCCGATGCAATTTCTGTGTTTTATCGTCAATAAGAAGGTCAGAGGGAAACAGTAAACCTGAAGTGAAGCATCGGAATCTATAACTAGTGTCACAGGGATGGTTCAAAACATAGACAGTAGGAAGAGTCCGTTTTCTTGTACTTAAGTCGGCATTGTGCCTTTTGTAATTAATTCCGATGCAATTTCTGTGTTTCATCGTCAATAAGAAGGTCAGAGGGATACAGTAAACATGAAGTGAAGTATCAGAATCTATAACTAGTGTAACAGGAATGGTTCAAAACATAGACAGTAAGAAGCGTCAGTCTACTTGTACTTAAGTCGGCAATGTGCCTTTTGTATTTAATTCCGATGAAATTTCTGTGTTTCATCGTCAATAAGAAGGTCTAAGAGATACAGTAAACCTGAAGTGAAGCATCGGAATCTATAACTAGTGTCACAGGAATGGTTAAAACATTGACAGTAAAAAGAGTCAGTCTTCTTGTACTTAAGTCGGCATTGTGCCTTTTGTATTTAATTCCGATGCAATTTCTGTGTTTCATAGTCAACAAGAAGGTCCAAGGGATACAGTAAACCTGAAGTGAAGCATCGGAATCTATAACTAGTTTTCACAGGAATGGTTCAAAACATAGACAGTAAGAAGAGTCAGTCTTCTTGTTCTTAAGTCGGCATTGTGCCTTTTGTATTTAATTCCGATGCAATTTCTGTGATTCATCGTCAATAAGAACGTCAGAGGGATACAGTAAAATTGAAGTGAAGCATCGGAATCAATAACTAGTGTCACAGGAATGGTACAAAACATAGACGGTAAGAAGAGTCAGTCTATTTGTACATAAGTCTGCATTGTGCCTTTTGTATATTATTCCGATGCAATTTCTGTGTTTCATCGTCAATAGGATGGTCAGAGGGATACAGTAAACCTGAAGTGAAGCATCGGAATCTATAACTAGTGTCACAGGGATGGTTCAAAACATAGACAGTAGGAAGAGTCGGTTTTCTTGTACTTAAGTCAGGATTGTGCCTTTTGTATTTAATTCCGATGCAATTTCTGGGTTTCATCGTCAATAAGAATGTCCAAGGGATACAGTAAACCTGAAGTGAAGCATCGGAATCTATAACTAGTGTCACAGGAATGGTTCAAAACATAGACAGTAAGAAGAGTAAGTCTATTTGTACTTAAGTCTGCATTGTGCCTTTTGTATTTAATTCCGATGCAATTTCTGTGTTTCGTCGTCAATAAGAAGGTCCAAGGGATACAGTAACCCTGAAGTGAAGCATCGGAATCTATAACTAGTGTCACAGGAATTGTTCAAACATAGACAGTACGAAGAGTCAGTCTTCTTGTACTTCAGTCGGCATTGTGCCTTTTGTATTTAATTCCGATTCAATTTCTGTGTTTCATCGTCAATATGAAATTTCAAGGGATACAGTACACCTGAAGTGAAGCATCGGAATCTATAACTAGTGTCACAGGAATGGTTCAAAACATAGACAGTAAGATGAAACAGTCTTCTCGTACATAAGTCGGCATTGTGCCTTTACTATTTATTTCTGATGCAATTTCTGTGATTCATCGTCAATAAGAAGATCCAAGGGATACAGTAAACCTGAGGTGAAGCATCGGAATCTATAACTAGTGTCACAGGAATGGTTCAAATCATAGACAGTGAGAAGAGTCAGTCTTCTTGTACTTGAGTCGGCATTGTGCCATTTGTATTTAATTCCGATGTAATTTTTGTGTTTCATCGTCAATAGGAAGGTCGGAAGGATACAGTAAACCTGAAGTGAAGTATCGGAATGTATAACTAGTGTCATAGGAATGGTTCAAAACATAGCCAGTAGGAAGAGTCGGTTTTCTTGCACTTAAGTCGGCATTGTGCCGTTTGTATTTAATTCCGATGCAATTTCTGTGTTTCATCGTCAATAAGAACGTCAGAGGGATACAGTAAACCCGAAGTGAAGCATTCGAATCAATAAGTGGTGTCACAGGAATGGTTCAAAACATAGTCAGTAAGAAGAGTCAGTCTCCTTGTACTTAAGTCGGCATTGTGCCTTTCGTATTCAATTCGGACGCAATTTCGGTGTTTCATAGTCAATACGAAGGTCCAAGGGATACAGTTATCCTGAAGTGAACCATCGGAATCTACAACTAGTGTCACAGGATCGGTTCAAGACATACGCAGTAAGAAGAGTCAGTCTTCTTGTACTTAAGTCGGCATTGTGCCTTTTCTATTTAATTCCGATGCAATTTCTGTGTTTCATCATCAAGAATAAGGTCAGACGGATACAGTAAACCTGAAGTGCCGCATCGGAGTCTATAAATAGTGTCACAGGAATGGTTCAAAGCATAGTCACTAAGAAGAGTCAGTCTTCTTGTACTTAAGTCGGCATTGTGCCTATTGTATATAATTCCGATGCAATTTCTGTGTTTCATCGTCAATAGGAAGGTCAGAAGGATACAGTAAACCTGAAGTGAAGCATCGGAATCTATAACTAGTGTCACAGGAATGGTTCAAAACATAGACAGTAGGAAGAGTCAGTCTACTTGTACTTAAGTCGGCATTGTGCCTTTTCTATTTAATTCCGATGCAATTTCTGTGTTTCGTCGTCAATAAGAAGGTCCAAGGGATGCAGTACACCTGAAGTGAAGCATCGGAATCTATAATTAGTGTCACAGGTTCGGTTCAAACATAGACAGTAAGAAGAGTCGGTCTTCTTGTACTTAAGTCGGCATTGTGCCTTTTGTATTTATTTCCGATGCAATTTCTGTGTTTCATCATCAATATGAAGGTCAGAGGGATACAGTAAACCTGAAGTGAAGCATCGGAATCTATAACTAGTGTCACAGGGATGGTTCAAAACATAGACAATAGGAAGAGTCCGTCTTCTTGTACTTAAGTCGGCATTGTGTCTTTTGTATTTAATTCCGATGCAATTTCAGAGTTTCATCGTCAATAAGAGGGTCAGAGGGATACAGTTAACATGAAGTGATGAATCAGAATCTATAACTAGTGTCACAGGAATGGTTCAAAACATAGACAATAAGAAGTGTCAGTCTACTTGTACTTCTAGCCGGCATTGTGCTTTTTATATTTAATTCCGATGCAATTACTGAGTTTCGTCGTCAATAAGAAGGTCCAAGGGATGCAGTACACCTGAAGTGAGGCATCGGAATGTATAATTAGTGTCACAGGTTCGGTTCAAAGCATAGACTGTATGAAGAGTCAGTCTTCTTGTATTAAGTCGGCATTGTGCCTTTTCTATTTAATTCCGATGCAATTTCTGCGTTTCATCATCAATATGAAGGTCAGAGGGATACAGTAAACCTGAAGTGAAGCATCGGAGTCTATAACTAGTGTCACAGGAATGGTTCAAACATAGAAAGTAAGAAGAGTCAATCTTATTGTACTTAAGTCGGCATAGCGCCTTTTCAATTGAATTCCGATGCAATATCTGTGTTTCATCGTCAATAAGAAGGTCCACGGGATAAAGAAACATATAGTGAAGCATCGGAATCTAAAACACGTCTCATAGGAAATGTTCAAAACATAGTCAGTAAGAAGAGTCAGTCTTCTTGTACTTAAGTCAGCATTGTGCCTTTTCTATTTAATTCCGATGCAATTTCTGTGTTTCGTCGTCAATAAGAAGGTCCAAGGGATACAGTAAACCTGAAGTGAAGCATCGGAATCTAAAACCGGTCTCACAGGAAAGTTTCAAATCATAGAGAGTAAGAAGAGCCAGTCATCTTGTATTTGAGTCGTCATTGTACCATTTGTATTTAATTCCGAAGCAATTTCTGTGTTTCATAGTCAATAAGGAAATCAGAGGGATACAGTAAACCTGAAGTAAAGCATCGGAATCTATAACTAGTGTCACAGGAATGGTTAAAACATAGACAGTAAAAAGATTTAGTCTTCTTGTACTTAAGTCGGCATTGTGCATTTTGTATTTAATTCCGATGCAATTTCTGTGTTTCATCGTCAATAAGAAGGTCCAAGGGATACAGTACACCTGACGTGAAGCATCGGAATCTATAACTAGTGTCACAGGAATGGTTCATTTCATAGTTAGTAAGAAGAGTTTGTCTTATTGTACTTAAGTCGGCAATGTGACTTTTCTATTTAATTCCGATGCAATTTCTGTGTTTCATTGTCAATAAGAAGGTCAGAGGGATACAGTAAACCTGAAGTGAATCATCGGAATCTGTAACTAGTGTCACAGGGATGGTTCAAAACATAGACAGTAGGAAGAGTCAGTCTTCTTGTACTTAAGTCGGCATTGTGCCTTTTGTATTTAATTCCGATGCAATATCTGTGTTTCATCGTCAATAAGAAGGTCAGAGGGATACAGTAAACATGAAGTGAAGTATGAGAATCTATAACTAGTGTCACAGGAATGGTTCAAAGCATAGACAGTTAGAAGAGTCAGTCTACTTGTACTTAAGTCGGCATTGTGCCTTTTGTATTTCATTCCGATGCAATTTCTGTGTTTCATCGTCAATTAGAAGGTCAGAGGGATACAGTAAACCGGAAGTGAAGCGTCTGAATCTATAACTAGTGGCACAGGAATGGTTAAAACATAGACAGTAAGAAGAGTCAGTCTTCTTGTCCTAAATTCGACATTGTGCACTTTGTATTTAATTCCGATGCAATTTCTGTGTTTCATCGTCAATAAGAAGGTCCAAGGGATACAGTAAACCTAAAGTGAAGCATCGGAATCTGTAAGTAGTGTCACAGGAATGGTTCAAAACATAGTCAATAATAAGAGTCAGTCTTCTTGTACTTAAGTCGGCATTGTGCCTTTTCTATTTAATTCCGATGCAATTGCTGTGTTTCAACGTCAATTAGAAGGTCAGAGGGATACAGTAAACCTGAAGTGAAGCATCGGAATCTATAACTAGTGTCACAGGGATGGTTCAAATCATATACAGTAAGAAGCGTCAGTCTACTTGTACTTAAGTCGGCAATGTGCCTTTTGTATTTAATTCCGATGAAATTTCTGTGTTTCATCGTCAATAAGAAGGTCTAAGAGATACAGTAAACCTGAAGTGAGGCATCGGAATCTATAACTAGTGTCACATTAATGGTTAAAACATTGACAGTAAAAAGAGTAAGTCTTCTTGGACTTAAGTCGACATTGTGCCTTTTGTATGTAATTCCGATGTAATTTCTGTGTTTCATCGTCAATAAGAAGGTCCAAGGGATACAGTAAACCTGAAGTGAAGCATCGGAATCTATAACTAGTGTCACAGGTTCGGTTCAAAACATAGACAGTAAGAAGAGTCAGTCTTCTTGTACTTAAGTCGGCATTGTGCCTTTTGTATTTAATTCCGATGCAATTTCTATGATTCATAATCAATAAGAACGTCAGAGGGATACAGTAAAATTGAAGTGAAGCATCGGAATCTATAATTAGTGTAACAGGAATGGTTCTAAACATAGACAGTAAGAAGAGTCAGTCTTCTTGTCCTAAAGTCGACATTGTGCATTTTGTATTTAATTCCGATGCAATTTCTGTGTTTCATCGTCAATAAGAAGGTCCAAGGGATACAGTAAACCTAAAGTGAAGCATCAGAATCTGTAAGTAGTGTCACAGGAATGGTTCAAAACATAGTCAATAATAAGAGTCAGTCTTCTTGTACTTAAGTCGGCATTGTGCCTTTTCTATTTAATTCCGATGCACTTTCTGTGTTTTATGGTCAATAAGAAGGTCAGAGGGAAACAGTAAACCTGAAGTGAAGCATCGGAATCTATAACTAGTGTCACAGGGATGGTTCAAAACATAGACAGTAGGAAGAGTCCGTTTTCTTGTACTTAAGTCGGCATTGTGCCTTTTGTATTTAATTGCGATGGTATTTCTGTGTTTCATCGTCAATAAGAAGGTCAGAGGGATACAGTAAACATGAAGTGAAGTATCAGAATCTATAACTAGTGTAACAGGAATGGTTCAAAGCATAGACAGTAAGAAGCGTCAGTCTACTTGTACTTAAGTCGGCAATGTGCCTTTTGTATATAATTCCGATTAAATTTCTGTGTTTCATCGTCAATAAGAAGGTCTAAGAGATACAGTAAACCTGAAGTGAAGCATCGGAATCTATAACTAGTGTCACAGGAATGGTTAAAACATTGACAGTAGAAAGAGTCAGTCTTCTTGTACTTATGACGGCATTGTGCCTTTTGTATTTAATTCCGATGCAATTTCTGTGTTTCATCGTCAATAAGAAGGTCCAAGGGATACAGTAAACCTGAAGTGAAGCATCGGAATCTATAACTAGTGTCACAGGAATGGTTCAAAACATAGACAGTAAGAAGAGTCAGTCTTCTTGTACTTAAGTCGGCATTGTGCCTCTTGTATTTAATTCCGATGCAATTTCTGTGATTCATCGTCAATAAGAACGTCAGAGGGATACAGTAAAATTGAAGTGAAGCATCGGAATCTATAACTAGTGTCACAGGAATGGTTCTAAACATAGACAGTAAGATGAGTCTGTCTTCTTGTACATATGTCGGCAATGTGCCTTTTTTATTTAATTCCGATGCAATTTCTGTGTTTCATCGTTAATAAGAAGGTCCAAGGCATACAGTAAACCTGAAGTGAAGCATCGGAATCTAAAACCGGTCTCACAGGAAAGGTTCAAAACATAGAGAGTAAGAAGAGCCAGTCATCTTGTATTTGAGTCGGCATTGTACCATTTGTATTTAATTCCGATGCAATTTCTGTGTTTCATAGTCAATAAGAAAGTCAGAGGGATACAGTAAACCTGAAGTGAAGCATCGGAATCTATAACTAGTGTCACAGGGATGGTTCAAAGCATTGACAGTAGGAAGAGTCAGTCTTCTTGTACTTAAGACGGCATTGTGCCTTTTGTATTTAATTCCGATGCAATATCTGTGTTTCATCGTCAATAAGAAGGTCAGAGGGATACAGTAAACCTGAAGTGAAGTATCAGAATCTATAACTAGTGTCACAGGAATGGTTCAAAGCATAGGCAGTTAGAAGAGTCAGTCTATATGTACTTAAGTCGGCATTGTGCCTTTTGTATTTAATTCCGATGCAATTTCTAAGTTTCATCGTCAATTAGAAGGTCAGAGGGATACAGTAAACCTGAAGTGAACCGTCGGAATCTAGAACTAGTGTCACAGGAATGGTTAAAACATAGACAGTAAGAAGAGTCAGTCTTCTTGTCCAAAAGGCGACATTGTGCATTTTGTATTTAATTCCGATGCAATTTCTGTGTTTCATCGTCAATAAGAAGGTCCAAGGAATACAGTAAACCTAAAGTGAAGCATCGGAATCTGTAAGTAGTGTCAGAGGAATGGTTCAAAACGTAGTCAATAATAAGAGTCAGTCTTCTTGTACTTAAGGCGGCATTGTGCCTTTTCTATTTAATTCCGATGCAATTTCTGTGTTTTATCGTAAATAAGAAGGTCAGAGGGAAACAGTAAACCTGAAGTGAAGCATCGGAATCTATAACTAGTGTCACAGGGATGGTTCAAATCATAGACAGTAGGAAGAGTCCGTTTTCTTGTACTTAAGTCGGCATTGTGCCTTTTGTATTTAATTCCGATGCAATTTCTGTGTTTCATCGTCAATAAGAAGGTCAGAGGGATACAGTACACCTGAAGTGAAGCATCGGAATCTATAACTAGTGTCACAGGAATGGTTCAAAACATAGACAGTAAGATGAAACAGTCTTCTTGTACATAAGTCAGCATTGTGCCTTTTCTATTTATTTCTGATGCAATTTCTGTGATTCATCGTCAATAAGAAGATCCAAGGGATACAGTAAACCTGAAGTGAAGCATCGGAATCTATAACAAGTGTCACAGGAATGGTTCAAATCATGGACAGTAAGAAGAGTCAGTCTTCTTGTACTTAAGTCGGCATTGTGCCTTTTCTATTTAATTCCGATGCGATTTCTGTGTTTCATCGTCAATACGAAGGTCAGAGGGATGCAGTAAACATGAAGTGAAGGATCGAAATCTATAACTAGTGTCACAGGAATGCATCAAAAGATAGACAGTAGGAAGAGTCAGTCTTCTTGCACTTGAGTCGGCATTGTGACATTTGTATTTATTTCCGATGCACTTTCTGTGTTTCATCGTCAATAAGAAGGTTGGAAGGATACAGTAAACCTGAAGTGAAGTATCGGAATGTATAACTAGTGTCACAGGAATGGTTCAAATCATATCCTGTAGGAAGAGTCTGTCTTCTTGTACTTAAGTCGGCAATGTGCCTTTTTTATTTAATTCCAATACAATTTCTGTGTTTCATCGTCAATAAGAAGGTCAGAGGGATACAGTATACCTGAAGTGAAGCATCGGAATCTATAACAAGTGTCACAGGAATGGTTCAAAACACAAAGAGTAGGAAGAGTCAGTCTTCTTAAACTTAAGTCGGCATTGTGCCATTTGTATTTAATTCCGATGCAATTTCCATGTTTCATCGTCAATAAGAAGGTCAGAGGGATACAGTAAACCTGAAGTGAAGCATCGGAATCTATAACTAGTGTCACAGGAATGGTTCAAAATATAGTCAGTAAGAAGAGTTAGTCTTCTTGTACTTAAGTCGGCATTGTGCCTTTTTATTTAATTCCGATGCAAATTCTGTGTTTCATCGTCAATAAGAAGGTCCAAGGGATGGAGTAAACCTGAAGTGAATCATCGGAATCTATTACTAGTGTCACAGAAATGGTTCAAAACATAATCAGAAAGAAGAGTCAGTCTTCTTGTACTTAAGTCGGCATTGTGCCTTTTCTAT
Source organism: Schistocerca serialis cubense (assembly GCF_023864345.2). Lineage (NCBI taxonomy): Eukaryota > Metazoa > Arthropoda > Insecta > Orthoptera > Acrididae > Schistocerca > Schistocerca serialis. The sequence goes on along the minus strand of NC_064641.1, from coordinate 976,750,544 downwards.
TTAATTCCGATGCAATTTCTTTGTTTCATCGTCAATAAGAAGGTCAGAGGGATACAGTAAACCTTAAGTGAAGCGCCGGAATCTATAACTAGTGTCACAGGAATGGTTCAAATCATAGACAGTAGGAATAATCAGTCTTCTTGTACTTAAGTCAGCATTGTGCCTTTTGTATTTAATTCCGATGCAATTTCTGTGTTACATCGTCCATAAGAAGGTCCAAGGGATACAGTAAACATATAGTGAAGCAACGGAATCTAAAACTGGTCTCACAGGAAATGTTCCAATATAGTCAGTAAGAAGAGTCAGTCTTCTTGTACTTAAGTCGGCATTTTGCCTTTTGTATTTAATTGCGACGCCATTTCTGTGTTTCATCGTCAATAAGAATGTCAGAGGGATACAGTAATCCTGACGTGAAGCATCGGAATGTATAACTAGTGTCACAGGAATGAATCAAAACATAGACAGTGAGAAGAGTCAGTCTTCTTGTATTTAAGTCGGCATTGTGCCTTTTGTATTTAATTCCGGTGCAATTTCTGTGATTCATCGTCAACAAGAAGGTCAGAGGGATACAGTAAACCTGAAGTGAAGCATCGGAATCTATATTTAGTGTCACAGGAATGGTTCAAAACATACACAGTAAGATGAGTCTGTCTTCTTGTACATAAGTCGGCATTGTGCCTTTTCTATTTAATTCTGATGCAATTTCTGTGATTCATCGTCAATTAGAAGATTCAAGGGATACATTAAACCTGAAGAGAAGCATCAGAATCTATAACTAGTGTCACAGGAATGGTTCAAATCATAGACAGTAAGAAGAGTCAGTCTTCTTGTACTTAAGTCGGCATTGTGCCTTTTCTATTTAATTCCGATGCGATTTCTGTGTTTCATCGTCAATAAGAAGATCAGAGGGATACAGTAAACCTGAAGTGAAGCATCGGAATCTATAACTAGTGTCACAGGAATGGTTCAAAACATAGACAGTAGGATGAGTCAGTCTTCTTGTACTTGAGTCGGCATTGTGCCTTTTGTATTTAAATCCGATGCAATTTCTGTGTTTCATCGTCAATAAGAAGCTTACAAGGATACAGTAAACCTGAAGTGAGCATCGGAATGTATAACTAGTGTCACAGGAAAGGTTCAAAACATAGCCAGTAGGAAGAATCAGTCTTCTTGTACTTAAGTCGGCATTGTGCCTTTTGTATTTATTTCCGATGCAATTTCTGTGTTTCGTCGTCAATAAGAAGGTCCAAGGGATACAGTGAACCGGAAGTGAAGCATCGGAATCTATAATTTGTGTCACAGGACTGTTTCAAAACATAGACAGTAAGAAGAGTCATTCCTCTTGTAGTTATGTAGGCATTGTGCTTACTGTATCTAATTCCGATGCAATTACTGTGTTTCATCGTCAATAAGAACTTCAGAGGGATACAGTAAACCTGAAGTGAAGCATCGGAATCTATAACTAGTGTCACAGGAATGGTTCAAACATAGACAGTAAGAAGAGTTAGTTTTCTTGTACTTAAGTCGGCATTGTGCCTTTTGTATTTAATTTTGATGCAATATCTGTGTTTCATCGTCAATAAGAAGGTCAGAGGGGGCCAGTAAACCTGAAATGAAGCATCGGAATCTAAAACTAGTGTCACAGGAATGGTTCAAAACATAGACAGTAAGATGAGTCAGTCTTTTTGTACTTAAGTCGGCATTATGCCTTTTCTATTTAATTCCGATGCAATTTCTGTGTTTCATCGTGTAAGAAGGTCAGAGAGATACAGAAAACCTGAAGTGAAGCATCGGAATGTATAACTAGTGTTACAGGAATGGTTCAAAACATAGAGAGTAGAAAGAGTCAGTCTTCTTGTACTTGAGTCGGCATTGTGCCTATTGTATTTATTTTAGATGCAATTTCTGTGTTTAATCGTCAATAACAAGGTCCAAGGGATACAGTAAACATATAGTGAAGCATCCGAATCAAAAACTGGTCACACAGGAAATGTTCAAAACATAGTCAGTAGGAAGAGTCAGTCTTCTTGTACTTAAGTCGGCATTGTGCCATTTGTATTTAATTCCGATTCAATTTCTGTGTCTCATCGTCAATAAGAAGGTCAGAGGGATACAGTAAACCTGAAGTGAAGCATCGGAATCTATAACAAGTGTCACAGGAATGGTTCAAAACACAGAGAGTAGGAAGAGTCAGTCTTCTTCTACTTAAGTCGGCATTGTGCCTTTTGTATTTAATTCCGATGCAATTTCCATGTTTCATCGTCAATAAGAAGGTCAGAGGGATACAGTAAACCTGAAGTGAAGCATCGGAATCTATAACTAGTGTCACAGGAATGGTTCAAAATATAGTCAGTAAGAAGAGTTAGTCTTCTTGTACTTAAGTCGGCATTGTGCCTTTTTATTTAATTCCGATGCAAATTCTGTGTTTCATCGTCAATAAGAAGGTCCAAGGGATGGAGTAAACCTGAAGTGAATCATCGGAATCTATTACTAGTGTCACAGAAATGGTTCAAAACATAATCAGAAAGAAGAGTCAGTCTTCTTGTACTTAAGTCGGCATTGTGCCTTTTCTATTTAATTCCGATGCAATTTCTTTGTTTCATCGTCAATAAGAAGGTCAGAGGGATACAGTAAACCTTAAGTGAAGCGCCGGAATCTATAACTAGTGTCACAGGAATGGTTCAAATCATAGACAGTAGGAATAATCAGTCTTCTTGTACTTAAGTCAGCATTGTGCCTTTTGTATTTAATTCCGATGCAATTTCTGTGTTACATCGTCCATAAGAAGGTCCAAGGGATACAGTAAACATATAGTGAAGCAACGGAATCTAAAACTGGTCTCACAGGAAATGTTCCAATATAGTCAGTAAGAAGAGTCAGTCTTCTTGTACTTAAGTCGGCATTTTGCCTTTTGTATTTAATTGCGACGCCATTTCTGTGTTTCATCGTCAATAAGAATGTCAGAGGGATACAGTAATCCTGACGTGAAGCATCGGAATGTATAACTAGTGTCACAGGAATGAATCAAAACATAGACAGTGAGAAGAGTCAGTCTTCTTGTATTTAAGTCGGCATTGTGCCTTTTGTATTTAATTCCGGTGCAATTTCTGTGATTCATCGTCAACAAGAAGGTCAGAGGGATACAGTAAACCTGAAGTGAAGCATCGGAATCTATATTTAGTGTCACAGGAATGGTTCAAAACATACACAGTAAGATGAGTCTGTCTTCTTGTACATAAGTCGGCATTGTGCCTTTTCTATTTAATTCTGATGCAATTTCTGTGATTCATCGTCAATTAGAAGATTCAAGGGATACATTAAACCTGAAGAGAAGCATCAGAATCTATAACTAGTGTCACAGGAATGGTTCAAATCATAGACAGTAAGAAGAGTCAGTCTTCTTGTACTTAAGTCGGCATTGTGCCTTTTCTATTTAATTCCGATGCGATTTCTGTGTTTCATCGTCAATAAGAAGATCAGAGGGATACAGTAAACCTGAAGTGAAGCATCGGAATCTATAACTAGTGTCACAGGAATGGTTCAAAACATAGACAGTAGGATGAGTCAGTCTTCTTGTACTTGAGTCGGCATTGTGCCTTTTGTATTTAAATCCGATGCAATTTCTGTGTTTCATCGTCAATAAGAAGCTTACAAGGATACAGTAAACCTGAAGTGAGCATCGGAATGTATAACTAGTGTCACAGGAAAGGTTCAAAACATAGCCAGTAGGAAGAATCAGTCTTCTTGTACTTAAGTCGGCATTGTGCCTTTTGTATTTATTTCCGATGCAATTTCTGTGTTTCGTCGTCAATAAGAAGGTCCAAGGGATACAGTGAACCGGAAGTGAAGCATCGGAATCTATAATTTGTGTCACAGGACTGTTTCAAAACATAGACAGTAAGAAGAGTCATTCCTCTTGTAGTTATGTAGGCATTGTGCTTACTGTATCTAATTCCGATGCAATTACTGTGTTTCATCGTCAATAAGAACTTCAGAGGGATACAGTAAACCTGAAGTGAAGCATCGGAATCTATAACTAGTGTCACAGGAATGGTTCAAACATAGACAGTAAGAAGAGTTAGTTTTCTTGTACTTAAGTCGGCATTGTGCCTTTTGTATTTAATTTTGATGCAATATCTGTGTTTCATCGTCAATAAGAAGGTCAGAGGGGGCCAGTAAACCTGAAATGAAGCATCGGAATCTAAAACTAGTGTCACAGGAATGGTTCAAAACATAGACAGTAAGATGAGTCAGTCTTTTTGTACTTAAGTCGGCATTATGCCTTTTCTATTTAATTCCGATGCAATTTCTGTGTTTCATCGTGTAAGAAGGTCAGAGAGATACAGAAAACCTGAAGTGAAGCATCGGAATGTATAACTAGTGTTACAGGAATGGTTCAAAACATAGAGAGTAGAAAGAGTCAGTCTTCTTGTACTTGAGTCGGCATTGTGCCTATTGTATTTATTTTAGATGCAATTTCTGTGTTTAATCGTCAATAACAAGGTCCAAGGGATACAGTAAACATATAGTGAAGCATCCGAATCAAAAACTGGTCACACAGGAAATGTTCAAAACATAGTCAGTAGGAAGAGTCAGTCTTCTTGTACTTAAGTCGGCATTGTGCCATTTGTATTTAATTCCGATTCAATTTCTGTGTCTCATCGTCAATAAGAAGGTCAGAGGGATACAGTAAACCTGAAGTGAAGCATCGGAATCTATAACAAGTGTCACAGGAATGGTTCAAAACACAGAGAGTAGGAAGAGTCAGTCTTCTTCTACTTAAGTCGGCATTGTGCCTTTTGTATTTAATTCCGATGCAATTTCTGTGTTTCAAATTCAATAGGATGGTCAGAGGGATACAGTAAACCTGACGTGAAGCATCGGAATGTATAACTAGTGTCACAGGAATGGTTCAAAACATAGACAGTGAGAAGAGTCAGTCTTCTTGTATTTAAGTCGGCATTGTGCCTTTTGTATTTAATTCCGGTGCAATTTCTGTGATTCATCGTCAACAAGAAGGTCAGAGGGATACAGTAAACCTGAAGTGAAGCATCGGAATCTATAACTAGTGTCACAGGAATGGTCCAAAGCATACACAGTAAGATGAGTCTGTCTTCTTGTACATAAGTCGGCATTGTGCCATTTCTATTTAATTCTGATGCAATTTCTGTGATTCATCGTCAATTAGAAGATTCAAGGAATACATTAAACCTGAAGTGAAGCATCAGAATCTATAACTAGTGTCACAGGAATGGTTCAAATCATAGACAGTAAGAAGAGTCAGTCCTCTTGTAGTTATGTAGGCATTGTGCTTTGTGTATCTAATTCCGATGCAATTTCTGTGTTTCGTCGTCAATAAGAAGTTCAGAGGGATATAGTAAACCTGAAGTGAAGCATCGGAATCTATAACCAGTGTCACAGGAATGGTTCAAAACATAGACAGTAAGATGAGTCAGTCTTCTTGTACATAAGTCGCCATTGTGCCTTTTGTATTTAATTCCGATGCAATTTCTGTGTTTCATCGTCAATAAGAAGGTCCAAGGGATACAGTAAACCTGAATTGAGGCATCGGAATCTATAACTAGTGTCACAGGAATGGTTCAAAACATAGACAGTAAAAAGAGTCCATCTTCTTGTACTTAAGTCGGGATTGCGCCTTTTGTATTTAAATCCTGATGTAATTTCTGTGTTTCATCGTCAGTAAGAAGGTCAGAGGGATACAGTAAACCTGAAGTGAAACATCGGAATCTATAACTAGTGTCACAGGAATGGTTCAAAACATAGAGAGTAGGATGAGTCAGTCTTCTTCTACTTAAGTCAGCATTGTGCCTTTTGTATTTAATTCCGATGCAATATCTGTGTTTCATCGTCAATAAGAAAGTCAGAGGGATACAGTAAACCTGAAGTGAAGCATCGGAATCCATAACTAGTGTCACAGGAATGGTCAAAACATAGTCAGTAAGAAGAGTCAGTCTATTTGTACTTAAGTCGGCATTGTGCCTTTTGTATTTAATTCCGATGCAATTTCTGTGTTTCATCGTCGATAAGATGGTCCAAGGGATACAGTAAACATATAGTGAAGCATCCGAATCAAAAACTGGTCACACAGGAAATGTTCAAAACATAGTCAGTAGGAAGAGTCAGTCTTCTTGTACTTAAGTCGGCATTGTGCCATTTGTATTTAATTCCGATTCAATTTCTGTGTCTCATCGTCAATAAGAAGGTCAGAGGGATACAGTAAACCTGAAGTGAAGCATCGGAATCTATAACAAGTGTCACAGGAATGGTTCAAAACACAGAGAGTAGGAAGAGTCAGTCTTCTTCTACTTAAGTCGGCATTGTGCCTTTTGTATTTAATTCCGATGCAATTTCTGTGTTTCAAATTCAATAGGATGGTCAGAGGGATACAGTAAACCTGACGTGAAGCATCGGAATGTATAACTAGTGTCACAGGAATGGTTCAAAACATAGACAGTGAGAAGAGTCAGTCTTCTTGTATTTAAGTCGGCATTGTGCCTTTTGTATTTAATTCCGGTGCAATTTCTGTGATTCATCGTCAACAAGAAGGTCAGAGGGATACAGTAAACCTGAAGTGAAGCATCGGAATCTATAACTAGTGTCACAGGAATGGTCCAAAGCATACACAGTAAGATGAGTCTGTCTTCTTGTACATAAGTCGGCATTGTGCCATTTCTATTTAATTCTGATGCAATTTCTGTGATTCATCGTCAATTAGAAGATTCAAGGGATACATTAAACCTGAAGTGAAGCATCAGAATCTATAACTAGTGTCACAGGAATGGTTCAAATCATAGACAGTAAGAAGAGTCAGTCCTCTTGTAGTTATGTAGGCATTGTGCTTTGTGTATCTAATTCCGATGCAATTTCTGTGTTTCGTCGTCAATAAGAAGTTCAGAGGGATATAGTAAACCTGAAGTGAAGCATCGGAATCTATAACCAGTGTCACAGGAATGGTTCAAAACATAGACAGTAAGATGAGTCAGTCTTCTTGTACATAAGTCGCCATTGTGCCTTTTGTATTTAATTCCGATGCAATTTCTGTGTTTCATCGTCAATAAGAAGGTCCAAGGGATACAGTAAACCTGAATTGAGGCATCGGAATCTATAACTAGTGTCACAGGAATGGTTCAAAACATAGACAGTAAAAAGAGTCCATCTTCTTGTACTTAAGTCGGGATTGCGCCTTTTGTATTTAAATCCTGATGTAATTTCTGTGTTTCATCGTCAGTAAGAAGGTCAGAGGGATACAGTAAACCTGAAGTGAAACATCGGAATCTATAACTAGTGTCACAGGAATGGTTCAAAACATAGAGAGTAGGATGAGTCAGTCTTCTTCTACTTAAGTCAGCATTGTGCCTTTTGTATTTAATTCCGATGCAATATCTGTGTTTCATCGTCAATAAGAAAGTCAGAGGGATACAGTAAACCTGAAGTGAAGCATCGGAATCCATAACTAGTGTCACAGGAATGGTCAAAACATAGTCAGTAAGAAGAGTCAGTCTATTTGTACTTAAGTCGGCATTGTGCCTTTTGTATTTAATTCCGATGCAATTTCTGTGTTTCATCGTCGATAAGATGGTCCAAGGGATACAGTAAACATATAGTGAAGCATCCGAATCAAAAACTGGTCACACAGGAAATGTTCAAAACATAGTCAGTAGGAAGAGTCAGTCTTCTTGTACTTAAGTCGGCATTGTGCCATTTGTATTTAATTCCGATTCAATTTCTGTGTCTCAACGTCAATAAGAAGGTCAGAGGGATACAGTAAACCTGAAGTGAAGCATCGGAATCTGTAACAAGTGTCACAGGAATGGTTCAAAACACAGAGAGTAGGAAGAGTCAGTCTTCTTCTACTTAAGTCGGCATTGTGCCTTTTGTATTTAATTCCGATGCAATTTCTGTGTTTCAAATTCAATAGGAAGGTCAGAGGGATACAGTAAACCTGACGTGAAGCATCGGAATGTATAACTAGTGTCACAGGAATGGTTCAAAACATAGACAGTGAGAAGAGTCAGTCTTCTTGTATTTAAGTCGGCATTGTGCCTTTTGTATTTAATTCCGGTGCAATTTCTGTGATTCATCGTCAACAAGAAGGTCAGAGGGATACAGTAAACCTGAAGTGAAGCATCGGAATCTATAACTAGTGTCACAGGAATGGTCCAAAACATACACAGTAAGATGAGTCTGTCTTCTTGTACATAAGTCGGCATTGTGCCATTTCTATTTAATTCTGATGCAATTTCTGTGATTCATCGTCAATTAGAAGATTCAAGGGATACATTAAACCTGAAGTGAAGCATCAGAATCTATAACTAGTGTCACAGGAATGGTTCAAATCATAGACAGTAAGAAGAGTCAGTCCTCTTGTAGTTATGTAGGCATTGTGCTTTGTGTATCTAATTCCGATGCAATTTCTGTGTTTCGTCGTCAATAAGAAGTTCAGAGGGATATAGTAAACCTGAAGTGAAGCATCGGAATCTATAACCAGTGTCACAGGAATGGTTCAAAACATAGACAGTAAGATGAGTCAGTCTTCTTGTACATAAGTCGCCATTGTGCCTTTTGTATTTAATTCCGATGCAATTTCTGTGTTTCATCGTCAATAAGAAGGTCCATGGGATACAGTAAACCTGAATTGAGGCATCGGAATCTATAACTAGTGTCACAGGAATGGTTCAAAACATAGACAGTAAAAAGAGTCCATCTTCTTGTACTTAAGTCGGGATTGCGCCTTTTGTATTTAAATCCTGATGTAATTTCTGTGTTTCATCGTCAGTAAGAAGGTCAGAGGGATACAGTAAACCTGAAGTGAAACATCGGAATCTATAACTAGTGTCACAGGAATGGTTCAAAACATAGACAGTACGAAAAGTCAGTCTTCTTGTACTTGAGTCGGCATTGTGCCTTTTGTATTTAATTCCGATGCCATTTCTGTGTTTCATCGTCAATAAGAAGGTCAGAGGGATACAGTAAACCTGAAGTGAAGCAACGGAATCTATAACTAGTGTCACAGGCATGGTTCAAAACATAGACAGTAAGATGAGTCAGTCTTCTTGTACATTAGTCGGCATTGTGCCTTTTCTATTTAATTCCGTTGCAATTTCTGTGATTCATCGTCAATAAGAAGATCCAAGGGATACAGTAAAGCCGAAGTGAAGCATCGGAAACTATAACTAGTGTCATAGGAATGGTTCAAAACATAGACAGTAAGATGAGTCAGTCTCTCTGTACTTAAGTCGGCATTGTACCTTTTCTATTTAATTCCGATGCAATTTCTGTGTTTCATCTTCAATAGGAATATCAGAGGGATACAGTAAACCAGAAGTGAAGCATCGGAATCTATAACAAGTGTCACAGACATGGATCAAACCATAGACAGTAATAAGAGTCATTCTTCTTGTACATAAGTCGGCGTTGTGCCTTTTGTATTTAATTCCGATGCAATTTCTGTATTTCATCGGCAATAAGAAGGTCCAAGGGATACAGTAAAAATAAAGTGAAGCATCGGAATCTATAACTAGTGCCACAGGAATGGTTCAAAACATAGACAGTAATAAGAGTCAGTCTTCTTGTACTTAAGTAGGCATTGTGCCTTTTGTATTTAATTCCTGATGCAATTTCTGTGTTTCATCGTCAGTAAGAAGGTCAGAGTGATACAGTAAACCTGAAGTGAAGAATCGGAATCAATAACTAGTGTCACAGGAATGGTTCAAAACGTAGACAGTAAGAAGAGTCAGTCTTGTTGTACATAAGTCGGCATTGTTCATTTTGTATTTAATTCCGATGGAATTTCTGTGAATCATCGTCAATAAGAAGATCCAAGGGATACAGTAAACTTGAAGTGAAGCATCGGAATCTATAACTAGAGTCACAGGAATGGTTCAAAAAATAGACAGTAAGAAGAGTCAGTCTTTTTGTACTTAAGTCGGCATTGTGCGCTTTCTATTTAATTCCGATGCAATTACCGTGTTTCATCTTCAATAGGAAGGTCTGAGGGATACAGTAAACCTGAAATGAAGCATCTGAATCTATAACTAGTGTCACAGAAATGGTTCAAATCATAGACAGTAAGATGAGTCAGTCTTCTTGTACATAAGTCGCCATTGTGCCTTTTGTATTTAATTCCGATGCAATTTCTGTGTTTCATCGTCAATAAGAAGGTCCTAGGGATACAGTAAACCTGAATTGAGGCATCGGAATCTATAACTAGTGTCACAGGAATGGTTCAAAACATAGACAGTAAAAAGAGTCCATCTTCTTGTACTTAAGTCGGCATTGCGCCTTTTGTATTTAAATCCTGATGCAATTTCTGTGTTTCATCGTCAGTAAGAAGGTCAGAGGGATACAGTAAACCTGAAGTGAAACATCGGAATCTATAACTAGTGTCACAGGAATGGTTCAAAACATAGAGAGTAGGATGAGTCAGTCTTCTTCTACTTAAGTCAGCATTGTGCCTTTTGTATTTAATTCCGATGCAATATCTGTGTTTCATCGTCAATAAGAAAGTCAGAGGGATACAGTAAACCTGAAGTGAAGCATCGGAATCCATAACTAGTGTCACAGGAATGGTCAAAACATAGTCAGTAAGAAGAGTCAGTCTATTTGTACTTAAGTCGGCATTGTGCCTTTTGTATTTAATTCCGATGCAATTTCTGTGTTTCATCGTCGATAAGATGGTCCAAGGGATACAGTAAACCTGAACTGAAGCATCGGATCTATAACTAGTCTCACAGGAATTGTTGAAACATTGACAGTAAATAGAGTCAGTCTTGATGTACTTCAGTCGTCATTGTGCCTTTTGTATTTAATTCCGATGCAATTTCTGTGTTTCATCGTCAATAAGAAGGACCAAGGGATACAGTAAACCTGAAGTGAAGCATCGGAATCTATAAGTAGTGTCACAGGAATGGTTCAAAACATAGACAGTAAGAGGAGTCAGTCTTTTTGTACTTAAGTCGGCATTGAGCCTTTTGTATTTAATTCCAGTGCAATTTCTGTGATTCATCGTCAACAAGAAGGTCAGAGGGATACAGTAAACCTGAAGTGAAGCATCGGAATCTATAACTAGTGTCACAGGAATGGTTCAAAACATAGACAGTAAGATGAGTCTGTCTTCTTGTACATAAGTCGGCATTGTGCCTTTTCTATTTATTTCTGATGCAATTTCTGTGTTTCATCGTCAATAAGAAGATCAGAGGGATACAGTAAACCTGAAGTGAAGCATCGGAATCTATAACTAGTGTCACAGGAATGGTTCAAAACATAGACCTTTAGGATGAGTCAGTCTTCTTGTACTTGAGTCGGCATTGTGCCCTTTGTATTTAATTCCGATGCAATTTCTGTGTTTCATCGTCAATAAGAAGTTCAGAAGGATACAGTAAACCTGAAGTGAAGCATCGGAATCTATAACTAGTGTCACAGGAATGGCTCAAACATAGACAGTAAGAAGAGTCAGTCTTCTTGTACTTAAGTCGGCATTGTGCCTTTTGTATTTAATTCCGATGCAATTTCTGTGTTTCGTCGTCGATAAGAAGTTCCAAGGGATACAGTAAACCTGAAGTGAAGCATCGGAATCTATAACTAGTGTCACAGGAATGGTTCAAAACATAGACAGTAAGATGAGACAGTCTTCTTGTACTTAAGTCGTCATTGTGCCTTTTCTATTTAATTCCGATGCAATTTCTGTGTTTCATCGTCAATAAGAAGGTCAGAGAGATACAGATAACCTGAAGGGAAGCATCGGAATGTATAACTAGTGTCACAGGAATGGGTCACAACATAGAGAGTAGGAAGAGTCAGTCTTCTTGTACTTGAGTCGGCATTGTACCTTTTGTATTTATTTTAGATGCAATTTCTGTGTTTCATCGTCAATAACAAGGTCCAAGGTATACAGTAAACATATAGTGAAGCATCCGAATCAAAAACTGGTCACACAGGAAATGTTCAATACATAGTCAGTAGGAAGAGTCAGTCTTCTTGTACTTAAGTCGTCATTGTGCCATTTGTATTTAATTCCGATTAAATTTCTGTGTTTCATCGACGATAAGAAGGTCCAAGGGATACAGTAAACCTGAAGTGAAGCATCGGATATTTTAACTAGTGTCACAGGATCGGTTCAAAACATAGACAGTAAGAAGAGTCATTCTTCATGTACTTAAGTCGGCATTGTGCCTTTTGTATTTAATTCCGACGCCATTTCTGTGTTTCATCGTCAATAAGAATGTCAGAGGGATACAGTAAACCTGAAGTGAAGCATCGGAATCTATAACTAGTGACACAGAAATAGTTCAAAACATAGTCAGTAAGATGAGTCAGTCTTCTTGTACATAAGTCGGCATTGTGCGTTTTCTATTTAATTCCGATGCAATTTCTGTGATTCATCGTCAATAAGAAGATCCAAGGGATACAGTAAAGTCGAAGTGAAGCATCGGAATCTGTAACTAGTGTCACAGGAATGGTTCAAAACATAGACAGTTAGAAGAGTCAGTCTTTCTGTACTTAAGTCGGCATTGTGCCTTTTCTATTTAATTCCGATGCAATTTCTGTGTTTCATCTTCAATAGGAAGGTCAGAAGGATACAGTAAACCTGACGTGAAGCATCGGAATGTATAACTAGTGTCACAGGAATGGTTCAAAACATAGACAGTAAGATGAGTCAGTCTTCTTGTATTTAAGTCGGCATTGAGCCTTAAGTGTTTAATTCCGGTGCAATTTCTGTGATTCATCGTCAACAAGAAGGTCAGAGGGATACAGTAAACCTGAAGTGAAGCATCGGAATCTATAACTAGTGTCACAGGAATGGTTCAAAACATACACAGTAAGATGAGTCTGTCTTCTTGTACATAAGTCGGCATTGTGCCTTTTCTATTTAATTCTGATGCAATTTCTGTGATTCATCGTCAATTAGAAGATTCAAGGGATACATTAAACCTGAAGTGAAGCATCAGAATCTATAACTAGTGTCACAGGAATGGTTCAAATCATAGACAGTAAGAAGAGTCAGTCTTCTTGTACTGAAGTCGGCATTGTGCCTTTTGTATTTAATTCCGATGCAATTTCTGTGTTTCATCGTCAATAAGAAGATCAGAGGGATACAGTAAACCTGAAGTGAAGCATCGGAATCTATAACTAGTGTCACAGGAATGGTTCAAAACATAGACAGTAGGATGAGTCAGTCTTCTTGTACTTGAGTCGGCATTGTGCCTTTTGTATTTAATTCCGATGCAATTTCTGTAATTCATCGTCAATAAGAAGCTTACAAGGATACAGTAAACCTGAAGTGAGCATCGGAATGTATAACTAGTGTCACAGGAAAGGTTCAAAACATAGCCAGTAGGAAGATTCAGTCTTCTTGTACTTAAGTTGGCATTGTGCCTTTTGTATTTATTTCCGATGTAATTTCTGTGTTTCGTCGTCAATAAGAAGGTCCAAGGGATACAGTAAACCTAAAGTGAAGCATCAGAATCTATAACTAGTGTCACAGGAATGGTTCAAAACTTAGACAGTAATAAGAGTCAGTCTTCTTGTACTTAAGTAGGCATTGTGCCTGTTGTATTTAATTCCTGATGCAATTTCTGTGTTTCATCGTCAGTAAGAAGGTCAGAGTGATACAGTAAAGCTGAACTGAAGCATCGGAATCAATAACTAGTGTCACAGGAATGGTTCAAAACATAGACAGTAAGATGAGTCAGTCTTCTTGTACTTAAGTCGGCATTGTGCATTTTCTATTCAATTCCGATGCAATTTCTGTGTTTCGTCGTCAATGAGAAGGTCCAAGGGATACAGTAAACTTGAAGTGAAGCATCGGAATCCATAACTAGTGTCACAGGAATGTTTCAAAACATAGACAGTAAGAAGAGTCAGTCCTCCTGTAGTTAAGTAGGCATTGTGCTTTTTGTATCTAATTCCGATGCAATTTCTGTGTTTCATCGTCAATAAGATGGTCCAAGGGATACAGTAAACCCGAAGTGAAGCATCGGAATGTATAACTAGTGTCACAGGAATGGTCCAAATCATAGACAGTAATAAGAGTCAGTCTTCTTGTACTTAAGTCGGCATTACGCCTTTTGTATTTAATTCATGATGCAATTTCTGTGTTTCATCGTCAATAAGAAGGTCAGAGGGATACAGTAAACCTGAAGTGAAGCATCGGAATCAATAACTAGTGTCACAGGAATGGTTCAAAACATCGAGAGTAGGAAGAGTCAGTCTTCTTCTACTTAAGTCGGCATTGTGCCTTTTGGATTTAATTCCGATGCAATTTCTGTGATTCATCGTCAATTAGAAGGTCAGAGGGATACAGTAAACCTGACGTGAAGCATCGGAATCTATAACTAGTGTCACAGGAATGGTTCAAAGCATAGTCAGTCAGAAGATTAGTCTTCTTGTACTTAATTCGGCATTGTGCCTTTTTATTTAATTCCGAAGCAAATTCTGTGTTTCATCGTCAATAAGAAGGCCCAAGGGATGGAGTAAGCCTGAAGTGAAGCATCGGAATGTTGTATAACTAGTGTCACAGAAATGGTTCAAAACATAGACAGTACGAAGAGTCAGTCTTCTTGTACTTGAGTCGGCATTGTGCCTTTTGTATTTAATTCCGATGCAATTTCTGTGTTTCACCTTCGATAATAGGGTCCAAGGGATACAGTAAACCTGAAGTGAGGCATCGGAATCTTTAACTAGTGTCACAGGAATGGTTCAAAACATGGTCAGTAAGAAGAGTCAGTCTTCTTGTACTTAAGTCGGCATTGTGCCTTTTGTATTTAATTCCGATGCAATTTCTGTGCTTCATCGTCGATAATAGGGTCCAAGGGATGCAGTACACCTGAAGTGAAGCATCGGAATCTATAAGTGGCGTCACAGGAATGGTTCAAAACATAGTCAGTAAGAAGGGTCAGTCTTCTTGTACTAAAGTCGGCATTGTGCCTTTCGTGTTTAATTCCGATGCAATTTCTGTGTTTCATCGTCAATAAGAAGGTCCAAGGGATACAGTAAACCTGAAGTGAAGCATCGGAATTTATAACTAGTGTCACAGGATCGGTTCAAAACATAGACAGTAAGAAGAATCAGTCTTCTTGTACTTAAGTCGGCATTGTGCCTTTACTATTTAATTGCGATGCAATTTCTGTGTTTCATCATCAATAAGAAGGTCAGAGGAATACAGTAAACCTGAAGTGAAGCATCGTAATCTATAACTAGTGTCACAGGAATGGTTCAAATCATAGTCAGTAAGAAGAGTCAGTCTTCTTGTACTTAACCTGGCATTGTGCCTTTTGTATTTAATTCCGATGCAATATCTGTGTTTCATCGTCAATAAGAAGGTGCAAGGGATACAGTAAACCTGAAGTGAAGCAACGCATCCTATAACGAGTGTCACAGGAGTGGTTCTAAACATAGTCAGTAAGAAGAGTCAGTCTTCTTGTACTTAAACCGGCATTGTGCCTTTTCTATTTACTTCCGATGCAATTTCTGGCTTTCATCGTCAATAAGAAGGTCAGAGGGATACAGTGAACCTGAAGTGAAGCGCCGGAATCTATAACTAGTGTCACAGGAATGGTTCAAAGCATAGTCAGTAAGAAGATTAGTCTTCTTGTACTTAATTCGGCATAGTGCCTTTTTATTTAATTCCGATTCAAATTCTGTGTTTCATCTTCAATAAGAAGGTCAGAGGGATACAGTAAACCAGAAGTGAAGCATCGGAGTCTATAACTAGTGTCACAGGGATGGTTCAAAACATAGTCAGTAAGAAGAGTAAGTCTTCTTGTACTTATGTCGGCATTGTCCCTTTTCTATTTACTTCCGATGCAATTTCTGGGTTTCATCGTCAATAGGAAGGTCAGAGGGATACAGTAAACCTGAAGTGAAGCGCCGGAATCTATAACTAGTGTCACAGGAATGGTTCAAAACATAGACAGTAGGAATAGTCAGTCTTCTTGTACTTAAGTCGGCTATGTGCCTTTTGTATTTAATTTCGATGCAATTTCTGTGTTTCATCGTCCATAAGAAGGTCCAAGGGATACAGTAAACATATAGTGAAGCATCGGAATCTAAAACTGGTCTCACAGGAAATGTTCACAATATAGTCAGTAAGAAGAGTTAGTCTGCTTGTACTTAAGTCGGCATTGAGCGTTTTGTATTTAATTCCAATGCAATATCTGTGTTTCATCGTCAATAAGAAGGTCAGAGGGATACAGTAAACCTGAAGTGAAGCATCGGAATCTATAACTAGTGTCACAGGAATGATTCAAACATAGACAGTTGGAAGAGTCAGTCTTCTTGTACTCTAGTCTGCATTGTGCATTTTGTATTTAATTCCGATGCAATTTCTGTGTTTCATCGTCAATAATAAGGTCCAAGGGATACAGTAAACCTGAAGTAAGGCATCGAAATTTATAACTAGGGTCACAGGAATGGTTCAAAGCATAGTCAGTAAGAAGAGTCAATCTTCTTGTACTTAAGTCGGCATTGTGCCTTTTGCATTTAATTCCGATACAATTTTTGTGTTTCAATGTCAATAAGAAGGTCCAAGGGATACAGTAAACCTGAAGTGAAGCATCGCAATCTATAACTAGTGTCACAGGAATGGTTAAAACATAGTCAGTAAGAAGAGTCAGTCTTCTTGTACTTAAGTCGGCATTGAACCTTTTGTATCTAATTCCGATGCAATTTCTGTGTGTCATCGTCAATAAGAAGGTCAGAGGGATACAGTAAACCTGAAGTGAAGCATCGGAATCTGTAAATAGTGTCACAGGAATGATTCAAAACATAGATAGTAGGAAGAGTCAGTCCTCTTGTACTTGAGTTGGCATTGTGCCCTTTGTATTTTATTCCGATGCAATTTCTGTGTTTCATGGTCAATAAGAAGGTCAGAGGGATACAGTAAACCTGAAGTGAAGCATCAGAATCTTTAACTAGTGACACACGAATGATTCAAAACATAGACAGTGGGAAGATTCAGTCTTCTTGTACTTCAGTCGGCATTGTGCCTTTTCCATATAATTACGATGCAATTTCTGTGTTTCAACCTCAATAAGAAGGTCAGAGGGATACAGTAAACCCGAAGTGAAGCATCGGAATCTATAACTAGTGTCACAGGAATGATTCAAATCATAGACAGTAGAAAGAGTCAGTCTTCTTGTACTTAAGTTGGCATTGTGCCTTTTGTATTTAGTTCCGATGCAATTTCTGTGTTTCATCGTCAATAAGAAGGTCCAAGGGATACAGTAAACCTGAAGTGAGGCATCGGAAACAATAACTAGTGTCTCAGGAATGGTTCAAAACACAGTCAGTAAGAAGAGTGAGTCTTCTTGTTTTTAAGTCGGCATTGTGCCTTTTGTATTTAATTCCAATGCAATTTCTGTATTTCGTCGTCAATAAGAAGGTCCAAGGGAAACAGTAAACCTGAAGTGAAGCATCGGAATCTATAACCAGTGTCACAGGAATGGTTCAAACATAGACAGTAAGAAGAGTCAGTCTTCTTGTACTTAAGTCAGCATTGTGCCTTTTTTATTCAGTTCCGATGTAATTTCTGTGTTTCATCGTCAATAAGAAGGTCAGAGGGATACAGTAAACCTGAGGGGAAGCATCGGAATCTATAACTAGTGTCACAGGAATGGTTCAAAACATAGACAGTAGGAAAAGTCAGTCGTCTTGTACTTGAGTCGTCATTCTGCCTTTTGTATTTAATTCCAATGCAATTTCTGTGTTTCATCGTCATTAAGAAGGTCAGAGGGATACAGTAAACCTGAAGTGTAGCATCGGAATCTATAACTAGTGTCACAGGAATGATTGAAAACATAGACAGTAGGAAGAGTCAGTCTTCTTGTACTTTAGTCGGCATTGTGCCTTTTCTATTTAATTCCGATGCAATTTCTGTGTTTCATCGTCTATAAGAAGGTCACAGGGATACAGTACACCTGCAGTGAAGCATCGGAATCTATAACTAGTGTCACTGGAATGGTTTAAAATATAGACAGTAGGAAGAGTCAGTCTTCTTGTACTTAAGTCGGCATTGTGCCTTTTGTATTTAATTCCGATGCAATTTCTCTGTTTCATCGTCAATAAGAAGGTCGAAGTGATACAGTAAACCTGAAGTGAAGCATCCCAATCCATAACTAGTGTCACAGTAATGGTTCAAAACATAGTCAGTATTAAGAGTCAGTCATCTTGTACTTATGTCGGCATTGTGCCTTTTGAATTTAGTTCCGATGCAATTTCTGTGTTCCATCGTCAATAGCAAGGACCAAGGGATACAGTAAACCTGAAGTGAGGCATCGGAAGCTATAACTTAGGTGGCAGGAATTGTTTAAACATAGACTATAAGAAGAGTCAGTCTTCTTGTACTTAAATCGGATTTGTGCCTTTTGTATTTAATTCCGATGCAATTTCAGTGTTTCATCGTCAATAAGAAGGTCAAATGGATACAGTAAACCTGAAGTGAAGCATCGGAATCTATAACTAGTGTCACAGGTTGGGTTCAAAACATAGAGAGTAAGAAGTGTCAGTCTTCTTGTACTTAATTCGGCATTGTGCCATTTCTATTTATTTCCGATGCAATTTCTGTGTTTCATCGTCAATACGAAGGTCAGAGGGATACAGTAAACCTGAAGTGAAACATCGGAATGTATAACTAGTGTCACAGGAATAGTTCAAATCATAGACACTAGGAAGAGTCAGTCTTCTTGTACTTAAGTCGGCATTGTGCCGTTTGTATTTACTTCCGATGCAATTTCTGTGTTTCATCGTCAATAAGAAGGTCAGAGGGATACAGTAAACCTGACGTGAAGCATCGGAATCAATAACTAGTGTCACAGGAATGATTCATAACATAGACAGTACGAAGATTCAGTCTTCTTGTGCTTAAGTCGGCATTGTGCCTTTTGTATTTAATTCCGATGCAATTTCTGTGTTTCATCGTCAATAAGAAGGTCAGAGGGATTCAGTTAACCTAAAGTGAAGCATCGGCATCTATAACTAGTGTCACAGGAATAGTTCAAAGCATAGACAGTAGGAATAGTCAGTCTTCTTGTACTTAAGTCGGCATTGTGCCTTTTGTATTTAATTCCGATGCAATTTGTATGTTTCGTCGTCAATAAGAAGGTCCAAGGGATACAGTAAACATATAGTGAAGCATCGGAATCTAAAACTGGTCTCACAGGAAATGTTCACAATATAGTCAGTAAGAAGAGACAGTCTTCTTGTACTTAGGTCGGCATTGTGCCTTTTGTATTTAATTCCGACGCAATTTCTGTGTTCCATCGTCAATAAGAAGGTCAGAGGGATACAGTAAACCTGAAGTGAAGCATCGGAATCTATAACTAGTGTCACAGGAATGGTTCAAATCATAGACAGTTGAAGAGTCAGTCTTCTTGTACTTGAGTCGGCATTGTGCCTTTTGTATTTTATTCCGATGCAATTTCTGTGATTCATCGTCAATAAGAAGGTCAGAGGGATACAGTAAACCTGAAGTGAAGCATCCGAATCTATAACTAGTGTCACAGGAATGATTCAAATCTGAGACAGTAGGAAGAGTCAGTCTTCTTGTACTTAAGTTGGCATTGTGCCTTTTGTATTTTGTTCCGAAGTAATTTCTGTGTTTCATCGTCAATAAGAAGGTCCAAGTGATACAGTAAACCTGAAGTGAGGCATCGGAAACTATAACTAGAGTCACAGGAATTGTTCAAAACATAGTCAGTAAGAAGAGTGAGTCTTCTTGTATTTAAGTCGGCATTGTGCCTTTTGTATTTAATTCCGATGCAATTTCTGTGTTTCGTCGTCAATAAGAAGGTCCAAGGGATACAGTAAACCTGAAGTGAGGCATCGGAATCTATAACTAGTGTCACAGGTATTGTTCAAACATAGACAGTAAGAAGAGTTAGTCTTCTTGTACTTAAGTCGGCATTGTGCCTTTTGTATTTAATTCCGATGCAATTTCTGTGTTTCATCGTCAATAAGAAGGTCCAAGGGATACAGTAAACCTGAAGTGAAGCATCGGAATCTATAACCAGTGTCACAGGAATGGTTCAAATCATAGACAGTAAGAAGAGTCAATCTTCTTGTACATAACTCAGCATTGTGCCTTTTCTATTCAATTCCGATGTAATTTCTGTGTTTCATCGACAATAAGAAGGACAGAGGGATACAGTAAACCTGCAGTGAAGCATCGGAATCTATAACTAGTGTCACAGGAATGTTTCAAAATGTGCAGGGAGGAGACCCCCAAGAGGGATCATTGCCGACAAAATTTTATTTAAATAAATTTTCAATGCATGATGTTCGGCCGTAGAAGGCGTGGGCATACTGTGGTGGAAGGTGCTGGCCGGAAGACCATGGTCGGCACATTCCTGCCACGTGCTCCTCGGTCAGACTCAAGTCCCACGTGTTGGTTGCGCTGACGGGGGCACGCTACTAGCAAGGCGCGTTGGCGGAATCAATCCTCCAATCAGAGACTAATCGTGTGATCACGTGGGGACGCGGCCGAGAGCGGCGAGGGCGGCTTGGAAACAGCTCCGCGCTCTCTTAGCTTCTGACCTCGGCCCCGAGTAGTCGCTCCTCTAGTCTCTGCCTCTCTGATGAGCAGACGGCAACCCCTCTTGGGGCTGCTCAGCCCTACGTAGGCACCACTGTACCATCATTACAAGAATAAACTGGGTCCATTCCACTCAATTAATTTTCATTTTACAACGCCCTCCGCTCCTGACTTCTATCCTGACGAACAAATGGTGTCAGAAGTGGGATGCGACCCACCTTACGGTTGTAAAATCAACTTATCAGTTGAGTATGAGTACTATGAAGGGGCTGAGTTTGAGCAATTAAGGGAAACTAGACCGAACGTGGCGAGGCTGCAGCGCGCCATGCGCGTGCCAGCCGGTCGCCTGCGTTGCAGAATGTGCGTGGCCGCGCACTAGCGCGCCACAAGCGTGACGCAGTTCGCCGCCGGACGCGAGCCGAGGAGGGTCCGCGATGCAGTCACGCTCGCCGCCGCCGCCGCCGCCGCCGCTGTCCGTAGCTGCCACGGGCCACCGCCTGCGCCAGGGTCCGGGGTGCGGCCCTCGCGCCGCCCCGCCGTCGCAGCTGTCCATGCTGTCGCCCGCCGCCTGCTGCGCCCACGCGTGATCAACGCGCCTGCCGCCGCTCTTCGACACCGCCGCCGTCCGTCGTCTGCACGCCACCAAATAATGTAAGTCGCTAGCGACGCTACGGTGGTGTAGATGCCCATACTATTGTAACATGCCGATCACCAGGCAGCAATCGGAGGCAGGAGCAGCCGGAGCGGACGAAGATCCCCTCTTGGCGCTGCAGTCCCAGTTAAATCAATTAATTCTAACTAACGCGGAGCTTAAGCAACAGATAGATGATCTTAAAATGGCTTCTCCGCAATCTAGTGTTGCTAAGCCAGTGCTAGTGGAAGAACAGCTGAAGCAGGTGATTCCACCACTCACTAGTGCAGAATCACCTGTGGCAGTAGCCACCTCTACTTTGGTGCAGAGCTTCCCAGCAGTAGCGTTTATTCCGGCGTTCGCTGGAAAGCCGCACGAGGATATTCAAACGTTTGTCCAGAATATCCAGGACATCGGAAACCTTTGCGGTTGGCCAGATGAATTTCTCTTAAACGTGATGAAAATGAAACTCACCGGCGAAGCGCGGAACTACGTGCAGTCGGTCGAGAGCTTGAAAAATGCCCCTACCTTCCAGTCCCTTGCAACAGGGTTGATTGAAAGGTATACAGACAAACGTGGTACTAGTTACTATCGCGACCTGCTTTCCACCCTCAAGCAAAAAGCGGGTGAAGATTTAGAAGCATTCGCGGACAGGATTCGAAGCGTTGCATGCCACACGTACGCACTAAGTGCCAGTTCTGCTCGTAACGAAGTTCTGTTGGAAGAATCAGAATGTCGTGCGATAGACGTGTTTATTCGTGGCATAAACCCTCAAATAGGGGGCGAAATCAAGGTAGCTTCCCCCCGCACCTTACACGAAGCCGTGCGATTAGCACTCTTGAGAGAGGAGGCGAGCCGATTTGTGGCCGTCTCCGCGCGGCAAAGTGAGCCCCGACGTGTCTTTTCGAACGATACTAAGTGTGGGCGCTGTAATAGACAAGGACATGTGGCAGAGCAATGTCGCGTGCCATATTGTCATCAGTGCAGGAACATGGGCCACCAAAGCGTGCATTGTCCAAATAGTAGGCCACAAAGGCCTGCAAATTCCAGGCGAAATGCAAACCAACCACAGAATTCGGGAAACGGCCGCGGGGCAGGAAGTGCCACCCCTCCCGGTCCCCGTTAAAAATAGTGACCCCCCTAGTTGATAAGGGAATCACGCAGGTGGCAAGCGTGGTTGTCGATGGTGTTAGAGGCCGCAAACCAATACGCGTGCTAATTGACACAGGCGCACAGATCAGCTTGGCATTTTTATCGAAGAGAGATAAAAGAACATT
Source organism: Schistocerca serialis cubense (assembly GCF_023864345.2). Classification (NCBI taxonomy): domain Eukaryota; kingdom Metazoa; phylum Arthropoda; class Insecta; order Orthoptera; family Acrididae; genus Schistocerca; species Schistocerca serialis. Next base: position 976,728,088 of record NC_064641.1, on the reverse strand, counting down.
GCAACCGCCGCGGTACCATATCAGTGGTATTGGTCCCGGCATAGTGAAACCTGATGGCAGCTGTTGCGTTGAGTTCACGTTGGACTCAACAGAATATGCTTTTACGATGGAGGTTGTGCGAAACAGGCGCACGGATTACGACATCATCCTAGGAAGTGACTTTCTGCGTCATTTCCAGGGGGTTATTGACTATAGGTTAAATACCGTCCAATTCGGCGACAACGTGCACCGTTTTGGACGTGACTGCACGTTGCGGGCCAGCGGAGCTGGGAAAAAAGGATCCGTTTCCCAAGTTTCGGAGTCTCCCGTAACGATGCTAAAAGCCGATAATCCCGTGGAGATACCAGAAGGCACAGGAAAGATCCTTTGGGTGCCTGTCGGGATACGTGAATCCGAAGAGGTTCATTTCTTGGTAGATCCACTCTGCCAGAATGAAACTCTCGACCAGATGCAGGTCCACGTAAAACGTAGCCTGTGCAAAGCGCAGCAAGTACAGAAAGAAAATTGCGTACCCGTGTGTTTAGACAATTTTAGTCACAAGCAAGCTTTCATACCGCGTGGTACAGTATTAGCCAGCTTACAGGTTATCCCAGAAGATGAGTTGTCAAAGAGAACCCCTTCTCTGAAAAAGAAAAAGACTGCTGCCGCCTCTCAACACCTTTTGACAATCACGTCACATCTGACAGATAAGTTTAAAGCTAAGCTTAGTCACCTCCCATTGCATGAACAAAAGCTAATAAATGAAGTATTGAATGAGTATTCATGGTTGTTTGAAGACAGGAAATATTTACCAGCAACAGATTTAATCCAACATGAGATTCCAACCGGAAATGCTAGGCCAATAGCTCAAAAAGGATACCGAATTCCCTACCATCTTCAGTCAGTGGTAGAGGAAACTATACAACAGCAACTAGAAGCAGGAATAATACAACCCTCTTCTAGTGCGTGGTCTAGCCCAATTGTAGTCGTTCCAAAGAAATCTATAGACGGAGAAAAATTCTATCGCCTCTGTGTAGACATGCGAGCAGTAAACAAAGTTACTACTCCAGATCATTATCCATTACCCCGGATCGATGAAACACTCGATCGTCTGGGCAATTGCCGGTACTTCACAACATTAGACATGCGCAGTGGGTATCATCAAATTCCAATTGCTCCTGAAGATCGAGCTAAGACAGCTTTTGTAGTTCCTGGCGGCTTATATGAATTCTTAAGGATGCCTTTCGGGCTTCGCAACGCACCAGCAACCTTTCAGCGATTTGCAGATCTGCTATTACGTGGGTTGAAACCTACTATGTGCCTTGTGTATCTTGATGATATAATTATATTTTCAAAATCCATTGCTGAACATGCTGAACATCTACGCAGTGTACTGTTGCGCTTGCAAAATGCTAATTTAAGCTTAAAATTAGAAAAATGTTCTTTTGCTCAATCACAAGTGCAGTATTTAGGTCATGTCATCAGTTCCAGCGGAGTCAAACCAGATCCACGATTAACTGAAGCAGTAGACACTTTTTCTATTCCAACAAATTTAAAGGAATTACAATCCTTCCTTGGCCTTGCAAATTATTACCGCCGTTTTGTTAAAGATTATGCTACTATTACCAAACCACTTACTAAATTGTTGAAAAAGGATACTCCTTTTGTTTGGACGGATGAATGTTCGACCGCCTTTCAAACAGTGAAAACTATTTTAACTAGTTCACCTCTGCTTGTTTACCCAGACTTCGCTGAACCTTTTATTTTATCTTGTGACGCATCTGATTTTGCTGTAGGATGTGTCCTAAGCCAAGTGCAAGATGGTGAGGAAAAACCCGTTGGGTATGCCTCTCGTCAACTGAATAAAGCAGAAACTAATTACAGTACTACAGAAAAGGAATTGCTTGCCCTTCTTTTTGGAATTAATTATTTTAGATGTTACCTCTATGGTCGCAAATTTACAGTTCTTACCGATCACTCTGCTCTGCAGTGGTTATTGAATCTTAAAGACCCTAGCAGCAAACTTATGCGCTGGGCCATGAAACTGTCAGAATATGATTTTGAAGTTCGGCACAAGCCTGGTCGGTTGCATCAAAATGCTGATGCGTTAAGCAGAAAAGTGCGTGTCATTGAATCAGATGAGGTATCAATTGAAGAGTTAAAAGAAGCACAGCAGGTGGACGTTCAATGTCAAAGATACGCCACCTTCCCAGAATTTGAAGTAATAGACAACCTTTTGTATCGCAGAACTCCACATGGGAATCGTTTGGTAATACCGGAATGCTTGCAGCAACGTATAATACGGCAATGCCATGATACCATCCAAGCATGTCACAGCGGAAAACGCGCTACGAACGCTCGAATTGCGACACGTTATTGGTGGCAATACCGACAACGTGATGTGGACAGGTATGTAAGATCTTGCCTGCCGTGTGCACAACGAGCACAAAATAGGCATCCGCGAGTGCCGCTGCAAACACTTCCTCAGGCATCTTCACCCTTCGAAATTCTTGCTTTAGATTTCCAAGGTCCTTTTCCACAGTCGCAACAAGGTAACAAATACATTTTGTCTGTTATTGATCACTTTTCACGTTATCTAATTTTGGTTCCCCTCCCCGACATGACAGCTGAAACTGTGGCGAGAGAGTTTGTAAATCGTGTGATACTACCTTTTGGAAGTCCTGATGCCATTTTAACGGATCAAGGAACGAATTTCATGTCTGCTTTATTTGTACAAGTTTGTAAATTATTAAGAATCAAAAAATGGCGTACAACTCCCTTCCATCCTAAAGCTAACGGTCGCGTTGAACGCGTACACCGTACAATTTGTAAAATGTTATCCTATTATGTTGCAAAAACGCACGCTGATTGGGACAGATATGTACCGTATATTTCTTCTGCATACAACACCCGAATACATGAATCCACAGGGTATACCCCTTACGAAGCTGTGTTTGGACGGCCGATGAATTCGCCGTTCGAAATAGACAAACTACCTCAAGGTGTAGAAATAAAGGAAGTAAAAGGTTTAGCCCGCCGGCTAAAAGCGATCTGGTATAAGGTAAAGAGGAATAATATCAAAGCTACTAATAAACTGTTGCACAGGCAGAACAAAAATGCTGTTTTACCGACTTATCAGACAGGTGATTTAGTGTTACTACGAAACCCGGCAATCAAAAAGGGAAGAACTAAAAAGTTCTCTCCCCGCTTTGAAGGCCCGTATCGGATTGTACGGTTGACCTCACCAGTCAATGCAGAACTGCAATTAACCGATCGTACGGTGATAGTGCACTTTGACCGCCTGCAACCTTACCACGGTAGGGCTGTGTCACCACAACAGGTCGCAGCCCCCGATCCGCCTGTGTCACCTCCACCTCAAGTAGAACAAAAACGAAATAAAAAACGGAGGAGATTACCTCCACAGGGTTGTAGATACCCTCTGCGGAATCGACACCCTTATGGGTTGAGGTCGCGTGATTAATCACGCCTAGTTAGAGTTTTATGATATGTTCTATTGCAGCTTAGTTTAAGTCATTTTCTCCAGGGACTTGGAAGCAAGATGTGCCTGGCCACCACGGAGTTCCCAGCCATTCTCAATTGTCAGTTTCCAGTCCTGTCATGTATTTTTGCTCATTTTTATATGTATGATTATGTTTTATGTTTTGCAAGCAATGCCACGCATTAGACGTCACGCAACTGACTTGCTTCAAATGCAACCATTACACTTGGTGTTGGCAGAACCGCGGCTGCTAACTCCGAATAATATTCTTCAATGTCCTCTATTGCCATCTATTTGGCAAACCAGTACATGTGGAGTATTTTTACTCCGAGCTCTTCTTAATACTTGATACGTTGACGTCTAGTGTATTGTACTATATGTCCTAGTTCTGTATTTGCTGCAGCTAATCGTAAGTAATCGGAACAGATAAAGCCAGGACTTGAAATGCATACGCCTCGTACGCTTTGTTTACGGGACCAGCTGTTGGCGGGGCATAACATCAGCTGTCGCCTCCCCTCCTCTTCAGCGCTGTCCCTTCTCCTCGCCAAGAACTGGCCAGCGGCCATCATTCCTTCTCAGCCAGTAACAGCGCTCCGCGCGATGACGTATCTTATCACCACGTGCGCTGCCGCCTCCAGCGTCTCAACACGCGGAGCGTCCGAGTAGTTACAAAAACAAATCGCAAATTACTGCCCTATCCTCTGTGTATGACAGACTACAATGCACTTACCATCAGTTTATATAACTAACAGCCTTTTTTTTAAAAAAAAAAAAAAAACTCTTATGCTAGATAATTAGCAATTTCTAATTCATCGTTATTTCTGGTACACGCTAAGCGCGTGATATTTGTCGCTGCAGTAGCGGCCGGTCTCTCGCGGCTACACGCCTTCTCACATAACCGCTGACGTGCCGTTGCCTACTCCGCACCTACGCGTGCGCTGCGCTCTCGCTAACAGCTCCAAGCTGGTTTCTTTCATGCATCCGGAAGACACGACAAACAAAATTCATTCAAACATCCCAATAAATCTTAACATAAATATTAAATAGATGTGATTCATTGTTTAAATTCTTTTCCTCGTTTTGTTTCACATTAGCTGGATAAATCACATGAAGTTCTTAACGATTTACATTATTCTGCATACCTTAGTCTGCCAATCCTATAAGTGAAATTTCACTACTGCTTTGATTCATTGTGTAAGCTACAAACTACAGCCCTAACCCTCTTACACATCGAACTGCCTTGGACAAGGCCAGATATGGGCAAACCAATACAATGCCACGGGTTTTTCACGCTACTGACGAGGCACAAACGACCAATCGTCCGGGCTGCCGTATATCGGTAGACGATTGTTCCTTGGTTGCTACGCAGTTATTTTTGCCCTCCCCATTTATTTTACTCTACCGCCGTGGTCATTGTTCTATCCTGTTTTCCTTCTTCTGTCGATGAGGAGGCCCCTACAACATGTTAGGTACCCTCTTCCGACAGTACCGGTCTTTTAGTCTTACCACCATTTACACCGAGATATTGCTCTCCCTTGTTGCAGTCTTGCCCCAAAATATCGGCCAATGATCCATTGTGAGATACGTACTTTGCCTCTAATTAGCCGGTGATGTAAGCGCTACGGGAACTGTGCCTAGTTGTCCTTTCAGTTCAATTTGTTATCATCAGTTTTAAAACTAACACACACGCAGCCTAGCAGCCAGCCCCAAGTGGCCAGTGTTGCATGTTAATGTTGAGCGTTCCGACTACTTGCAGCATTATTATTATACATCATTGTGTTTTTATTTTCCTGTCAATATATGTCATTGTGTTTAATTATGTCATTATGCTAGCACTAGTGATTTATAGTTCATGATTTTCATTTTATGTAGTGTTATGTACTGCGCGCTCAAAAAGTGACGCTATTTATGCATGTATGCTATTCTAGCTTCAGAGCTATTTTTATTGCTGGAACAGTCGACATTTCCCTAGTACAGCAGGTCGCTAATAACGCCGCTGATACTTTTATTACGGACGCCCTTAGGCCCGCTTAACCACGGTATCGCAGATAGCTCCAATGCACTGCCTACCCCTCAATTATTAGACAGGTTGCCTTAGCACTGTCCGCAGGTTGCCCCATTGCCCTGCAAATTATATAATCATCAATCCAAGTCTGCAGATTGCACTAATGCACTGCTGAACTTAATAGTCGAGTCACTCGCAGGTAGCTCATACGCACTGCGAACTTGTACTTACACGTCACCGAATCCTAGGCTCCTCGGTTGACCACAAAACAATTCACACATCAATTTCCGTGAGACAATTTGCACTCACACTACGCCTTTGGCACTCAACCGCAAATGAACTGAGCCCCAGACGCTCTTTTATTACATTTTATACAACGCCACCTTCTTCTAGATGGCAATTCCATTGCAAAATCATCGGATTCTGCCAAAGATTCAGATACCGTTCCCCAGATGGCAGCCTTTTCCGTTGCTGAACGGAATAGTTGCTTTTCACCATCTGACAGTGCAAACTGCACTTTTAAGAACGATGTTGTTATATACACACACTGTCGGATTTTACTGACGTAGTCCCTTATGCACTTCGTCAACCGATTAAAAAAAAAAAAAAAAAAAAAAAAAAAAACAACTTCCCCTGACGGATTTCGTATCCGATTCGGAAGTTTACATTCGGGAAATATCCTCTTTATTTTATTTCTTGTCAATTATTATTACTTCAATGTCATGTTTTATTGTTATCAATTTATAGTTATGATTAATGTTAGTACACTTTATGGTTATACGCTATTTTTGTGTCATATTCGGTATTCCCTTTTAAGTTTCATTGTTTCTCGACTGGAAGTATCTCTGATAGCACCTATTGGCCTTCAATTCGTATCCGCCATCAGCTACCGTTAGGCACACATTTACACAACACTTCATACGCCAATAACAACTAACAACACACTCACACTGTTCATATCCACACTACCTTGGTGTAACTTGTTGATGTTACCAGACCTCTATTGTCATATACTAAGTACATGAACAAGGCTTTTATGGTTTATGCCCTCCGCTCTTCGGAAGGGGAAAGGGAAGTACGTACATATGTACGTCATGTTCAGTAGCAGTTTCTTTTAATCAACAACGTAGTCCATTTACCTGTTGAACACTTAAGTTGTTCTGTTAAAATGGAATCAAACGTCTTTGTGACATCAGCTATTTGTGTATTATTGCTTTGCAATAAACTGTTACTTTTAAGTTGCACTTACAATGTCTTAAGTCTCGGACGCAGAGCCACTAGCGCTCTCCGACGCTGTTATCTGAGCTCAGCACTCTGCCGGCTCAGCGCTGATAAAGCTGCGCTGCGCCGCCTCCACTGCTTCACACCCAGCCTCTGTATTCACGAGCAACAGACTCGCTCTCGCTAACATTCATTTCCGACTTCTATTGACCACTTCTGTAAGTAAAGATCCTTTGATTATTGAGTTAACTTGAGTTGTCCTACCCTCATTCGGGTTTTCTACAGCTGAAAAACCACTCAATATTATTTCTGAAATTTATGAAGTACTTCACCTGTCTCGCCGTGTCGAACCTTAGCGGGGTGGGTGCCCCTGCGTAGTGGCCAATGCGTGGGAGGTGCCTAGGCTGTGCAGGTTTACACCGCGATCACAGGATTCCTTCTCATTTTATTCATTCAAAAAAAAAAAAAAGAAAAAAAAACTTTCTTCGTACAAAATCTCAAATTAATTGATGACACTTGGCCTTCGTCCCATAGCAGGTAGAAAAATTTTTCCAGCGAGTTACGCTTAGTCTGCGCTGCGTAGTACTGCCTCCGCGTTCAGCGTCTTTTTTTGCTGACGCGTGATTGATCAGCGGATACTCGGTGTCGAATTACACCATTGTCTTGCCGCCTTGCTACCCCCACGGCTGCCAAACTGTTGGTTGCCTGCCGTGATTCTACTTCGTGGCCTTCTTCATCAGTAAGCGTGACTGAACGGGTCCATCGTCGCTACTTGCCAGGTAATTACTGCTACAACGTTGTACCCCCTCCGTCATCTCTGAATTACTCATCAAGTAAGCCAGGAAATTTTTACTTCTAGGGGCACCAATACTTTCTCTCGCAGTCGACCGTTATCACATTGGAAACTGAAAGCAACCTCCGTTCAAATGGCTGTCAATTTATCATCCGCAATGGGCAGCATGTTAATCTCAATGGTTGTCGTCGTCGCCGTTAAGGCGCCTCCATTTCACGTCTACCCTTCCACATCTGGCGTGCTCTTTGGACGTCGTCACAATCTGGTGCATACTCCACATTATGCTATTGTGTTAGCTGATGTCAACCTAACATTATTAGAAGAGGAAGACCGTGCTTTATATGATGCAGCTAAGCTACTGTCAAAATATGAAACCTTCTTGACGCAGACGAAGGAACATGAGTTTCTCCGATCTTTGTGGGAAGTGACTAGAATTATTTCAACCCTTCGAAGTCAATTGAACAGTATTAGGGATGCAGTACCACTGCCTCGTTTCAAACGAGCCTGGTTGCCCGTTGGAGGTACGTTATTAAAATCTGTCTTTGGGACTCCTGACGAAACAGACGCAAAACGCTGGGATTTGGACACACAGCAAGCGCTTTCGGAAACACAAGTTAATCACGAAGTGTTGGTACATCAACAGGTGCGCCTGACACATCTTGAGAATAACCTGTTAGCCACAACTAGACAAATACAAGTTGTAGCCGACAGATTAACACGACACTATGGTGCACTTGAACAATCCTTTAACCAAGAGTGGACTCATCTTCGCTCGGGATTACGTAATCTAACTATCACATTGGACATTATGAAGACCACGCAGATTCTTTTATTTAATATACACACAGCACAGTTACACGTGCACATGTTACACTCGGCCATTCAACTCGGACTGCAAGGAAAGCTCAGTCCCCATCTGTTACCCTCAGAGCCCTTCTTGCACATGCTACACAATGTGTCCTCGCAAATTTTGGCCCCTAAACAAATGCTTTATGCCGTGCGGGAAAGCAACCTCCCCTTTTACTATGCTGCGTTGGAGGTCCGACTTACCCGTAATTCTGACGGTATTCGAATGCGAATGAGGTTGCCAATCACGTGCGCAAATTGCGAATACGAGTGCTATCAAATATACACTTTTCCAGTCTCTTGGGCTACCCTTCATCACCATGTTGTTTGGCAGACTCAAGAATTTTTAATAGTTAGTCGGGATCGACAAACTCACGCCACTCTCACTCGCGCTGAACTATCCAGTTGCTTCCATACAACACATTACTTATGCTCCACGCTAATTTTACACACTAACACTACTGAGTGCGAGATGTCACTGTTTTTAGCTGAAACCACTACCCCTCCATGTCCTCGTGTTCTAGTCTCACTTCGTCAACCAATAATTCAGCCTGTTGGCAACAGTTTTCTGTTCGCTGTTCCACAGACTGTCACCGCCACCCTCGTGTGCCACCGTTCAATGGCAGAGACTGAATCGTACCGGGTAACACTGAATAATAGTGGCCTAGTGTATAATAGTTCTAGATGTGACGTATACGCTGCTTCTATGAGGATATCAGCTCAATTGCACTCCACTTTTCATGTCACCATTCCCACATTTACCTTATACCTTCCTGAACTCACTTTTAAAATCCATCACCATGAGAAGCTGAAGAATTTACCGAATACCAATGATTCAGATCTACTCCAATCGATCAATCATCTCCTTACCCAGGAACACAACCAAGTTGCTCTTGACCGAGTGGCCTCACATATTGCTGATTGGCACCAAACCAAGCGATTAACCACCGTTGTATTGCCCAGCGCTGGTTCGGTAATCATCACTGTAATAATTCTGATTATAGTATCCTGGATACTCTGTAAAAGAGGGTTTTGCAAATGTTTCACTTCCTTCCGAGAAGTAGTACCACCCCCACAACCTGAAGGTGAATATCACACCTGAAACTACCTGCCAACCTTGGTGCATGCGATCAGGCATGACCCCCCCCCCCCCTTAGAATTAAGTTGTAGTCTAGGTGTCAGGTCAATGAACTAATTTTGTAATGGATTTGTATTTCTATGTAAAGTCTATGGAATCACAATTTAACTGTCGAGTTTTAACCCTCATGTAAGTTATTTTGTTTTCTCTTTAAATTTTTGTCATTCTGTAATGTTCTCGTTCACCCACTTGGGCAATTACCATTGTAATCCTAGATTTAAGAACTCAAAATAATATTACGGGGAAAAACCCCCTTGTGACTATTAGGCCTGGGAGCATTCTCTCACCCCCACGAGTGTGGAGTGTTTCAGTGTGCTGTGCTCCGGTGCCCCTCATCATCGCCTGGGTACCCACCACCACTGATACCGCCGACACACATTCACAGCATGGCGCCGCCCCACTGCCGTCGCACCAACTTCACAAGTTTGTTATTCAAGAGCCTTCCTTCAGGCCCTTCAGGCCACTTTGTAACATTTGCA